>NC_092415.1:127657936-127985436 GCF_040894005.1 Engystomops pustulosus | reverse complement strand
AAATTTTGCTTTTGCAGCTGTGCTTTCACACGTTTGGATTTAGAGGGTCATGTCATGTTTGCAGGGCTCGTGAGGTACCAGTGCAATAGAAACCCCCAAGAAAGTATACCATTTTAGAGACTACACCCCTCAAAGAATTTATCTTGGGGTGTGGTGAGTGTTTTAACCCCCAACATGGTCAAAATTTAATGCAAAGTAAATGGTGCATATTGAAAATTTAGTTTTTGTCTCAAAAATGTCGTTTTAGCACCTAATATACTGTGTCCTACTCATGTCACTTCAGACAAACACCACAAAAATAATTCTTTGGATTGTTCCGAGTACGGCAATACCACACATGTGCCAAAAATTGACAGGCTGGACACACAGCAGGGCTGAGAAGGGAAGGAGCGAAATTTAGGTTTTGGAGCACCCTTGTCACTAGACTGGTGTTGGGGTGCGCCAGTACCAGTACAACAGAAACCCCCAAGTAGTGACCCCATTTTAGGAAAGGGCACCCTTCAAAGAATTTATCTAGGGTTGTATGAACATTTCAACCCCTGCGATGCTGGGTCAAATGTAATACAAAATGATGGGGGCAGTGTAAAAATTGCATTGTTTTCTCAAATGTGCCAAAGTAGAAAGAAATGTATTCAGCCCCACTCATCCCACTGTGGATAAACACCCCAAAAATCATTTGGTGGGTTACTTCGGGTATGGCAATGCCTCATGTGTAGCAATAGTCTACAGGCTGGGGACACAGCAGGCCGAAGAAGGGACAAGCATAATCTAGCTTTTGGCGCACCCGTTTCACTAGACTGGTGTTGGGGTGCCCCTGAGGTACCAGTAAATAGAAACCCCCGTGTAGTGACCCCATTTTAGGAAAGAGCAACCCTCAAAGAATTTATTTAGGGTTGTATGAGCATTTTAACCCATAAGATCCTGGCTCAAATGTAACACAAATTGAATGGTGTCGAGTAAAATTTGCTTTGCAATTTCTCTAAATTTGTAATTGTAGTGTCAAAGTATTTTATCCAATTCATGCAACTGGAGGCAAACACCCCAAAAATCATCATGCAGGTTCTCCCGGGTACATGCCAATAATCTACAAGATGGAGACATGGCAGGGCTCGGAAGAGAATGGCATTTGGAGTGCCGACTTTTTAAATTTTTTTTTGCACCATAAAACATTTGTAGATGCCCTCAGGGATCAGTACAGTAGAAACCCCTGAGAACTGACCCTATTTGAAAACTACATCCCTCCATGAATTAATCTAGGGGTGTAGTGAGCATTTTAACCCCACAGGTGGACCCCATAATAGATAGTGCATAGTAAAAAATATCTATTATGTCATCTTGTGCCCAGCTCTTGCCACCCCTAAAATCATGATGCAACCTCTCTCTTGTCCTTGTACCTAGGCACTTCAGCACTACTACAAAAGCGCCTTCTCGGGGGTACCTCAGAGGTGCACAAACAAAACGTCCCCACACTCGTCCCCACTAGCAGACTCCATATTGGAGGCTTTATAATTATATACCTCCAAGTCAGTGTATGACTTCTGGGCCATGGTGGGGGTAGTACACAACATACGCAGAACAACACAGAACAACGCTTGCCCCTCCACACATCGTCTGCTCCACCACAAACCTACTCCTCCACACTACGCCTGCTCCTCCACGCTACGCCTGCTCCACCACAGAACGCGCCTGCTCCTCCATCCGATATATTGGATGCTGAGCGTTATGTCACTGCACTCAGTGTCCGATATATGGGATGAAGAGCTTGAACAGGTTAAATTTTTTTTTGTGTGTGTGTTTTTACTTTTTATATTTTACAAGTTTTACCCTGTAAATGAAGCATCTATAAGAGCCTCAGTTACAGGGTAAATGCCCATCTGTCATTGGGGACAGGTGAGCAGAGCTGTACTTGGTCTAATTAGACCCAGCAGCTCTGATTAACCCCTTTAGACCCGGCGGTCACGTGACGTCTTAAGTCAGTGGGCGAGCAGAGAGTAGTTAAGTAACCTCTATCCAAGGTAACTTGTAAACAGAATAATATATTTGAACATACCAAGGAGTACAATACATTAAATTCTGTAAATGTCATCAAAGTGAATTCCTGTACTGAATCCCTTGAGGTGAATGACGGTCCTGCATAAATAGCTAATCAATTCAAACTGCAGCAGTGGTAGCAATCTCGAAGGTTTTTCGTGGTCTGTAGGGCATCAGTATGTGGCTTTAGTTGTTACCCAATTTTATAGATGCTTGTATTTATATGTGTAAAATATTAATATCATCAAAATTACTTTAGCATAGGGTGAGACCATATGATTACACGTCTATGATATTCTGTTATTCTTAAAAGTATTCATGTAGGATAAACATTCATTCAAGATGAACAAATATAAATTCATGATAGTATTATTGTATTATTGTATGTTATTGTATCAGTAGTAGAATGTAGGTTTATGTATAATATATAGATATGCTTTATATTGGGAATCATAGACATAATGAATGAGATAGTTGGGGATATTTCATTGTACTTTAAAGGCAGATGGTATATGGTCAGTTGCCTTTGGTAAAATGCAAATTCCTTTATTGTTCTGAACTATTGTCATTTATCTTGGCTTGTCATGGTACATTATGGTCTCAGAGTTCCCATGGAGTACTGGTATCTGCCAGACGAGACAACCTTTATTATAGCACATCTATATGTTAATAGCATATGTATATATAAGTTAATGAGTTAAGTTTACATATTTATGAACTAGAATGAGATCATCTATGGTCCTCATATGGTATACGGACTAACATGAACCAATAGGAGATTAAGAATATTCACTTGGGAAATGTTAGTTTGTGTATAAAGAGTTATCATACTAGTGAGGGAGAGACTGTGTGTGAGAGAGGGTAAGTAGGAGAGAGGGTAAGTAGGAGAGAGACATCATTGGACATCACCATCAGTCTTTTGTCTCTTTGTCTCCACTCAACACAAAGACTCTTCACTCTCTCAAGCTTGGCTCCACACCATATTTCTTTAATTTCATCTTCATTTTATTTTTTGTAACTTTATTTTTATTTATATTTTTCATCTGAATTGTATATTGTTACTTTATTTTTATTGAAGTCCATTAAATGCTTTTTACTTTACAACTGGAACGAAGGATCGTTTCTGATTTTTTGAAACATTTTTGAAACAAATTAGGAATTGCAAGAAATATCTATTTATATTTATATTTAACATAAATATATTTATATTTAACATAAATACTTAAAGCTATATTTGGATAACAAAGATTTGGGACAGCCACCCTACTTTATCAGTCATGTCTTCTAAGGTCTTAGATAACATTATAAAGCCTTCTTCGAATGTTATGATATTCAGTCTTTAAATCAATACAAAAGTCACAACAAATAGACTAAACATACAAAAACATTTATGTATACTTGTGCACATTAGCAGATTTAATAGTTTTATCATATTCACTATCCAATGGTCTTTCTTATAAACATCTGTGTGGTCATACTATCTCTTGTTTCTGCTGATTGTTTCCTTGATGCCTCCCACTCCTTTACTCTCGATTTTACATTTTATCCACGTTTTAACTATAGACAATAGTCTATCCTGATTGGTCATACCGTTAGATTAATGTACATTTCCGATGGAATGTGCCTATATATAATCAAAACCAGGTTATATCATCCTCATCCCTAAGCTACCACTAATAATACAACAATACCCAAACATAACCACCTGAGTGAAGTTGGCACCCCCACCTTGTTCAAATCAAACAAAATTGGTGTCAAACGTTTGTGCTACGTTTGTGCTACGTTTGTGCTGGTTTGTGCAGCTGAAATTTTCGTTTGTGCCGCTATCGTTTTTAAGATTTTAATGAAACCAGCACAAACTTAGCACTAACGTTTGAAACCAGTTTTGTTTGATTTGGTTAATGTGGGGAGGCTGCTTGAACTTTTGAACTTTAATTTTTTGTTTATATATCCAAAACAAAAGCAGCACAAACAAAAATTTGCGCAGCACAAACGTAGCAGAATTGTTCGGCACCAGTTTTTGTTTGATTTGGGCAATGTGGGGGGGGGGGGCTGGTTGACCTCTGATGACCTCTGGAAACTTTCATTAAAATCTTAAAAACGATAGCGGCACAAACAAATATTTCAGCTGCACAAACCAGCACAAACGTAGCACACCAATTGACACCAATTTTGTTTGCTTTGAACAAGGTGGGGGGCCAACTTCACTCAGGTAACATAACCATAGACATGTATTTTTTTAATGAACGTTGCAATGTAAAAGTCTATGCATGATCCTGTTACCATGAATATAACATTCATATAATATTTCAATTTTATTTATAAGGTCAGGCTGGTTATAATATGATCTCTTCTTAGCATCCCTCCTGGGCAAATAGAGGAATGTATGAGGTGAGGTGGACCTGCCAGCTTTGTCCAGATAAGGTGAACCAAAAAAATATATTTGGCTTGGATTGACGTGCAACTAGAATGCAACTTTATTTTTTACTTGTGCTTATTAAAATTTTCAAAAGTATTTTTTCAGGCATGGTGGGAACCAACAAACAGAACAAACAATACAGGAAGTAGCAGTAATGGGGATAAGTGGGAGAAGGGTAGTAATCAGTAGCATATCATTTTGGCAGGATAAGTGAAGTTGCAAGTCCATCCATTAAAGGTCGTAGTTTCCTGCAGTCACTCTGCGTGCCACAGTCAGTGGCTCTTTCCCCCACAGCAGTGTGCCTTGCTCCAGCATCAAAGAATGCCACCGCTAAGCGTCCCTTTATAGCTGCTTCCTCGTACATACTGCCAACCACACTCCGCTGGGTGCTGCTAACCTTCCCTTTAAACCCCTTCATGCAATATTCCAGCCTATTGCCTTCTTGTACCAGAGAGTGTTCTGTCAGTCCCTCAATATTGTCACAGGCAGAGAATAGGCGGAATTCTTGACATTACTTTGACCCCCCATTGCCAGGCAATGACACAGAAATGACTATCTGACTTTAGACCCAAAAAGGATGACCTCCTTCCCCCAAAATGAAGCACTCCACACCCTCATTAGCCACCCTGAACTCCAAGCCCTACTTGCCCTTCTACCATCGAAAGCAGACATGGACCAACTAGCAGTTGAATGAAGATGTGAAACAAAGTACAGATAGAGGTATGCAGCACAGTGTGTGAACTATCTAGACTCTTTTTGCTCTGCCTTTCAAGGCCTACAAGAAAAGTTGTAAATGCATGCACTCCAGCAGCGACAAATTGTCTCTCATATGTACAACATACAAAAATCACAATGAGGCACATTTTCTTACCCGTCCTGTGCGATCCCCAAAAGTGCATTGTATGACCGGAATGCACATTTGCCGCGATTCACGAAGATCATGTGCCCATATCCTGCATCTGTCGCTTCCCCGCTCATGTCCGCCGGAGTGTCAGCTCGGTCTGAATCAGTCGAATCGTCCGACGGTCCAGCACCCGATTTCTGTCGCATGAAAGCCAGTGCAGCTGCTCCACAATCCGATGGCGTGCAACACAAGTCACAGTTAAATACCTGTCACAGAGGTGCAAATCCTGAAAATTTCGAAAAATCCGGTGGATACCCCGATAGAAATTGAAGGGCCCACTATGTGCTAAAAGCTCGAAATGATGATCGATGAAAACTTTGCAATGTCATCTGCTGTGTCCAAGGAACAGATTATACAGAAGGCCAGGGTGAAAAGAGGTGGACTTTGAGGGCACTTTTGCACTGTAACCAAGTAAAGTGCCTAAATCTACATAAGAACATAATTAAATTTTTTTGGTTTAAACTGCAATCTATCAAGTGGTATGTGCAATGTTTGTGCTTCCTTCTCCCTGCCGTTGCTGTGGCTGTGGGTTGCAGGGATAATTACAGTCACTCATTGTCTGTACTTTTTATGGTTTTGATTAAGATTGGTGGGGGCTCCTGGGTGCATATTCTGATTTCGGTTCCCATTGAATGTAGTCCAGACAGGGAACAGCAATCACTATATACAGCTCTATATAATCTTCTAGTCCCTCAGTTTTATTCCAAATTCATACGTATTACTTGTATATCTACCAATGGAGTCCCTTGACCTGTTGAACCATTAACGCCTCAGACGAAAATAACGCACCATGCAGATACAGAACCGCTTAGTTGATAGTCCTTAAAATTCTCCTAGTAACATATCCCGCTATATAGAGAAAAAATATACGGACATAGTGTAGACAGTTCCACCAATTCCGTAATTTATTTTCAAATCTACTCACATAAAATCAGATAAAGTGTGCATAACAAATCCACGAGGATGCCAAGTCATCGCCTGACCCTGGGTTTCGCTTGTCAGCTTCTTCCATGCACACTACATAATATTCTTCAACAAAATCTTCGGATGCTTTGGATCCATCCAGGACCGTCGTTTGAGCTCTTCCCACAGATAAGGTGCTGCATTCTTATGAACTTGTATTTGACTACAGCTCCCCAGCAATCGCTATATACAGCCTCCCCAGTAATCACCATATACAGTGCCCAGTTTTCACTATACACAGCTCCCCAGTAATCACTGTATACAGCCCCCTGTCATCACTGTATACAGCGCCCCCAGCAATCACTATATACTGCCCCCAGCAATCACTATATACAGCTCCCCAGTAATCACTATATACAGCTCCCCAGTAATCACTATATACAGCTCCCCAGCAATCACTGTATACAGCTCCCCAGCAATCACTATATACAGCCCCCAGCAATCACTATATACTGTCCCCCAGCAATCACTATACACAGCCCCACAGTAATCACTATATACAGCTCACCCACATTTATATACCCAAATCACCCACATTTGGTGGGGGCCCCGGAGTGTGCGTCACCCTTATAATCTGGCCCTGACCCCATTACTAGCCTTTGTTACCTATAACAGGTATATTTTAACATAGATGATAGTCTTCACCCCATTAATTATGGGTTTTCCCTCATATTTACATAAACTAATTACCTACTCTTGGACTTCACTGTGCATTATAGATCATGGACGCATACTCCATATTGCCTTCTTTTCCGATTACTTGACATGAAGACCCATTGGGTCTCGAGATGTGAAATTGAGAGTGTGATGTATATTTTTACCAATATATTACTTGCAAAGCAGACAGACTTTTTGTTATGCATCATAGACGTATGTGTCTGTTCTATAGACTCCTTAATTCTCTGTGGAGATTTTAATTTTTCCAGTAAATTCATGGCTTGATTCCTTATAAAACAGGGCCTCTATTTTGTTTAACAAGATTAATAGGCTTAGGAATTCTATCCCCCCATGCAGCCACCATGAATCCCGATGAGCCTTGTCAACCCTGATGCACCCCATTACAATATTTTTCTCCGGTCAGAAATTCGTATAGTGAAATTGACTATTTCTTTACACACCACAGACTACTACCCAGGGTGTCATCTATGAGTTTTGGGAACATCTACCTATCAAATCAAGCCACTGTTTTCTGCTCCATGCATATCCTTGCAGGGAGACATTCCTATAACTGGCATCTCAGTTAACCACTTTTGCAAGATACAATCTGTCTCGCAGAACTCGGGCTCAAGCAGCAAGGTTCTCCCTGGAACATGCTCACCTTACCTCATGAAGGTTCCAGCATAAATGCTAGCATCATAGCTCTATACCAAGATCCCACCACACAAATTTGTATCAATGGACCCTTATCAGGTACATATGCAATGGCACAAGACAGGGATGGCCCAACACCAATATAGTGGGAGATTTACTACAACTGTCTGAGGTAAAACTGTTCTAAAACCCATAGAAAGCAGTTGAAGCTTAGCTTTAATTCTATAAATTGCTGTGGGAAAGTGAAAGCTGAGCTCTTATTGGGCAACTAGAACAGTTCTGCTCTCAGGCACTTATAATAAATCACCCCCTATATGGTATCGTAATAAATAAGCTTAGTAAAAGACATAAGTCTATCAAATCCAACCTATTAAAATATACAGGCAGTCCCCAGTTGAATTTGTATGTAAGTCGAAACTGTATATTTTATAATTGTAGTTCCAGACAAAGGTTTTTTTGTCCCTGTGACCATCGGAGTTTTAACATTTTTTGCTGTAATGGGACCAAGGATTATCAATAAAGCTTCATTGCAGACACTTTACAGCTGATTATTGCAATCTGGGACTATAGTAAAGCATCTAGAGAGCTTCACCGGAGATCACAATGGGCAGAGGGGTCTGTCTTTAACTATGGGTCGTCTGTAAGTTGGGCGTCCTTAAATAGGGGACCGCCTGTACCGTGTTGATTCAGAAGAAGGCTAAAATCCTGCAAGGCTGATGCCAAATGTCCCAAAGGAGGGAAATATTCCTTCCCAACCCCTAATAAGGCGGACTACTTGCATCAACTGAAACTACTTACCAAAAGTTTTCTTCCCATACTATGTGATATTATTACCTTTCAGAAAGGCATCCAGGCCCCTCTTGAACACGTTCAAATTACCAGGCATTACAACAACTTGCGCAGTAAAGAATCTCTGTCTATGGCGATGGTAGAACCACCTCTCCTCTAAGCATAGAGGATTCCCACTTGTCCTTGCCACAGTCCTCCCCTTAGTTGTCTTTTTTTCCAAGTTGAATAACCCCAAGTTTTGTAATCTATTATCTTATTCTAGTCAACCCATTTCACTAATAATATTGGTTGCTCTTTTCCGTACCCGTTCCAGTTCTACTATGTCCTTTTTATACACTGGTGCCCAAAACTGTACACAGTATTTCATGTGTGGTCTAAACAGTGATTTGTATAAGGGCAAAATTATGTCCTTATCATGAGAATCAACATCCCGTAATGTTATTTGCTTTAGCAGTAGATATCTGATACTGATCTCTAAAATTTAGTTTACTATCCACCAATTCCCATAAGCCTTTTTATCTATCAGTTTTACCAAAAAATGTATGATTTAAAACAAAATTAGAATTTTTATTTCCTCAACCTAAGTGAATACATTTACATTTATTCACATTAGACCTTACAAGCCATTTGTCAGCACATCTGTCAGCTTCCACAAAATCTTCTGCAATACTATACTATTGACCTCCGTATTAAAAACTTTACAGAGTTTAGTATAATCTGCAAATAATGAAACTTTACTGTGTAAAACAGTCATTTATAAAAATATTAAAAAGAAATGACCCAAATACTGACCCCTGTAGCACCTCACTGGTAAATTCAACCCAATCTGACAATGTGCCATTAATGACCCTCTTTTTTTTCTTTCATTAAGCGAATGGCTAACCCCTAACCACAGACATTTACAAGTGCTCTGCTTTTGCTGACCTTGCACTTCTATATACCTCTGGCCCGCTCACATCCCTGCCGACACAATTGAAGGCACTCCAGATGTTGGGTTATTTTTCTAGTTAGAGCGCTCCATGGTAAACACACTAAGCAGCAACTTTCCCATTACCTGGAAAGAAAAATGGATCAAATCTTTGGGCATCAACATACTTGCCTCTAAATTACCTACCCGTCATGTTCATTTTGAAAACAGACCTCTCAACCTGGTCTCATAAGCATCTCTCATAGCTCAGCTGTGCCAACTGTATCAAGATGATGACCCTTACCCGACTGATATATTTGTTTCAGACAATACCCCTGACCATTTCTAAGGCATTCTTCATGCAACTGCAAACACATGGTTTTCTTGCCCACCTAGGGTCGCTAGCTCCACTCTCATCACGAATTTCAAGGGCTACGACATAGCCTATACACTAGCCAGATTATTAGGTTAGTACCACAAAAGTGAGAGGAACCGCTGTGTCCGCTTAGATGAAGCTGTAGTCCCCTGCCCACTCACTATGCCCCTGTGGTCTCCTAACTATATTCGTCTTGAGTATTATGCTGAGAAGCTCCCTCTCATACTGAGTATCTCTCTGGTTATAAAGCTCCGAGTATAATGATGAAGAAGAAGTAAGTCAAATTGATGAGACCTCAATATGGGTTTAAGTACTTATCATAGGGGACTTTAACTACCTCTTTATAGACTGGGGGCAGAAACCTGGTGGATGACCATGATCCAATATAATGAAAATTTCCTTTTGAATGTTAGTACTGGAAGAAGTGTGGAATACACCACAGGTTACTGCATGAACTATGTATAGTAATAGATAAACCGTTATTTTTTAAGTTTGAAAAAATGGGATTTAAAAAAAACAATATGGTTATCTAGTGTGGCAATGCAAGCAATAAACAAGAAAGATGAGGCATTTATGTTGCTAAAACATGCAGGTAGCAATGAGGAGTTACAGGATTATAGATGAGTGGTACTTTTTATTAGTGGATAGGATAGCTCAGACAGATGCTAGTAGTGGGAGGTTCCATTATTAGGGAAGAAAAAAATTAATACTCCAAAAAAAGTAGGAACAGCAAAAATAGTGACTGATAAAAATATTGCCAAGTACAGGCGGTCCCCTACTTAAGAACACCACATTTACAGACAACCCGTAGTTACAAACGTTCCTCTGAATGTTGGTAATTTACTCTACTTAAACTTAAGGTTTATTGTTAATCCTGATTCTGATGACAAACCAACATTTTTAAAATCCAATTGTCACAGAGGCCTGTAACGTAAAAGTAATCCCAAACTATTTTTCAAATACATAGATGACAAGAAACTAAAAGTGCAGTGTGTTTGGCCCTTTGTTCATCTTTCTCCACTATAACCCCCAGGGCATTTGTTAGAGGGTCATCTATTGAATGTTTTCATCTCAACTCTCTGCCAGAGGATTTTTCAGGGTAAAGTCGACATGATCCAGTATAATCAAAATTTCCTTTTTTAATGTCATTAGTTTAACCCAGAAAGAATTGAGGTGCTGCCTCAAAACCACTAAAATAGGCTAATCCTCAGAGCCAAATGGCATACACACCCTGTTTCTGCATGGACTATGTACTGTAATAGATAAACCATTATTTTTAATACAGCGGACCTTTATTACAATCTTGCATTTTACAAAACATTGTAGCTTGGCTTACAAGCAAAATGTAAAAATACAAGCATTATGCAAGTCCTTCCACCCTTTAATGTGTTGTACCCGATTCTCTCACAAAATTGTATAACGCAATATTGATGAAGTAGAAAAAATAAAGGGGCTAGAAGTTGTACTATACATGACTAAATATTTCTGAAGCGTGCAATGAATTGTGAGCATTTCAATAATTTCCTATGGAAAAACATGTTTTGATTTACTAGCGATTTGGATTACAAGCCTGTTCGTGGAAAAAACTTTGCTTGTAATCAAAGATTCTATTATATTCTAAGATTCCTTAAGCACAGGTTCTGTCCCAGAAGGCTGGCGCATAGCAAATGTGCTGCCAATTTACAAAAAAGGATTAAAAGTATTTTCCCTCGAAAGAAAGTTTTCAAATCTTAAATGGCTACTCCCACAAAGCCAAGTTTCTTAAATGTACTCAGGATAACAAAATAATATATTCTCTAATTCACTGTTATTAACAAAAATACAGCATTTCACAGATATAATTCCATCCTGTCTCTATCAGTCCTGGTGTACACAATTTTAGTTGCCCCAAAAACGACCCTGTAACTTCTGACTTAGGGTTAGGGAAGCCATCTTGGATTTCTGTGTGACGGTGGTGGAGCTGAGTTTCTGTCTCTCTGCTTCCTGCACTCTAGCCCCGCCCCCCTGCAGTCCAGGATGGAGTTCACTCACTGATACACATACACTTAGTATGAGGAGCACTACAAGCTACAGATAAGTTTTTTCTTGGGAAGGGGGTGACGGCACATCAGATCTAGTGTGTTGTGGAAAAGCAGAGAAGTAGGAGAGCTGACTGTGTCATTGAGTGCAATAGTTCAAGGTGCCGGAAACTACCAGCCACCTATCTTTCCCGAAGAGCAGATAAAACTCTACATACAAATCATAAGAAACGGCAAGCTGATAAGTGTGCGGCGAAATCAAATTTTATTGTAGCAAATCTCTGAAAACAATTAAAAATACACAACAAACTGTTATTGATCATGGTAAATAAACCAGTATCACCAAGGACTCCCCTTCTCCCCCAACCCGGTGCGGTGTGACAATTCACACATAGAGATATCATCTACTGCCATTAATCACATGTAAAACATGACAGAGAAGTCATGTCAGAGAAATGACAAAAGTAAGTATGCAATATAATGCAGATGCCAAATCACAGTCAATAGAAAAGTCACCAGAAAGTGCCCAAAAGATGGGATATCGGGGTGTTCAAGACTGCTCCATGCGTTCCGCGATGGTGTAGTGGATTCCTCAGGGGTAATGTGAGAGATGCTGAGGTAAATATGTATATTATACTGATGGTGGATTGGCCAATTGTAGTAGAATAGTTGCCTACCATCTTACATGTGGATGCATCGGACTATAACGTCGAGAATTGAATATCTCGTGTGAGCAGCTCCCCTGAACCTCCACCTCTTATCAGAGAAGCCACACATGCGTGAGCACACAGTGAGCGCAGCAGTAAAGTGCCAGGGATTCGGCATACATAATCTGTAGTGGTTATTGATATGTTTAAGACATAAGGCAATGTTAACCCCTTAGTGGCGTGGCCTGAGGCATTTTTAGCGAATTTTTGTAAGCGTTGGTTTAAGGGCCATAACTTTTTTTTCTCTATGCTACCTCATATTATTTTTACAGTGTTTTTTTTCTGACACATAGTTACTTAAAAAGGTAATAAAGGTTTAAACATTTTTTTCATTTTTATTTGGGGTCTGACTTATGACGAAGGTTCTGTTTTGTTACTGAAAGAACTTAATGTGGATGAAGCACTGGCTCAGCATAGTGCTGTCTTCCCTACTGGGCCCAGTTGCACTATTCTTTATGTTTTCCCTTTGCTGGATAAAGCAAGGGATGTAGCTAATGTATTCTTTTGACTAGCTTTGTGGAAGGCTGACAGATGTAACACAACACGTGAAAAACACAACAAGAAAAAAATTTTGTTTGACGGAATTGTGCATAGGGTATATCTTACCAAAGTTACTAGCTTGTACACATTTAGGACTGACTAAATGTGACATGGGATATTTTCCTAAAGTGCTCTGCTAAACCTGTGAGGATCTTTCTAATATTGCTTAAAAAGCTCTCACACAAGGCATTGCTATAGGGAACAAATAGTATAAACTTTACAAGACTGAAAATGAGACCATATTTATAATGTCCAGTTACTGGATCTTAGATTTGAGACGGCTGATGCCAATATTTTTCAATTGTAACCCCTCTTGCAAAATTGAAAGCTGACTGCTTTGGTAATCTTTGAATTTATTTAGAAATTTGTCCATGTCTGAATACACTCAATATTTCATGACAACTGCAAATCTGGATCAATAAATGAGACTTATAAGTCCTAGGTCTCCCATTGCTTTCTTCATGTAATCCAGGATTTTGCAATTAAAGTAGATGGTTTCACTGGCAATTTTCTGAAACATTTAGGTGTCTTTTAAGTTCTCTTGCCATCCTGTTTACACACAAATTAGGACTCTATGCCTTTTCAACTTACCTTTTGTAGCAAAACAAACATGGTAGTCATTGCATTCATAAGGCTTTTTACCTGATCAATGAATTTTCAGTGAATCCTGTGATTCTCTTGGCAATGTTCATACTTTTTTGTTTTAGGAAGGCAATTAGTCTAACAAATTTCATCACTAGTCTCAAATATGTTGTCAGTCATCTCATGGGCCCCATTACCATGGGCAACCTGGTCTAAAATATTGGCACTTACAGATATTTGATTAGGGTGATCGGAGTCATCAGTGCTCACTTAACGCTGAGCTGGAGGTAAATCATGTTCAATATCAGACACATATGTGTCACAGGAAATTGTTGACATTACCATTGGTGTTGCCATTAGCTACACCTTACACATCAGTTTTACTGCCCCCTTCATTATAACCCACCACTACAGGAGCATGATCAACTCACTAGTGCTGGATAATGGTAAAGCAGCTGTTAATTCTCTGTCTGAGGAGCAATGTTAATAACCAATGAGATATATTGTAACATTTGTAATGCCAGGAGAAAGTTGGTTGGATAATGGGCTCGCCGCCTTGCAAAGGGAGTTTAAAAAACCTTTTGTGGCTGAAAAGTTCCAATTCAGTCCAAGGTTCTGTGCAGAGGTCAGTCCAGGATAGTTCCCTGAGAAGCACAGGTGTCTGTGGCATGCTGCCCTGATATACATAGCCTGCTATAGAACACCGGGCCCCAGCAGTCCTCCTTAGGCGTCTGTCCTTCCTTGCTGCTGAAGCAGCCAACTTTTCCCTCCAGCCTGAAGCTACCTTACCAGGCTGAGAGCAACCCTGTGGAACCGTATCCGACCAGCCATTTTTATTCAGGTTAAAGAGAACCCGTCATGCAAAATAACCCCCCTAAACTAAATATATTTTCATAAACTGCCATTAGAGAGCATTGCCTCTATCCCTTCATTGTCCCTCTACATGCCTGTAAACCTAAGCAATGAGGTCCTAAAGCTGTATGCAAATGACCTGTGAAATGTCCAATGAAGCATTAGCATATTCAAGCTGTCCACTCTATTCATGAGTGGGAGGCACAGCCACACCCCCAGTGCATGACTGACAGGCTGTATAATGATGTGCTTCCTGGTGCTGGTGGCCACGCACCCTGCAGCCTGTGTGTGCATGTGTGTGTTTAGGAGAGATACAGCAGCTCCAGGCAGCCATGTTACAGCAGAACATGTCAGATTCATGTGTAGCTGATGTCTGTGTCTCTCACCTGTATATTAGGAGGATGCAGCATGTCAGCAGATGACATACACACACTAACTATGCTTTACTATACATTACACACAGACATGAGCAGGGGGAGGAGAGGGGAGGGGTAACAGGGGTGACATCACTGCCTTTGACCATGTGACCAGCCTCATTTACATGATAAAAAATAGATGATTTTACAATGAATAATGTATGAAATAACTAGATAAAGGCTGGGATGGGATCCTTGTGAGCTGCTCCAACAGGTAGTAGTGACAAGACTAGTGACAGAGACCTGATGACAGGTGTCCTTTAAGTTGCTGCTGTTGTTGCCGTTTCCAAGTCTCCAATAAAGGACTGTAAGTTGAATCTTTTGCCAACTTTGAGTGCATAAAGATATAGAACAGAGAGTGTATAGAGGCACTTCCATTAAACTTTACGTTAGGATAGCAAAACCAGTCTCTTTTAGAAATTTATATAGCGAGGATCTGACTGATATCTTGTGTAGTGGTGCTCTAACCCATATGTATAGGCAGTACAGTATCATTTATTCATCTTGTTTTTAGATGAGAAAAGAAAAGTTTGGCACTCACCACTTTCTTAAAAATCTTCTTTTGTTCTTACATCTTTAAAAATGGCATGCGTTACAGGGAGAGGAGAATCTAATGCATAAGGAGCGTTCCGGGACGAGTCGTTTTGCGCTAATCCTAGTGCTTCATCTTGTCTTAAACCTTGGCGTTCTCACCTGATTTTGAATCAAGCCGCCAAAGGTAGCTTGGACACACCTACACCTTTAGAGACACATGATTGGTTAAAACCATAGGGCCGGCGCAACATATCGTCTGCACTGCCTCTTTAACATTGCAAGATGCACTAGCGGACCTGAAGGAGAGCTACTCTGTTTTATATGACCAATTATATCTTAGATTTGAGGTACCGTATATACTCGAGTATAAGCCGACCCGAGTATAAGCCGAGGCCACTAATTTTACCACAAAATACTTGGAAAACCTATTGACTCGAGTATAAGCCGAGGGTGGGAAATGCATTGGTCACAGCCTCCCCAGTATATAGCCAGCCAGGCTCTGCCCCAGTGTATATAGCCAGCCAGCCCCTGCCCCAGTGTATATAGCCAGCCAGCCCCTGCCCCAGTGTATATAGCCTGCCAGACCCTGCCCCAGTGTATATAGCCTGCCAGACCCTGCCCCAGTGTATATAGCCTGCCAGACCCTGCCCCAGTGTATATAGCCTGCCAGACCCTGCCCCAGTGTATATAGCCTGCCAGACCCTGCCCCAGTGTATATAGCCTGCCAGACCCTGCCCCAGTGTATATAGCCTGCCAGACCCTGCCCCAGTGTATATAGCCTGCCAGACCCTGCCCCAGTGTATATAGCCTGCCAGACCCTGCCCCAGTGTATATAGCCTGCCAGACCCTGCCCCAGTGTATATAGCCTGCCAGACCCTGCCCCAGTGTATATAGCCTGCCGCCGCTGCCGGACAGATCACACAGAAGATATACAGGGGTCACCGGAAAGGTAAGTTTAGATATATTTATTTTTTTGACTCGAGTATAAGCCGAGTTTGGGTTTTTCAGCACATTTTTTGTGCTGAAAAACTAGGCTTATACTTGAGTATATAAGGTATGTGGATAGGGCTTTTTTTCTTATATTGAATTGGCGGACCTTAGCGTGGTATCGGACCTGAAAGAGAACATGTGGCGGAAAAGCGGACCCAAAGGGAAACATGCCGCTGTCAGTGGCATCCATCTATGATCTTAGGCGGAAGGCGGTCTTTATGTAAGATGTACTTCTAGGTAAGTAAACCATTGTACATTGATTATGTCTGCTTGTTGCTGATAGTATAGCGGAAGCCGCAAGCATCTCTCGTTGCTATCCACATATACCGTATTTTTCGGCCTATAAGGCGCACCGGACTATAAGGCGCACCTCTAATAAATGCCTGCTAAGACATCTAGGTTCATATATAAGGCGCACTGGAGTATAAGGCGCAGGATCAAATGCAGTACCTAAAAATGACCAGCAGGTGGCAGACCTGTGCACAGTTCAAGCCAGCTACACTTCCCTGGAAACTTGTCTTCAGCGTGTCAGAGAGCTCCGATCTCAGAGGTATGGGCTGCTGGGGGTTAATGCAGGGTGATGCAGCAGGGGTTAAGCTCTCCCTCTGCCCCTTCTCCTTCCCTCCTCAGCCAGGGTGTTATTCCTGTGGGGTTCCCTGTGGCTCCTTCTGTTACAGGGCTGTCAGGTATGGGGGATTGCTTACTGATGATGATGATTGCCTCGTGGTGGGCACTACGGCAGCTCCGGTCTCTCCGTGCTAGGGGAGGGCAGGATGGGCACAATGTTAGTTGTGGTGCCAGGGCACTTCAGGAGCCAGGGACCCTGTATACTGTGTGGGAAGGTGCAGGAGATTTCTGGGGATGGAGCTATTAAACACTGGTAAATGTACAGAACATCTTGTCTGTAGTACATTTCTGTATAAGTTCATATATAAGGTGCACTGGCCTATAAGGCGCACCTTTGATTTCTGAGAAAATTAAAGGATTTTTGGTGCGCCTTATAGGCCAAAAAATACGGTACATGATATTGCATCGTTCTATAGGGGCTAATAAGCAATGTGATAAGGACACGATCTAGTGGATCTAAATGCTGCTAATTATTTTTTCTAAATGATTTTTATAAGAACTCTCCCATGTCGTTTTTATCATCAAAACCTAGAGGCCCCATTGCTTCTGTTCGTATAATCCATTCTGCTTCCTTTCTTAATAATATTTTATGCCTATCACCTCCGTAGGTATCGGGATTTGCTCTAAACCTGCAAATGTCAAAATGTTTGTATCTCCTCTATGTATCGATTGTATATGCTCGATCAGACGTGGTGCTCCTTTCCCGTTCATTACTGAGTTTTTCTGCTTCCTAAAACGTGTGAACATTGCCCTAATTGTTTTGCCTATATAGAAACATTTTACATGGGCAAAAAATTATATAAACAACAGAGCATGATCCTTTGTTCAATACTTCCAATATTCAAGATTTTTCCTGTTATCATCTGAGCGCAGTGGTTGCAGCTTCCACACTTATGATTACCTATAGGGATATATTTATTGAGCCGATTCTCTTCTCTAGGTGACCTGGGGAATCTGCTATGTATTAAGTGATCTTTTATTGTTTTACTTCTGCCAAATGTCACTAAGGGTCCGTTCTATGCTACATTTTTTATACAGGATTGGATTTCACCATGTACCAGTTCTTTTTAATGGCATTCTTAATTTTAGGAGCCATAGCATTGTATTTGAAATAAAAAATAAACTTTTGTGTTGTTTCTGGTTTATGGGATTTTTACAGTAATTGTTCAGGGGTCATATTTAGGGCTCTCTCCATTGCTTGCCTCAAAAGGTGTTATGGATAACCCCTCTTAAGAAGGCATTTTGTTAATTTTTCTGTCTGAATCAGAAATAAATAGTCTTTACTGTTAATACGTCTAAGACTGATATATTGCTTGTATGGAATTGCTTTTTTTACATATCATGGGTGGTAGCTTGAAGAATGCTAATATGAATTAGTGGATGTCGGTTTTCTATACATGGTTGTTGTTATGCTATTATTTTCAGCATACACTTCTACGTCTAAAAACTCAATTTTTTTGGAATTGATTTTGTGAGTGAAAAACATATTACTGTATATACTCGTGTATAAGCCGAGTTTTTCAGCACAAAAAAATGTGCTGAAAAACCTCCCCTCGGCTTATACACGAGTCAACGAAAAACCTTCCATACTCACCCTCCGGAGGCCCGATGGTCCGCGTGGCTCCCAGTGTTCGGCGGCTCCTCTTCTGTCTTCCCCGCGGTTAGTCTTCGGTCTTCTCTCTTCTTTGTGTTGTATCAGCTGGCAGATACGCGTCCACGCGATCTGCTGGCTGGTGCACAATATCACGCAACGGTGTCGCCCAGCGGCGACACCACCATGTGATATTGTGCGGCAGCCGGCAGATCGCGTGGACGCATATCTGCCAGCTGATACAACACAGAGAAGACCGGAGACCGGCCGCGGGGAACGGAGCATCAGGGAGCCGCCTCTAGGTGAGTATGGAAGGTTTTTTTTTTTTTTAAATGTGCTTGGCGAACGGGGCTGGCAGTATACTTTAAGGGCGCTTGCAGCCTGTAAACTTTAAGGGGGCTGGCAGGCTGTATACTTTAAAGAGGACCTGTCACCTCGGAAAACCCACAGACCAAATGTGGGCCCCCATAATCCTCCCCGCAGCCCCTTTCTCCCTAGCCGTTTTTTTTTTTTTTAATTTATGTGCAGTAAAATGATTTACACGATCTGACCTCTTACCATATAAGAGGTCGGATTGTGTATCTGACGCGCTGGCAGTCGGCGTTATTCATTAGGGGACTTGCCGACACACCCCCAGCACGCCCCCACCAGTGATCACTTTGTTGGAGAAGCCGTCAGCATCACATCGCTGCTGGCTCTCCGTTGTGCGGCCGCCCTGCATTAACAGCAGCTACGGCCGCAACCTGGCTCACTCACATTGCCTGCCGGCCGCGCTATCAGCGGCTTCTTTCCCGCTGCACTTCTCCAACAATGTGACCGCTGGCGGGGGCGTGCTGGGGGTGTGTCGGCACGCCCCCTAATGAATAACACTGACTGCCAGCGCGCCAGATACATGATCCAACCTCTTATTTGGCGTTTACTGCACATAAATTGATAAAAAAACTTGGCTAGGGAGAAAGGGGCTGGGGGGAGGATTATGGGGGCCACATTTGGTCTGTGGGTTTTCCGAGGAGACAGGGGGGCTGGCAGGCTGTATATTTAAGGGGGCTGGCAGGCTGTATACTTTAAGGGGGATGGATGGCTATATCCTGGGAGGCTGAGACCAATGCATTTTCCACCCTCGGCTTATACTCAAGTCAATAGGTTTTCCCAGTTTTTGGTGGTAAAATTAGGGGCCTCGGCTTATACTCAGGTCGGCTTATACTCGAGTATATACGGTAATTGAGTTTTGATTAAGGTAGGACACAAACTCTATGAATTCTTTCAGGGTACCTGACCAAGCTATAAATATATAGCGATGGTATATCTGGATATATTTAAGAAATTGGTTATTAATTGTATAAATGTACTTATCTTCGAAATGACCGAAGAAGATATTGGCATACGTACATGCCACAGCTGTACCCATCAGCTGTTTAAACCAGGTATTTGCAAATTGAAATTTGTTATAAGATAATACAAATAACATGGCTCACTAATCACTATTTAGGGTCATATCAGTGAGGTTTACAACAGTCATTTCTTCATGTTACCACGCTAAGTTCCCCTTCAGGTCCACCAATTCAATAGAAGAAAAAAAGCCCCGCCCACATACCTCAAAGCCGAGATCTAATTGGTCATGTAAAATAGAGTAGTTCTCCTTCAGGTACACTAGTGCATCTTGCAATGTTAAAGAGGCGGTGCAGACGATATGTTGCGCCGGCCCTATGTTTTTAACCAATCATGTGTCTCTAAAGGTGTAGGTGTGTCCAAGCTACCTTTGGCAGCTTGATTTAAAATCAGGTGAGAACACCAATGTTTCAGGCAAGATGAAGTGCAAGGATAAGCGCAAAATGACTCGTCCCGGAATGCTCCTTATGCTTAAGATTCTCCTCTCCCTGTAATGCATGCCATTTTTAAAGATGTAAGAATAAAAGAAGATTTTAAAGAGGTGAGTGCCAACCTTTTCTTTTCACGTCTAAAAGCCAGATCTAATATGTGTCTCAATAGGTCTCTCTCCTCAGAGGCAAACTTTCTATTCAGGCTTGATGAAGGCCACAGTATTTCCAGCAGCAAACACCAGTGTCTCTCTTTTCAGAAACCACAAGCTTTTAAGACTGTCTCTCACATGGGGATACTGGCCCTTTTCATCCTGCTGCAACACATTTCATGTGCTATTTTGTGTCACAGCATAGCTCCACCCTTTGTAAGTGATTCGGTTCGGGATCATCGTTTCGTGGGGCTCATTTACTAAAGGTCAGTCGGACGCACTTTCGTTTCCCGAATATTTCCATTTTGTGCCAAATTGCCGCGGGATTTTGGTGCATCGGCGCCGGCTTGCACGAGACGGAAATGGGGGGGCGTGGCCGTTGGACAACCCGACGGATTCGAACAAACCGCAGAATTTAAAAAAGGTTTTGTGTCCCAAGATCAAGCACTCACATGCAACTCTGGCGGACCTTGGCGCAGCAGCGACACAGGAAGAAACTCGAACGCACGATCTTAGTGAATCGCTCCGGACCCAATTCCACGTCGGACAATGCACCGCGGGATCGCGATGGGACCGGGTAATTAAATCCGCCCCATTGTGTCAAATGTTACGTCCTCATTCATCTTATATGGATAATCTTTACTACACAAAGGCTGTTAATATTTTGTGGCTGTAAAACTCCATTTTGAAGTTTTTCAGCACCATGTGAAGTATACAGTAGATAGAGGGGCGTGGCCTGCAAAGTGTTGTGAGCAGTTGCATGTTCTTGAGCTCATTATCCTGAATACCATTCCTGCCCAGATCATTTGGCCCCGGTAATGAGCAGGAGTCTGCACACCCAGTTGCCGAGCTATCAGTGGGGGAAGGGAGGTGAGGAGTGGGCCAGCTTGCAGGCAACATTGGCCAATCAGCATGGCTCCGTGGCCGCAGATCAAATGCAGGTGGTAGCAGCACGGCTGGAGAAATATGGTTCAACAGTGAACACGCTGTCTGGCACGTCCTCTGCATGCCCCACTAAGACCCAGCTGCAAGTTACCACCAGAGAGCCAGAGACTGCAGGAGCTGGCATCACTGGAGCTGGTGCACATGGCAGAGACCACTGTGGCTAAGAGATTAGCTATTGAGAGAGCACTGCCGTCCCATTCTGTGCTTCCCCCTACTGGTAGTGCTCCTTGCCTTGTTCTTCTCTGGATCCTCCATTTATGTGACAGGGATATTATGTTGAGAGCGACCAGAGAAAAACCTGATCTTATGCTCGTAACAAGATGAGTGTCTATGTTCCCAGATTTCTCAATTGAGGTCCTAAACCAAAGAGCACAATATATTGATATCAGGAAACGGTTGAGGGCCCTGCAGAAACCCTACACCATGCTCTGGCAAGCTTGAGAGTGGTAGCATTTGATGAGACCATGTATTTGTTAGACCAATGGATGCATTGCATTGGCTGAACTTCGAGAACAGATTACAACATCCAGCACCTGAATAAGGCTCTGCTGCTCTTTTTGGATATCACTGCCACTATGAAGTGTAATTCATGGCTCATTACAAAGCTAATATAATAGATGGTTTGCTGCAGTTTGATCACTTATTAAATTTTTTCATTTGTACAAAAAGGAATGACGAAGCGTAAAACAGAGTAGGTACCTCCCCACGGTGGAGCATGCAGCGGGTCGTAGCAACAGATATTGGCACAAACAAGATGACGTACGCTCCCCAGGGCATTCTCATTCAAGATGCATAATATTCTCACACAAATCGATGATATTGCATGTCAACTTCTGTATGTATTCTCACTTGCTGTATCAGAAACTGCATTGTAACTAAAATGTATGCGAAACAGTTAATGAACCAAGCAAAATATGGTTATTTACATGTTCGTGTTCTTTTCTGAAAAACAAATAAAATGTTTTCCAAAAAAAAAAAAAAAAAACAGAGTAGGTAACATGCTTACATTACAGTGGAGAATGTGGCACATTTACATACCCTGTCCGAGGAGTTCACAGAAAGTGCATTGTCCAACGATAATGCACTGCATGTTTCGCTTCCCTGCTCTTGTCCTATAGAGTTCATCATCCTTTAAGTGGTGCATGTAAGTGTCTTGCGACAGAATTTTAAAGTTAAGTCCCGTGCTCAGTCTGAATCAGTTGGACGGCACAACCCCCCCCCCCCCAATTTCTGTTGCATGAAAGCAGCCCAGCTCTGCCACAATCTGGTTGCATGAGACTCAATCCCAGCGCAGACCCCTGTTAAATACCTGTCACAGCTGTGCAAAACCCGAAAACATCGGAAAGTCCAACGAAAGTGAGCAGTGTGACCCTTGGTAAATAAGCCCCAATAGCCGTATATGTCAACCCATCATACCTCGCATATGGCTTAGTAAATGTAAAGCTATGATACCGATCTCTACTGCCACTGAACTATTGAAAAAGACCAAGAGGTCAATAACAGGAAGTAACTGAATCAGACTAACACAGAACCCAAAACACGACTAGACAAACAATACTCAGGACACAATAGGGAAGATGGTAGTGGGGGTATGTCCCAGGGATGCAATGGATCCACTGCAGTAGAGGTGCAAAATGCAGATGGCCTCGGTGGCGGGGCCCTATTATACGTCAGAAGTATTCCAATAGCTCCCAGACTTTACCAGATTCGGAATGGGGGGAGGGAAGCTGTCCGCTTCCAGGCTCTTGCTATCAAACACTTGGCCGCTACACAGAAGCTCATAAACAATTTGGCTAGGTGTTTTCGCATGTGTGTTTAGGGGGAAATTAAGGAGGTATAATACCAGGTCTAGTCCCACTTTGGAGCCCAATATGTCTTTAAGGGTCTCTACCCCCTTCCAAAAAGAGGCAATGAGGGGATAGGTCACCTCCGGCAGACAGATGACACAGCAGGATTGAGTGTATGTAAAAGTGCAGGGGTGTGCTACCAGTGCATTAATAACTTGTATTGGGTTTCTTTGTGAGTAGTACACATGGAGGATTTAGCAGTTCTTTCCGATTTAACTTGCCACATAGCAGGTATAATCGTTTTGTTAGTAGCTGCATCCCATGGTAGCTTGTGATGAGCCTTCCTCAAGGGTGGAAAGTGTTTGATATATGGAGGATATAAGACCCTTTACTGAAGTACCCCTTCTACACAATCTCTCTAATGCAGTTGGTTTGGATACTGTGGCCGTCTTAAATTGACTCATTACAAAATGCCTCACCTGGCAGTAGCAATACCATTCCTCTCTGGGCAAATTACGCTCATGCTGAAGGTAGCTGAACTGTCGTAATTCCAGTGTGTTGGTTAACCATGTCCGAAGATGGAATATTCCCCTTAAAGACCAGTTTCCTACCATGGTCGCTGTTAGGATTTCGGGTATGCCTGCCACACTGAAAGTATAAAAGCCATAGGGCCTAGGGCAGTGATGGCGAACCTATGGCACTTGTGCCAGAGGTGGCACTCAGGCCATCACCCCAGGACAAAGTTCCCCAAGCAGTCCCAGGCAACTTAAGAGATGCTGCTTTCAGCGCTATTTTAAAGTGACACCTTATTGGCTGTTTGGAAGTGAGAAAGTGAGAAGGTGTTGACAGAACCGTAATACCTTTCGAGGTCCTTATTCTGGACCCACCATTGCTCCTCTATATAGAGACCCTGGAGAGAAGCTATAACGAGAGTCTGAATTTGCCCTTTTTCTTTCAACTGTATTGGTGGCCTCAGGGGCTGATACAATTGAAAGATGTGAAACAACAGGTAGCAATAAGTTACTGCTTAAAATGCTATGTTGGCACTTCACAGTAAATAAGTGTATTTTGGTTGTAGTTTGGGCACTCTGTCTCCAAAAGGTTCGCCATCACTGGCCTAGGGGATTTTGGTTCGACTTAATGGGGTTAAGCCCCCATAACTAAGTATTAGGGTGTATATGTGCCATCCACAATTTTTTAATCTCCACCCATTTGGTGTATGCAGCTCAGACTGACAATGTGGCAGCGCAAATTCGCCACCCAATAATAATGCATTCTATCTGGGACCGAGAGACCCCCCCGGGGGCAAGCATGACCGACTTTGGCATTATGTGACGCCTATTATACAAATTAAAATTAAATATGGCGCCTTGTAAGGCCTTAAGCTCGCTATGTGGCACCTTAACTGTAAGGTCTGATAATAGTATAGTAGTTTAAAGAGCCACATCATTTTAACTGCAGCTACTCGACCAAGGAGCGATATGTGATGCGTTTGGCATTTATTCAGTAGGGATTTTAAATTCCAAAACTGGGAGAGAAGTATGTGGGGAGGTCAAGGTGTGTAAAATGTAATCCGCAAATAACAAGACCTTGAACTCTTTGTCCCTAACTTGTATGTCCCTGATATCTGGGCACAATCTGATTCTGGCTGCCAGTGGTTCGATACAGAGAACGAATATCATCAGAGAAAGGAGGTATGCCTTTCCTGGGGTTAGACATTCGCGTGGGGGAACTATTGCTGTGGCACTTTTATATGACCCCTAAATGGCGGTCAGGAAGCATCCTGTTATTCCGCAGGCCCCCTGGACATCATACATGTCAAGTTTGTCAAACACCTTTTCCGCAACAAGGCGAAGAAGCAATGCCAAGTGAGATTCCATGTTAACTACATCAATAAGATCTAACGCCCTCCCTGTATTGTCCCACTCCTGGTGCCATGGAATGAATCCAACCTGATCTCTATTGATCAGCGATGGGAGCCAAGCGTTAAGCCTGTTAGCCAAGATGCGGGTAAAGATCTTTAACAGTGTGATCGGTCTGTAGTTAGTTCAGTTGGTTGCGTCTTTTCCCGCTTTTGGTATCGATGAGATATAAGAGGATAACATGTCACAGTACGTGTGGGTCCGTCCAAGAAAGAGTTAAACAACAAAAACCAATGGATTGCTAGATCCTCTAGGAAGAGCTTATAGTATAAATAGGTGAGCCCCTCCGGTCTCAGTGATTTCCCGGACGGAAGAGCCTTCACCACCTCATCCAGCTCTAGTGGCGGACGCATTGAGGCTGGCCACTGCCAAGAGGACAGATAGTCCCGCAGTTGCTGCTGCATCACAGCTGTTTCTCAGGGCAGGCCACTAGGGAGAGAGTAAAGCTAAATATATTAGCCATGGAAATAGCCTGCGATGTATCTAAGGTCTCCCGCATCATCTTTAACTGCTTGGGGGCTACCGTTGTGTTATTTCCTGCCAGTAGACAAGCTAGCAGTGTACGGACCTTGTTCACCTTTTCATAGTAGCGTTGTTTCAAAAAAGTGAGAAGTTATTCAACTTTTTGGTAATCACACATTGCTGCAGGTGCAGCTATCAGGGCCTGCAAGATCCCTATATTTGGGTGTGACACCTTTTTGTCCTCTAATTCCATGGTCGTGTGTCAGTAACCAGGGGTAGTGGACCCACCAGACCACCGCGGTCGATGACGTTAGCTGACACCTGGGACCAGTGGCACCCAATTTGCACCAGAACCCGCCACATAGCTAGGTTGGACTTGATGCGGCGTGGTACCGCCAGGTCTTTCCACAGGCACGACTTTGTCTGCGGTGACGGCCAAGGGATAGTACTAAATCATCAGGCAAACTCGTGGTCAGGGACAGGCAGGAGGTCGAGACAGGCAGCACAGGATCAGAATCAGGGACATAGCGGTAGGTCAGGAACAGAATCTGGGTCACAACGGGAAAATGGGATAATTGCAATAGTACAAAGCTTTCTCTTAGGCATAGAAGCACAAAGACGTGGCAGGGGACACAGGAAGGGGCTGGGAATTTATGAGGAAGGCGGCATGCCAGCCCCAATTATGCGTGGGAGCCGTGGAGACTGCAACTGGAGCCAGGAGAGTTCTCGTGCAGGCAGGCTCTTGGTGCACAGGAAGGCACAGAAGTGCACCTGTGACCCAGAATATGGGTCGCAGGACACCTGTGACATGGTCTTTGCTATTTTGTTATAGTAGGCTTACACAGTCTTACTCTCACAATGCTGCGAGGCTGAGTAGGCATGTGGGTAGTGGTGTCAGGTAAAATTGAAATTACGTGTCCGGTCAAAGTGAGTCTCTTGAATAAAAGCCACGTCAGCTTTAAGCAGTCTAAGCTCTCTCAGCAATAGACAGTGTTTAACTTTATAGTTAACTATGTCGGGGGGGAAACTGTCTGTTTGTCCCCAAGATAGGGGAGGTGTACCATAGTCCAGCTGGGAGAGAAGGAGCAAGGTTCCTCCCGTCCCACCCCCCAACATACTAAAGCAGGCTGTCAATGTAGAACATTCACAGAATTACATAACCACCACATAACAACTTTAACATACTAATATTTTTCCTGGTGAACAATTAAAGCAAATGGGCAGTTGATGGTCCCGGAGGACAGCAAGAAGGGGGTGTTGATGTCTTCGCTTCTGTAATGTGACCCAAGAAAGGTCTTAATATGGTCAGGCTTTTGGCTCCCCTTTCTTTTCCCTTGGTCACCTCTTTCACCATGCAGTCATGGACACAACAAATCACATCCCTTGGTTGGGAGGAGAGCCCTTTGCGTCAAATTGCTGTGTGCGTCCCGGCCAGTTTTATCTTGCAGGGTGCCTGCACCCCCAGTATCATGTTAAAGATTTGTACCAGTACTTGTGGTATATCTGCGTTCGTGATTGACTCTAGAAGACTCCTGATCCTAATATTATTGTGCCTCCCTTGATTGTCCACGTCTTCCAAGTAGCGATGCATGCCTCTCAGGGCTTCTGAATCATCAACTACTATGGCCAGGAGTTGTGAGACATAGGGGCAGATTTATAAAGCTGTCGGAAAGTCTGAATATTTCTAGTTGCCCATGGCAACCAATCACAGCTCCCGTTTAAAATATTCATGAGCACTGGTAAAATGAAAGCTGAGCTGTGATTGGTTGCCATGGGCAACTAGAAATGTTCTAACTTTTAGAAATCATAGTGTCCTGTGATATCACTTTCTCCCTCTTAAGGTTTCCACTTTGGCAGCAATATGTTGTAAATCTTGTCGGACCACTGAGATTTCGAAGCGGCAGGTCTCTACTACCTCAGAAACAGTTGCTGAAAGTCCTGCTTAGTTGGAAGATTATGTAAGAACTGAACTATATGTCCCCACCTGTTGTGGAGATAAGACACAGAGGTCCCTTGGCAGGCATAGGACAAGCAAATTGAGACATGGCTGGTGTGGCTCCTAAGCTGTCTTCTAAGTTCCCTCCTTCCCACGACCTCCTGGCTGCCTCAGCCGCAGAGGCGCTCATTTTATCATGTGTTGGGGTATCTTCAGCAACCCACCTAGTAGCACATGGTGGGGCCACCACTATATCAGCAGAGGGGTTTCTTGTGGAGGGGATTTTCCCACCTGGTTTTGCAGTCCAACTTGCCTTCTGCAGTGCTGTGGGTGCTGGGAGAGAGGCCATTCTGTGCCCTTGATTGCCTGGTCCACAATGGCGGCAGGTGCTGGGTAGCACAGAGTTCCCATTATGGATGGAGGCTTGGGTGAGTGCAGCTGCTCTGTGGCAGGCTTCTGGAGCGTGCCCCTGCATCTGTAAATCACAGTCTTTGCCTCTACGTGGCAAGCTGGGGGCTGCAGGGCCGGAGGTTGTAGAGGTAAAGATGGAGCGGGTGAGGAATTGCTCCAGGCTACCCCTGGTGGTCGGTGCCAGAAGTGCTGTCTTGGGGTCTCTTCTTCTGATTCCACCCCATCAGGGTACAGGTAGTGGTGGCTAAATGCAGGTTCTGGGTGTTTTTTAGTGGGTGAGATGACGGAGCTGCAGGCTCATGCATCCGCCTTCATTCGTGTCCAGCCCACAACCCCGGGACATAGAAGGTTTAATGCAGATGGGGGGTTATGTACATATCTCATGACCAGGCAAGACCATACAGCCTCACAGGGAGCACTAAGGGACCATTCATTTTTATAAAATTTGTGCACATAAGGCGGCCAGCTCTGCGTTAACTAAGTTCTTGTCACAGGCTGTAGCTATGTCAGAAGCCTCTTAGATAACCACTCCGATAGTAAATAAGAGGTGGATAGATGCACAGGGGCATTATGCGGATCATGTCCGATTGATTTCAGAGAACAAACGTTTCTTCTCTAAAGCAAGAGCACAGGACATCTCCTGGCAACAATTATTCATTCCCAACAGGGTTTTTCTCATATTGACATGATAACTGATGTAGCTGGGTCGGTTATAGCCATTTTAGAAAGATTTTACATGTGCTATAAAGAACTCTTTTAATCCCAGTTAACTGTCCAGAGAGAAGAAATTACAGAATGGGGCACATTTACTTACCCGTCCAGAGGACATAGTAGAACTGGAACGGGTGCAGAGGTGTGCAACCAAGATTATTAGGGGAAAGGGGGGATTAGAATACACTGACAGATTACAAAATTTGGGATTATTCAGTTTAGAAAAAAGACGACTGAGGGGAGACCTCATTACAATGTACAAATACCTGAACGGACAGTACAAGGATCTCTCCAAAGATCTTTTTATACCTAGGCCTGTGATCAGGACAAGGGTGCATCCTCTACGCCTAGAGGAGAGGCGATTCTACCATCAACATAGACAAAGGTTCTTTACTGTAAGAGCAGTGAGACTATGGAACTCTCTGTCGCAGGAGGTTGTTATGGCGGACTCTATGTACATGTTCAAGAGAGGCCTGGATGCCTTTCTGGAGAGAAATAATATCACGGGTTATGGGGAGAAAACATTTAATTCTTAAAGGTTGATCTTGATGGACTTGCCTCTTTTTCCAGCCTTATGTACTATGATACTATGAGTCCACAAAGTATGTGGGGGCAACAATAATGCACTGTGGCGCGATTCACTAAGATTGTGCGCTCGATATCCTGCATGTGTCACTTCCCCGCTCAGGTCCGCCGGAGTTTACCTTCTTCTTCCCGGTGTATGTAAGTGCATTGTCTTGCGACACAATTTGAATCTTAAATCCTGCGCTCCGTCCAAATCAATCGGAGCGTCCGAAGGCCAACCGCCCTGATTTCTGTTGCATGAAAGCCAGCGCAGCTGCGCCACAATCTGATTGCGTGCGGCACATTCCCCAGTTAAATACCTGTCCCAGCGGTGCAAATCCCGAAATCTTTGAAAATCCAACAAAAGTGCGATCCGCACTGGTGTCTCTCTACTGAAACTCACACATGAGGTAAGAAATCAATTAGAAGGGCAGATTACCATAGAGGAATTGTAGGGTGCACTGGTGGAACTACTGGCCAATGACAAGGCACCAGGGTGTGACAGTCTGCCAGTGGAACTCTATAAAATTGTCAAGTTCTGCCCTTATTCACACAACCTCAGGTTCTCTTATGATTGATAACATTCGCAGATTGAGCTCAGGAGAAATCAAACCATGACAACGTATGGTATAAAATCTGAGTCTCTGCGAACTGATGCCATCAAAAGTAAGGCACATGTGAGATGCTTTATTTATGTCACACAGTATTATACAGGGAAGACCTGGGACGGTTACGCAGGGATTTAGGAATAAAGAAGTAATGTCCATAGTCCATTGGTTGGTAAATTATTACATGGGCAATGGAGACACTAAGGCTTTGTTTTCCTTGAAGTGTATATAATATTGTAAATCCTTCTTGTGAAATGGCAAACATCGGAGTAGATCTTGCAGACCTTTGACTATGGCTGAAGCTGATCAAAGTCCACTCCTCTCCACCAAACATCTTTATGGTATTCTCAGCATTCAGCAAGTATATGAAAAATAAAAACATTTTCATTAAACACAAAACAATACTTCACAAAATGCTCAAGGCTCTTCTAGTTCCACCACTGTTACAGGTGTTCCAAGAGGCATTTATTACAGGTTGCCTACCCAAATGAATGAGAGAAGCCATTATAGTGGTGTTCTTAAAGCCTGAAAAATCCATTGACCCGGGCAGATAATGAGGCCACACCGCCTCTGATTGAATAGTGCTCTATGGGAACCTGTGGCTAGCTACATTTGGGAAAAATGTGGTGACCGGTTTCCTTTAAATAGTGCTTTACCTAAATTATTTTATTGTCTATGTATAATGTATGCAATTTATGCTTTAGAAAATTTCACAAGGTGTAATAATTGATCATTTGTAAATATATTTAGGTTTTCTTGCGTGCTCTGGTGGAATATACAAGTGATGCTGTTGAGAAGCGGAGGTTACTGGAGCTTTGCAGCAAACAAGGCAATTCTGACTATAACTTGTTTATTAGGGACCATGCTATCAGTCTGTTGGACCTTCTCAATGAATTCCCAAGCTGCCAGCCTCCATTAGGCCTATTAATAGGTAAGTCTACTCTCCTTAGTAAAATTTAGGGTTTTAATATCATCCTTTTATGTAATATTTTGTTTTATTAAAAAAAATAATGAAGGAAGCATTGTTTTCCTAAATATTGAACTGCATATGACATGTCACTTGTTTAATGATAGTAAAAAACGTTTAGTTTAGTTTTCCCAATATGTTTTAAAACACAATGCAAGCTCATTGGGGCCTATTATTCAAAAATGTCTTAAGGTAGGACAAGTACAAACCTCCTTTGTCAGTCTCTGGGAGTGCCATTTCAACTGATATATGGGTAGACAGTCTTATGCTGCACAAGATTCATATAAGAGTCTGATGCTGGATGCTTGTTTGCAGCAAAGCCACACCCTTTCATGTACTAGTCACAAGACCTGAAAACTCTCTAAAACCTTTCATACATGTGGTACAAAAATACAAAATGGAGGATGTGGACAGAAGAAAACAATCCCTATTAAATTCTTACACATTAAAAATCCAGGACATTGGTATAATTGGTATAATACAAATCCATAACACCCACTTCTAAGGCTGAACAAAGTTAATAAATGTAGATAAAGCAAAGTGCTCAATAGAACACTAGGGTAGGATAAGATAAATAATGGGAAATTAATATCTGCCTATACCAGTTATGGCGAACCTTTTAGATACATAGTGCCCAAACTACAACCAAAACCCACTTTTATGTTGCAAAGTGCCAACATGACAATTTGAGCAGTAACCTATTTATCTCTGCTGTGTCACAAGTTTCAATCGTATTTGGGTCCTGAGGACACCAATACAATAGAAAGCAGTAGACATTTGGATTGTAGCTTCCCTCCAGGGTCCCCTGAAGAGGAAGAAGCAGGGGACCCAAAGCAGGAGCTCCAACGATAACACTGAGCGTGGCTTCTCCTGGGCTGTTGATTTAGATAGCAGGAGGAAGCCTTGAGTCCTATCTGGTAAATTCTGTGCTGGGTGCCCACAGAAAGGGCTCCGAGTGCCACCTCTGGCACGCGTGCCATAGGTTCGCCACCACTGGCCTATACAGACCCAACTCTATGAATAATGAGAACAGATACCGTATACTCGTGTATAAGCTTATAAGTATAAGTTTTTTAAGCACAAAAAATGTGCTGAAAAACGTCCTCTCGGCTTATACGCGAGTCTATTAGAAAAAATGTACCCGCTTAAAAAAAGAAGAAACTTTTATACTCTCCATCCGATGTCAGCACGGCTCCCCGATGTCAGCGCGTCCCGTCTTCCTTCTTCTCCACGGCTCCTCTTCTTTCTTATTGCTTCTCTCATGGACGCGGCCATGTTTTCTTCCTGGCCGCGCATACTATGACGTCAGCAGCGGCCGCGTCATAGATGCGCATGCTAGAAGAAAACAAGAAGAAAGAAGAGGAGCCGCGGAGAAGAAAGAAGACGGGACTTGCTGACATCGGACACATCGGTGAGCTGCGCTGACATCGGAGGGTGAGTATACAAGTTTATTTTTTTAAGTGCTGTGGGGGCAGGCTGTATACTACTAGGGGCAGGCTGTATACTACATGGGGGCTGGCAGGCTGTATACTACATGGGGGCTGGCAGGCTGTATACTACATGGGGGCTGGCAGGCTGTATACTACATGGGGGATGGCAGGCTGTACACTACATGGGGGCTGGCAAGCTGTATACTACTGCGGGCTGGCAGGCTGTATACTACTGGGGACTGGCTGGCTGTATACTAGATGGGGGCAGGCTGGCTGTATACTAGATGGGGGCAGGCTGGCTGTATACTAGATGGGGGCAGGCTGGCTGTATACTAGATGGGGGCAGGCTGGATGTATACTACTGCGGGAAGGCTGGATGTATACTACTGCGAGCTGGCTGACTATATACTACTGGGGACTTGCTGGCTATATACTGGGGGGGTCTGTGACCAATGCATTTCCCACCCATGGCTTATACTCGAGTCAATAGTTTTTCCCAGTTTTTGGTGATAAAATTAGGGGTCTCAGCTTATACTCGAGTATATACGGTAATCACATTATCACTGAAAAAAAGAAACAGAACATTTCCGTGGAATATATAGTTAAATACAAAAACAATGCTCAATTCTCCTTTCACCACTAAAAAAAAGGTAAAACCAGGCAAAAAATGAGCAGTGCTTTCCAATTGGGGATTGCATAAGCCACTGTTCCAGCTGGTAGACCCTTAGTGTTTCGAAGGTTAGCAATCACTCCCAGTTGCAGTATACACTGTCAGCATTAATGCATTTTTAGATCTTGCCTTTGGATGAGAAAAGACAGCGGTAGATCCTGCAAAATGGGAGACAAACCAGTCATGCAGATCACCAAGGTTTAACCCCTTATCACCAAGTTTGTTCAGCTCAATGACCAGACTCCAATTTTCGAATCTGATATGTGTCATGATAATAACATATCCAGGTTATTTTGAGTTTGTTTTCTCGAGACACATTGTACTTCATGTTATCTGTAAAAATTAAGTGATAAGTTTTGAGTTTCATCTGAAAAAAAAAAAGAAAATTTGGCAAAATTTTGGAAAAATTCTCCTTTTTTAAAGTTTGAAATGTTCTGCTTTCCAGGCAGATAGTTAAACTACCCAAAAAACTAGATAACTAACATTTCCTGAATGTCTGCTTTATGTTTTAATGTGTCCTCTCCTTTTTCTAGGATGCTATGAGGCTTAGAACTTCCGGTGCAATTTTTTAAATTTTCATGAAAATAGCCAAAACTCACTCAGCTTTCAAGTGACTTAAATAATCAAAAAACCCCATAAATTACCCCACTATAGAAACTACACCCCTTAATATATGTAAAACAACTTTTATTAATTTTTATTACCTTTTAAGTGTTTCACATAGGTTAAAACAAAAAGGAAGTGCGAATGTGCGAATTTAAAAAAAAAAAATACATTAATTTAGACCAAAACTGACAATTTCATAATGAATAAAATGATGAAATGCTCTGAGCAATTAAGTTAATATTTGCCTAGAAAATTAACTTTTTCCCCAAAAACACATTTCAAATTCTTTGCAGGCCTGCCTTAGAAGGAGCAGCTAACATCGTTTCAGTGATTGCTCCAGTAACACAGGTGTGGGTATTGATGAGGACAGGGCTGGAGATCAATCTGTCATGATTAAGTAAGAATCACACCACTAGACACTTAAAAGGAGGCTGGTGCTTGGCATCATTGTTTCTCTTCTGTTAACCATGGTTATTTCTAAGGAAACATGTGCAGTCATCATTGCACTGCACAAAACTGGCCTAACAGGGAAGAGTATCGCAGCTAGAAAGATTGCACCTCATTCAACAATCTATCGCTTCATCAAGGAATTCAAGGAGAGAGGTTCCATTGTTGCCAAAAAGGCTCCAGGGTGCCCAAGAAGGACCAGCAATTGCCAGGACCGTCTCTTAAAAGTGTTTCAGCTTCGGAATCGGGCTACCAGCAGTGCAGAGCTTGCTCAGGAATGGCAGCAGACAGGTGTGTGTGCATCTGCATGCAGTGTGAGGCGAAGACTCTTGGAGCAATGCCTGGAGTCAAGGAGGGCAGCAAAGAAGACACTTCTCTCCAGAAAAAAACATCCAGGACAGACTGATATTCTGCAAAAGGTACAGGGAGTGGACTGCTGAGGACTCAGGAAAGTCATTTTCTCTGATGAATCCCCTTTCCCATTGTTTGGAACATCTGGAAAACAGCTTGTTCGGAGAAGACAAGGTGAGCGATACCACAAGTCTTGTCTCATGCCAACTTTAAAGCATCCTGCAACCATTCATGTGTGGGGTTGCTTCTCAGCCAAGGGAATCGGCTGTCTCACAGTCTTGCCTAAAAACACATCCATGAATAAAGAATGGTACCAGAATGTCCCCCAACAGCAGTTTGGTGATCAACAATGCCTTTTCCAGCCTGATGGAGCACATTGCCATAAAGCAAAGGTGATAACTAAATTGCTCAGGGAAACAGAGATTTTGGGTCCATGGCCTGGAATATCCCCAGATCTTAATCCCATTGAGAACTTGTGGTCAATCATCAAGAGACTGGTGGACAAACAAAAACCAACAAATTGTGACAACATGCTAGCATTGATTGTGCAAGAATAGACTACTATCATTCAGGATTTGGTCCAGAAGTTGATTGAGAGCTGCCAGGGAGAATTGCAGAGGCCCTGAAGAAGAAGGGTCAACACTGCAAATATTGACTTGCTTCATTAACTCATTCTAACTGCCAATAAAAGCTTTTGTTACTAATAATATGCTTGCACTTGTATTTCTGTATGTGAAAAACATCTGACAAACACACATAAAAGCCAGAGGGCAACAGATCATGTGAAAATATAATATTTGTGTCATTCTCAAAACTTATGGCCATGACTGTATACATCTCTATGCTCTGCTCACTAATATGTCCAATGCAATCTGTACACCGACCCCTTTCCCCCATTCAAGCCCACGTAATCTAGATACTCAGAGACAAAAGACCCACAATGCTGTCTCAGCTATTAACCCATTTTGCTCCTTAAGGGTACATTCACACGCGGTATGCCCACCGTGCTGGAAAGGAGGAGGAGGTGACCATGACTGTAGTGGTAACCTGCTGCATGGGCACACGGCCGGGCATAGAATGGAAGGAGTGCCATTCACAGCAGATTTGTATTGTCACATTGTACAAGCTATAAAATGTAATTTTTTTGGTAATGCTAACATATGAGGGCTTATTATTTGCTGGGTCAGAGAAAATGTATGCATAACTCATTTTGGGTGTCTATAGCTTATTCATGAGATTTTATTAAAGGGACATTCCAGAAATCAACATAATTCATATACAAATGGGTCATCAAAATATAAGCTAATATGTAATTAGTTGTTATTTAAAATTTTGTTCCCCTTAGAAGAAAATTGCTGTGGACATGCACTGTAATGATTAATCAGACCGTTGATTTCCTCCCCGCGGAGCAGACGCAGGACAGAAGATGGCCGCTGGTCACAGGTCCACATCACGTGTCCTGCACCTGCCTGGGCAGGTCATGTGATCACCACTATGTTTGGCTGTAGTCGGTTGGTTGCAGTGCATTCAGTGTGATTAGTGTTTTGCTGATGTGCAGTGATGGTAGTTACACATCATTACTATGGTAACAGAGCAGGACAGTCCGTTACATCATCACTGGGGGCAGAAAATAAGAGGGAAGAGGAGTTACTGAGAACTAAAGGATCAAGGGACTTGTAGTTTCCAGTGACTGCCAACTTGGTGATAACCATGCCTACTTTAGAGAGGCCATAAAATTTTGTGCGCTTGGTTAGTTACCGTATATATACTCGTTTATAAGCCAAGTTTTTCAGCACAAAAAATGTCCTGAAAAACGTCCCCTCGGCTTATACACGAGTCACAACGAATAAAAAAATAATCAACTTATATACTCACCCTCCGGTGGCCCCGATCTGCAGCGCTGCTCCCCCGATGTCCTCTTCTGCAGCGCTGCTCCCCCGATGTCCTCTTCTGGCTTCCCGGCGCCTCTTCTGCCTCCTGTACATCGCGCCGGGCGCCGCTGATGACGTCATACTAGGCGCCCAGCGCGATGTACAGAAGACGGGCGCGGAAGCCAGAAGAGGACCCGCGCGGACATCGGGGGAGCAGCGCTGCAGATCGGGGCCACCGGAGGGTGAGTATATAAGTTTTTTTTTTTTTTTTTTTAATGCTGGGCTGAGCTGTATACTACTGGGAGCAGGCTGGGCAGCGCTGTATACTACTGGGGGCAGGCTGGGCAGTGCTGTATACTACTTAGGGCCGGCTGGGCTGTGCTGTATACTACTGGGGGCAGGCTGGGCAGTGCTGTATACTACTGGGGGCAAGCTGGGCAGTGCTGTATACTACTTGGGGCAAGCTGGGCAGTGCTGTATACTACTGGGGGCAAGCTGGGCAGTGCTGTATACTACTGGGGGCAAGCTGGGCAGTGCTGTATACTACTGGGGGCAAGCTGGGCAGTGCTGTATACTACTGGGGGCAAGCTGGGCAGTGCTGTATACTACTGGGGGCAAGCTGGGCAGTGCTGTATACTACTGGGGGCAAGCTGGGCAGTGCTGTATACTACTGGGGGCAAGCTGTATACTACTGGGGGCAGGCTGTATACTATAGGGGGCTGGCTGACTATATACTGGGGGGGGGGTCTGTGCCCAATCCATTTCCCACCCTCAGCTTATACTCGAGTCAATAGATTTTCCCAGTTTTTGGTGGTAATATTAGGGGTCTCGGCTTATACTCAAGTATATACGGTACTTACAGCCAGGTCCTGCTCGGATGCAGAACCCAGCGCAAAGAGGTTCCATCAGCCTTGGGGCACACGCCGCAGGAGGAATTGGATCCCCCAATATGCTCATTGGGAGGATCCAATTCATCAGGGACACACTTGTGGTCTGAGTTTTTTTCTTTTCATACAAAACTTTCCAGTTTCAGTAATGTAAGTCATGATTGCTCTATGTCATGACTAGAGATGAGCGAGCACTAAAATGCTCGAGTGCACGTTATTTGAGACGAACTTTTTCCGATGCTCGAGTGCATTTTTCAAAGGGACCAAGGCTCTGCACAGGGAAGCTTGGCCAAAAACCCGGAAACCTCAGAAAATGATGGAAACAACATGGAAATGGACAGGAAACAGCAGGGGCAGCATGCATGGATGCCTCTGAGGCTGCCTAATTGCACCATTATGCCAAAATTATGGGCAACAGCATGGCGATGATAGAGTGAGGCGAGATGGCATCTAAAACACCCAATAATTGACCCTGACGCTGTAGGGGACGGCATGCGGAGGCAGCAGCGGCAGGCTAGAGAGTGGCATGGCGACATACCTGAAATGGACTCAGGCTTCAAACCCATTTTAAAAATTTCTTTTGGCAAGGATAACGTGTAGCACTGTACGTATCAGTGTTTGGCTTGGTTATGGCGGCAGAGAGGAACCAAAGGAGGTGAGCAAGAAGCGCTGAAATGATTTCCTATTTGAACAAAAGGTTGACGGTATATTTGGTCAATAACACAGCATGGCGGCGACAGAGTGACCAAGTTCCATAACGCATCTGGTGAAACTCCCGAAAAATGAGCCTGACACAGCTTGTTTGCTTAGGGGACGACATGTGGAGGCAGTTATGGAGACGAATTTTGGAGACGGCGTGTGGAGGCAGCTACGGAGACGGCGTGTGGAGGCAGCTACGGAGACGGCGTGTGGAGGCAGCTACGGAGACGGCGTGTGGAGGCAGCTACGGAGACGGCGTGTGGAGGCAGCTACGGAGATGGCGTGTGGAGGCAGCTACGGAGACGGCGTGTGGAGGCAGCTACGGAGACGGCGTGTGGGGGGAGGGACGCTCACTCAGTCGTACAGTTTTGCATCCATTGTCAAAATGAGTGACCCATATAAAACACCAGAAAATCACAGCCAGTAAAACACCCGAAAATGTAGCCTGACACAGCTTGTTGCTAAGGGGACGACGTGTGGAGGCAGCTATCCAGACGACATGTGATGGCAGCTATCAACACGACGTGTGGAGGTTGCTATGGAGACGACATGTGGAGGCAGCGGCCTCGGGCTGGCGATTGTCCAGGCGACATAACCAGAATGTACTCCGGCTACAAACAGCATTTCTAAAAACCTTTTGTGTACGATCAAGTGTAGCACTGTAATAATATCCTTCATAGATAAAAGTTTGGCGGTATATTTTGTGGATAACACAGCAGGGTGGCAACAAAGTTAACAAGTTTGATGTGAAAGCCGTAAAAACAACCCAAAATTTTGCCCGACACAGCTCGTTTGCTAAGGGGACGATGTGTGGAGGCATGTGGGGGGGGACACGCACTCAGTCATCCAGCTTTGCATGCATTGTGAAAATGAGTGACCCATGTAAAACGCCAGAAAATCACAGCCGGTAAAACACTCGAAAATGTAGCCTGACAAGGGACGACGTGTGGAGGCTGCTATGGAGACAATTAAATTTGGATAGGGCCTGTATGTGGCAGTCCAAAAAAGTTTTCAAAATAGAGGACCGGGTAGGTGGCCCTCCAGAAAAATTAACCCCTTAACGCTGAAGCCACTTTTCACCTTCCTGACACGGCCCATTTTTTAAAATCTGACATGTGTCTATTTAAGTGGTTATAACTTTGGAACGCTTTAACATATCCAGTTGATTTTGAGATTGTTTTTTCGTGACACATTGTACTTCATGTTGGTCGAGAAATTTAATCAATATGTTTAGTATTTATTTATGAAATAAATGGAAATTTGCCAAAAATTTTGAAAAAAACAATGTTTTCAAAATTCAAAATTTTCTACTTTTTGGAAAGTTAGTCATATCACTAAAATAACTTGATAACTAACATTTTCCATATGTCTGCTTTAACTTGGCATCATTTTTCAAACATCTTTTCCTTTTTTTAGGATGCTAGGAGGCTTATAACTTTAGGTGCAATTTTTCAGATTTTCACGAAAATCATCAAAACCTACTTTTGGAGGGTCAGTTTAGTTAGAAGTGACTTTATAAGGCCTACATGATAGAAAACCCCCACAAATGACACCATTTTAGAAACTACACCCCTCAAAATATTCATAACAACCTTTGGGAATTTTGTTAACCCTTTGAGCGTTTCATGAGGGTGAAAGATAAATGAAAGTGAAATTACAGAAATGTAATTTTATCTTACAATAGATTCATTGAACACTAAAATTTGCACCTTCACAATGGGTTAAAAAGGAAAATGCATTTTACCATGTTTAGGGCAATTCCTCCTGAGCATGCCAATGCCCATTTTGTCACTGTACCCTGCTGTACGGGCACAGGGGGGCACTTGGAATGGAAAGAGCGTTGTTTCGTTTTTGCAGGGCAAATATGGCTGAAAAAGTTTTCATGTGTCAGGATGAATTTGGAGAGCCCTAATGGTACCAAAACAGAGGAAAGCCCCAACATGAGACACCATTCTGGAAAGTACACCCCTTGGAGAGTTTAGCAACGTGTAATTTGTGTATTTGCCCAAACAGGTGTTTGATTCAATTAGGCCCCAAAAGGGAAAAAAGGTGAAAATATTCTCAAAAAAGTCACTTTTACCCCAAATTTTTGTAAGCCACAAGGGATAAAAGATGAAACAACTCCCATAAATGTGTAAAACTATTTCTCCTAAGCACAGAACTGCACCACTTTTGCATATAAAGTGTTGTATGGGTACACAGTAGGGCTCAGAAGGGAAGGAGGGGCTTTGGCCTTTTAGAAGCCAGATTTGACAATCATCCATTACATGTGTCAGGATGCATTTGGAGAGCCCTAGTGGTACCAAAAATGAGGGGAACCCCAACAAATGTCACCATTTTGGAAAGTGCACCCTTTGGAGAATTTAGCAAGGTGTAATATGTGTATTTTCCCCCACAGGTGTTTGCTTCAATTAGGTCCCTAAAAGGAAAAAGATGAACATTTTCCCAAAAAAGTCACTTTTACGGCTAATTTTTGTATCCCATAAGGCATTAAAGATGAAACAACCCCAAAAAATGTGTACTAGCATTTCTCCCGAGTATAAAATTGCCCCACACATGCAAATAAAATGTTGTATGGGTACGCAGTGAAGCTCAGAAGGGAAAGAGGGGCGTTGGCCTTTTAGAAGCCAAATTTGACAAACATCCTTTACATGTGTAAAGATGCATTTAGAGAGCCGTAGTGGTACCAAAACAGAGGGGAACCCCAACAAGTGTCACCATTTTGGAAAGCACACCCCTTAGAGAATTTAGTAAGGTGTAATATGAGTATTTGTCCATATAGGTGTTTGATTTAATTAGGGCTTAAATAGGACAAAGGTGAACATTTTCTTATAAAGGTCATTGTACCCCTAATTTTTTATAGCCACAAGGGATAAAAAAAATGTAATAACCCCCCAAAATGTGTAAACCTATTTCTCTCGAGTGTAGAAGTACCTCACATGTGTATATAAAATGTTGTATGGGCGCACAGTAAAAGGGAAGGGGAATGTTTGCCTTTTAGAAGCCAAATTTGACAGAAATGTTTGACATGCATTTGGAGAACCCTAGTGGTATAAAACAGATAAGAATCCGAAAAGTGACCCTAATTTTTGAACACACACCCCTTAGAGAATTTTGCAATGTGTAATATATGTATTTGACCCTACAGGTGAATGATCCAATTAGGCCCTAAACATTAAAAAGGTGAAAATTTTCCTATAAATGTCACTTTACTCCTAATTTTTGTAAGCCACAAGGGATAATATATTAAATAACCCCGAAAAAGGTGTAAAACTATTTCTCCTGAGTGTAGAAGTACCCCACATGTGCATATAAAATGCTTTATGGGCGCACAGTAGAGGAAAAGAGGGATGTTTGTCTTTTAGAGGCCAAATTTGCAAGAAATCCTTCACATGTGTCAGGATACATTTGGAGAGACGTAGTGGTACCAAAACAGAGGAAAACCCGAAAAGTGACCCTAATTGTTGAATGTACACCCCTTGGGGAATTTAGCAAGGTGTAATATGTGGTGTAGTGTAATACACGTGGTGAAATGAGCATTTGAACATACAGGTGGTTTCCAAATACGATGTGCGATGGAGTCCAAGATGGAAATTGCAATTATTTCTGCAACGTTCAGTGCCCGTTATGTGGCGCCCCTTATGAAATAATGGAGGGGTATAGGGAGCAACGTGACCTACCAGTTGTTAAATTATTCATTTTACTGAATTCACAACAGGTTGGGCGTGAATTGTGAATGTGTTGCGTATAAGGAGGTAGAATAGACCAGGGGACCATCTAAACTTTTGTCACACTTGGAGTTGTCGCAGGTCTCTTAGTAGTATATAGTGTCCATCCTTAGTATATAGTGTCCATCCTTAGTATATAGTGTCCATCCTAACTCCTCTTTTGGAACAAACTCTTTTCTGAGTCCTTCCTTTAGAAGCAGCAGAATTTACCGTGAAAATGCTGCCCTGACAAAATACAGGAACATCTAAACCAGAGGTACTGGGGCCCCGTCCTTCTTGTCCCAATATTAGTTTCCTAATATCTTCCTCTTGAAAACGGAGAAATGATACGGCAGGGCGTGCACATTGGAACAGCACATAAGAGTTGTACAGCGTAATCTGTACAATGTGCACGGCCAGCGCTTTTGTACCATATCTTCGTTTTTCGTAGGGAAATTATCGCCAAGTGTTGCTCTTATTCACCCTAGCGATGCCCATTGTGACGAATACTGCTGCTTTTAGCTGGACCAAATCGACCAGCCAATAGCGGCAAACATGGACAGAGGGGGGCAACAAAACCCCTCTGAACCACAAGGTAAAATCGGTGGCTGTCAGGAACAGCCACCACCCTGCCCCGATCACCGTGTCTACAGACATGGTGATCAGTATTACTGACGTCATAAGTAAATTCGCTGCTATTGGCTCGTCTGAATTGATGAGCCAATAGCAGCGATAATAAACTGGGGGTGTGTGGGGGGGACGTAACCCTTCTGGTCCATGGGGCAGGATGGATGGCTGTCAGGAACAGCCGCCGTCTTACCCCGATCAGTGAACAGCCGCCGTCTTACCCTGACCGGTGTTGGCAAGTCACTACCCGCCGCACCGTTCTATTACAACGCGCGTTGGGAATAGGCTATACAATCTTTATTTTTTAAGCAATTTAGACAAATAAGGGCTTATTTTTTGCGAGACGCGATGCACTGTAAAAAAAAACTTTATTTTAGAGGGTGTTTAGCTTATCAAAGCAATTTTATTAACTTTTTTCGTGTGGAGGAAAATAAAATCATCAATTCTTGTTTTGGATTTTTAGCATTTTTGAGGGGGGGGGTCGCTGTAGCATAACAACAATATATTATCTTTATTCTACGGATCACTACGATTACGTTGATACCTCATTTATATAGTTTTATTTTTATTTGTCCAATTTTATTGAAGGAAAACTAGAATAGAAAAAATTGCATTTGTTTTAGTATTGCCATCTTTATAGTGGCATAACTATAGTATTTTTTGGTTGACGGAGCTGGTTGTGAGCTTATTTTTTGCGTGACAAGTTGTTCTTTTCAGTGGTATCATTTTGGCGCTTGTAACTTTTTCAGATCACTTTTTAGAACATTTTTTGTAAAGCAATTTGATAAAAAGTTTTAATTTTTGGCAAGTTTTTGGGGTTTTTTTTTACCATGTTCACCTAGAGGGTCCAATTATGATTAGGATTTATTGTACAGATTGTTACGGACGCGGCGATACCAAATAAGTGGGGTTTTTTTGTGATTTAGTGTATTTTATACTTTATTACTTGTGTAAAGGGAAATGTGGTGTTTGGGGGGACTTTCACTTTCTTTTATTATTTATTTTTATTTTAAAAAACCTTTATTTATTGTTTTAACTTTTTTTTACAGTTAATGACATCTAAGCTTGAACAAGTGATCTTCTGATCACTTGTTCAAGCTATTTTACAGGTTACACAGTGCAATACAGATGTATTGCACTGTGTAATGTAAGACACTGAGCATGCTGCGCATGCCCAGTGTCTTACAGCCGGGTCCTGCCAGGAGGCAGGGACCCGGCTTCCGGATGAAGATCTCGCAGCCCCGGGCACCGGCAGTCCCGGGGCTGCGATCGGAGCAGCGGACCCCCCCGGTAAGCGCCGCGGGGGGGTCCGATTCCCCTCACATTACATTTAAATGCCTCTGACACGCCGCGGTCAGCGCGACCGCGGCGTGTTAGGGGTTAACACCCGCGATCGGAGAAATCTCCGATCGCGGGTGTTAGAGGCAGGTGTCGGCTATAATATATAGCCGACACCCGCAGCTTCTGGCGCCGGCTCCGTTCAGGAGCCGGCGCCGAAAGCTTGACGTAATAATACTGCATTTTGCGGGAACGCACCTCCCGCCATGCAGTACTGTTACGTCAAATGTCGGGAAGGGGTTAAATACATAGAGTACCTGTATGTGGTATCCCAAAACATTTGCAATACTGAGGACCGCGAATGTGGGCTTCCATAAAAATGTAATACATACAGTACTATAGCTAGAGCCAGTTGGCCCTGGCAAAAAATAGCCAGTTGCCTCTGCTTTAGTGTACAAAGAGGAGGAGAAGGAGGAGAAGGAGGAGGAGGAGTGCATACATGATAATTATTCAGGTTGAGCTGCTTTCACCTGGTGGAGAATGGAAATCATGAGAAATCCATGCTTGATTCATCTTGATAAGCGTCAGCCTGTCAGTGCTGTCAGTTGACAGGCAGGTACGCTTATTGGTGATGATGCCGCCAGCTGCACTGAAAACTCGCTCTGACAACACGCTAGCGGCAGGGCAGGCAAGAACCTCCAAGGCGTACAGCGCCAGTTCGGGCCAGATGTCCAGCTTTAAAACCCAGTAATTGTGGGGAGCTGTGTGATCATTTAGGACGATGGTTTGGTCAGCTACGTACTCCCTCACCATCTTTCTGTAAAGATCACCCCTACTCTGCCGAGACTGGGGACAGGTGACAGTGTCTTGCTGGGGTGACATAAAACTGGCAAAGGCCTTGTAAAGCATACCCCTGCCAGTGCTGGACAAGCTGCCTGCTCGCCTACTCTCTCCCTCGCTACTTGTCCCGCAGAAGTACGCCCTCTGCCGCTAGCGCTGTCAGAAGGGAAATACTGTTTCAGCTTGTGCACCAGGGCCTGCTGGTATTCATGCATTCTCACACTCCTTTCTTCTCCAAGGAGTGGAAAGATTTTGCTTGTACCGTGGGTCCAGGAGAGTGAATACCCAGTAATCGGTGCTGGAAAAAAATCTTCGAACGCGAGGGTCACGCCATAGGCAGCTTAGCATGAAATCTACCATATGCGCCAGAATCCCAACTTACAAGGATTCACTCCCCTCACTGGCCTGACTCTCCATTTCCTCTTCCTCCTCCAACTCTTCTTCTTCTGCCCATACACGCTGAACAGTTAATAAGGACTGAGCAATTTTCCCCTCTTCTGTCTCGCCGACATTCTCCTCCTCTTCCTCCTCATCCTCCGATACCCGCTGAGAAACAGACCTAAGGGTGCTTTGGCTATCAACAAGGGAATCTTCTTCCCCCGTCTCTTGTGACGAGCGCAAAGCTTCCGACTTCATGCTGACCAGAGAGTTTTTCAACAGGCCAAGCAGCGGGATGGTGAGGCTGATGATGGCGGCATCGCCACTGACCATCTGTGTTGACTCCTCAAAGTTACTCAGCACCTGACAGATATCAGACATCCACGTCCACTCCTCATTGTAGACTTAAGGAAGCTGACTGACCTGACTAGCAGTTCTGATGGAAGTTGACATCTGGCAGTCTACAATTTCTCTGTGCGGCTGGTAAACTCTGGATAACATGGTTAATGTGTAATTCCATCTCATGGGCATGTAGCACAACAGTCGGTGAGCAGGCAGTTGAAGGCGGCGCGGCGCTGCTCTGAGAGTGGCAGAATCTGTGGTCGACTTTCTGAAATGCGCACAGATGCGGCGCACCTTCGTGAGCAAATTAGACAGATTGGGGTATGTCTTGAGGAACCGCTGAACTATCAGATTGAACACATGGGCCAGTCTGCCGAGGTTGCAGAGCCGCCACCTGGTTATGTCCGTTGTCACACACAACCATGGCTGACTTCAGGTTCAGCGGTGCCAGCCACAGATCAGTCTGTGCCGTGATGCCCTGTAATAGCTCTTGGGCGGTGTGCGTTTTATCGCCTAGGCTCAGTAGTTTGAGCACCTGCGGCTGAGGAGGCATTGTAGACCAGAGAAACAATGACCGAGGTAGGCCCCGCAATCCTCGGCGTCGGCAGTATTAAGCGGCACCCGGATTAGACTCGGTCCCAGCCTCCACCATGTTAACCCAATGTGCTGTCAGCGATACATAGTGGCCCTGCCTGGCAGCACTCGTCCACGTGTCCGTGGTTAGTTGGACCTTGTCAGAAACGGCATTGGTCATGGCGGATGATGTTGTCTGACATGTTCTGGTGCAGGGCTTGGACGGCACATCGGGAAAAGTAGTGGCGGCTGGGGACTGAATACTGAGGGATGGCCACCGCCATGAAGTTTTGAAAGGCCTCGGTCTCAGCCTATAGGGCAGCATCTCCAGGCTCAGTAATTTGGAGATGTGGACGTTGAGGGCTTGGGCGTGTGGGTCGGTGGAACTGTATTTCCTCTTGCGTTCCTGTGTCTGGGGTATAGACAGCTGAACGCTGCGCATGGAGACATTGGTGGACGCTTTGGAGGCGTAGGTGTGGTTTTCAAGCGGGGGGTGTGCCGCAGACCTGGGCATAGGGCTGACTAGCAGAGGCAGCAAATGACACAAGGGAAGGAGCAGTGGTGGGCCCGGCCGGAGGTGAACGGCCTTGGTTCCATTGATTGGGGTGTTTAGCACTCATATGCCTGCGCATACTGGTGGTGGTTAAAGGGGTATTCTCGTCTGGGCATTCACATTCTGTTTAATTAATCTGCCCTATATAAACATTTTTTCAATAAGTTGTTATTTAAAAAAATGTTCCTGAGTGAAGATAATTTCTCATAAATGTAGTGATTTTGTCCCTTAGAAACGAGATGGCTTCCACGGATACGGCCACCTCTGCTGGAGGGATTGCACAAAGAAACAAAAGGTTTTTGTATATGAAATGTATGGGAGTTACTGAAATGTCCCACTTTTCAGACTCAATAGCGCATGTCTGGCCACTGCTGCCAAAACCTGACGTGGTCGGATCCGAGGAAGCCATCTCATTTCTAAGGGACAAAACTGAGAAATTATCTTCACACAGGAACATTTTTTTAAATACCATCCAATTGAAGAAATGTTTACAAATGGCAAATGAATTAAGTTAAATGTAAATGACCAGATGGGAATACCCCTTTAAGCTAGAAGTGGTGGAATCCCTGCTGATCCTGGTGTTGCACACCACAGTCCGTCGGTCATCCGCTGTTTCTTTAAAGAACCTCCAGACTTGAGAAAATCTAACCCTCGCCACGGGAGCTTCACTACGTGAAACATTTGGCGCTGATGCACCAGCTCTGGTCCTGCCTCTCTGTCTGGCCTCACCACTGCCTCTTCCAACCTGTTCTTATATAGGACTCGCCTCCGTCTCAGAAGCACTGTCTTCACCCGGCCTATCAACCCAGCTTGGGTCTGTCACTTCATCATCCTCCGATCCCTCAGTCTGCTCCCCCCTCGGACTTCCTGCCCTGACAACAACTTCACCACTGTCTGACAACCGTGTCTCCTCTTCATCGTCCAACATCTCTTTACACACTTCTTCCACTACGTCATCATCACCCACAGACTGCGACTGGTGGAAAACCTGGGCATCGGGAAAGAGCTCAGCAGCAACCTGAGAAGTGGTTTGTGACTCTGGGAAGGGATCAAATTCCAAATTTTCCTGGGAGCGGGCAGACTGGGGGAAGGAGGTTGAGGTGGAGGAGCTGGTGGCGTGCTTACTTGGGTAACATGGGTGGACTGCGTGAAAGACTAACTGGTGGACAATGAGTTGAAGCATTGTCTGAAATCCACAACATCACCTGTTCACACTGTTCTGGCCTCAACAGTGCTCTACCGTGAGTCCCAGTAAGTTGAGACATGAAGCTAGGGAGTGTGGCTCTGCGGCATTCCCCTGCTCCCTCATCAGCAGGGAGTGTCTCACCCCGCCCAGGACCACGGCCTCTGACCCCTGCAGTAATTGGATGCCCATGCTCTCGTCCTCTACCCCTAGCCCTCGGGTTTAACATTTTCCAAATAAATGTCTATTTTATAGACAAAAGAGAAATATAAAATGTAAAAATTTTTTGGTAATTTTTTTTTTGTTTGTTTTTTTTTATTGGATTTATAGAAGAAATCAGACAGCAACCTCAGAAGATGACTGCTGTGGCTAGTTTCTAACCAACACAGACAATTTTCTGGATTTCTGGAGACTAGCTTGCTAAACAGTAGCAGGCAGACTAAGCTAGATGCAATTGCATTTGCACCACTGACAGCACACAAAAGGATTTTGTGCTGCCTTTGACTTTCACTTTTGAAAAAAAAAAAAAAATCGGCAGACTGTGCCTAATTCAATCAAACCCCCAATAAATTGTCCCACTTAGCTGTTTGAAATGGATATGTGTGTCACTACGAGCCAAAAATAACGTTCGCAGGTCTCCCTGCAAATTCGTCACAATATGGTAGTAGCTGCACTACTAGTGCCAGCAAGCCCAGCCACAAGCAAATAAAAAAAACGCTATTGTAGCCCTCACAAGGGCTGTTGGGTTCTTGTAGAATCACTCCTGCCTAACACTAATCTAATAAAACACCCTAACGCTATCCCTGACCAGCAGCAGCTCTATCTCTAACGACAGAGAATGATCCGAGCAGCGCGGGCAGGGGCTAGTCTATTCTAGGGTCACCTGATCAGGCCAGCCAACCACTGCTATCGACGTGTAAGGGTACCACGTCATGCTGGGTGGAGTGCAGAGTCTCCTGGCTTGTGATTGGCTCTGTTTCTGGCCGCCAAAAATCAAAACGGCGGTAGATACCATTTTCTCGAGCTGGCGAAATATTTGTTTGAGCAACGAGCAGTTTCAAGTACGCTAATGCTCGAACGAGCATGTTTGCTCATCTCTAGTCATGACTGATCTATGTCATGACTGAACTATGTCATGACACATTGTTAGTCCGGACAGATCCGCCACCCTTCACTGCAAAAATTCTGCATTTGGTGGTGTTGGAGAGATACGTGTGATCTGTCCTGCAGGTACTGTTGCACAATCACTGTTACACCCCCCCCCCATCATCCGTTATTCCCAGCGATATCAGTTTTTCCTTGGGTTATGCCCCCCCATTGTCTTTCTTCCCTTCCTCCTCCAACCGTGCTTGCAAGTGTGTTGTGATTTTAGAAGTAGGAGTAGTGCATGCGGTGTGTGGAGGATGTAGTAGTGGTGCTTGCAATTTGAGAACTTGCTACTAAAACTATAAACCTTCTAAAATTTGTAAAAAATAAGCCAAAGGAAAAAAAAATTATGGAAATAGAACGAAGACAAATGGAAAACATTTTCTACAGTTTTCTTTAAGTTAAAATGTTAAATTGCATATTTATACCATTCATAAATGTTTTCTTTTATGTTGTAACTAGATGAATAAATTTGCTTGGTTGTGTTTTTTTAAAAAACTGTTTTATTGAGAAATATGCATAAAACAAAATAAAACATCACTGATCTCGCATGCAAGCGAAAGAAAATGTTACACAGTATGTAAAGCAATCATCCTATACATAGAGCAGATCTATATAACAATAAAAGAGCATAAAATTCTTATACCCCAAAAATTATTTTGAATTTACCTGGTGGGTATCTTCCCACCTGATTTATAAAGCGGTATTAGTTGGGATTACAATAACAAAGTTTCTATCCATCAGGCTTGGTATTGTGATTCAATTTCTATTCCCTCTAGATATAATATCTTCAGGATTAAGTGATGTAAGTGAGGAGTCACACCAGTTTCGACACACCTTATCAAATTTCGCTATACAACCCTTTCTTTTTATATATCACCTTCGCGTATGGGACTATCTGGTTTACTAGCTGTAGCCATTGTGCAAGAGAGGGATTAGAGTCACCCATCCATCTTGGGGCAATAGCTTTCCTAGCTAAGAATAGTGTTTCTCTTAATAGAATTTTCTCATGATGTGTCCAGAGTTCGTCATCTACAACACCAAAAAGACATACCAGTGGGGTTTTTGGAACGTGCTTATTCGCAATTTGGGATAGTACACTCACTACTGAGGTCCAGAAGGTTTCTATATATGGGCAAGCCCAGTACATATGCCAGAAATCTGCAGGGGTGTGTGAGCATCTTAAGCTAGTCTTCCCATTTTAAACAATCTCAGGGGAGTTAGGTAGCTCTGGTGTATTATGTATAATTGGGTGAGTTTGTTTTTAACAGCTGGAGAAACATGTAGATTAGATTTCAAAACCTCTTTAATTAACTCGTCATCTAATTCTGGAATAAGACTCTTCTATTTCTGGATCACTGGAAGTTGCGTCTTAGTGGTTTTGCTGTCAATAAGGTGAGAATATATGGTAGAAATTATGCCTCCTGGGCCTTGTGATCTAACGACTCCAATAAGTGGGTATGAAGAAATAGTAACAAGGGGACTGGGGAACTGCATCTGCACTGCATGTCTCAACTGGAGATATTTATAAAAATGTGTTCTCTGTAGCTGATACTTAACTCTCATTTGGTCAAAAGAGAGGAAAACATTATTCTCATAGAGCACTCCTAAAGTACAAACCCCTACAGAGCTCCACCATTCTTTGTCATGAAGTTGTTGTAGCTGTGGTAAGCCGTCATTATGCCAGAGAGGAGTTTCCGATGGGGTACTGGTACAGGGGCAGATCAGGGAGGCTTCCTTCCATACAGTTCTGGCCACTTTGTGTATAGGTAAAAGTTTCTTCCCAGGATTTCCCCCTGTTAAGAGAGACCACAGGCTTAGTAGATTTAAACAATCTGCCAGCTTCTTCTCTGGGTATGAAAGCGGTGTATGAGATAGCCATGGTCCCAAAAATCTAAGTTGTCCCGCCAGATAATATAGGAAAATATTAGGAAGAGCCATCCCTGCTTGGTCCTTGGGTCTTTGTAATTTCGAGCCCCAGATAAAGATAATTATCATAGAATCTAAGGTTTTAAAAAAGTGTTTAGGGATAGGGTAGAAAATGTGTTCAAGTACATAGAGACACTTCGGTATCACTACCATTTTACCAAGGTTTATTCTGCCCGCCACTGACAAGGGAACGGATGCCCAGGGTTTAAATTTATCTCTGAAATAACCCAGCAAAGGAAAAACATTGGCATCTAGGCATGTCTTTGGGTGTCTGGGTAATATGATACCAAGAAATTTGAATTTGTCTGCGACTATGAGGTCTGATATCATTTCTGAGGGGTCATTATTCCTGTCTGGGGACTGGTACATTAAGCATGATTTGCTTCAGTTGATCTGGAGGCCTGAGAAGGTCCCAAATTCATGTATGAGATCCATGGCTCTGGGGAGGGATCTATCAGGGTGTGTCATGAAGAGGAGGCGATCATCGGCATAAAGTGCGAGGCGATCTTGTCCCATCTCATGCGGTACCCCTGAGTATATTGTGTGTAGAATGGTATAGAAAGCAAGCCATTTACTGACACTGAGGCTTGTGGTTTATGATAAATAATGGATACTCATTTCCTAAACACTGGGCCAAACTTGAATTTCCGAAGTACTGCCTGCAGATAACTCCATTCAACCGAGTCGAAGGCCTTAGCCGCATCTAGTGAGGCCAGGGCCCAGTCTTCTTTCTGCTCTGCGCCTACTTGTAAAATTATCTGTGACCTGCGCAGGTTATCTGATGTTGATCTGCCTGGCATAAATCCAGCCTATGTATCAGTGAAGATCCACGAGGTACTCAAGGTACTGTCCCGCTCCTATGGGCGCTGCTGTACTCAGTGAGTAGATAGACTTGTGATCATAAAACATTTATTAATAAAAGGAAACACTACGCGTTTCGGCTCCGATCCGGAGCCTTAGTCAGGTGAGAAGTTACATACAATTCTAAAAATACATTGAGCACTTATATGCACATAGAAACTCTACGTCACTGATGACGTTGATCGGAAGTGACGTGTAAAAAGAATTAATAAAGATTGTTTGTATCAACCAGAAAAAAGTAAGAAGTAGTGAATAAAAAATATATATATATAAAAAAAAAATATATATATATATATATATATATATATATATATATATATATATATATATATATAAAACAGCTTGTATAATAAACTGAGTGTATCGGGAAATAGATACAGCAAGGCTGAATGATAGATGTGTCTTTGGGACGGAATAGTGTTTGTTGAAAGCACGGAGGATTTATTTCTTCAGCGGAGCGGCTGGTACGGAGTGATTTGTTAGGGGTTACTAGGCAACCAGATATCATGTGTTGGTGTGTGAGAGAAGGTTACTGGGTGGCCGGGAGAGGTCACATGAAGCAGTGAATTAGTAGAGTCGGACTGTGGAGAGGAATGCATTAACGTAGTGGAGTACGGGGAATGAAAGTTGCTTTGCGGGTAAGTGTAATAGCAGTACTGGAATGTGTTGGTCTGTCTAGTAAATTTAGAAAGTATATTATATATATATATATATATATATATATATATATATATTTATATTGATTATTATTTGAATGGAGGGACTGTAGTAGAAGAAATTAGCTAAACTTAATGCAGGCTCTATCTATGTAGTGATTGTGGAGGTAAGGGATTTTATACGTATTCTATCATTTCGTTTAGCCCGTCAGGCTGGAGGCATTTCATCTTGTAGATCTAGAATGATTCTCTTTTATTTAATCTTTCATGTCTATTGTTGATATTTTCTGGAATCTGTTCTATCCCTATGAGTTTAATCTGATGGAAGTTTTTGTTGTGTGATACAGTAAGATGTTTCGATAGGCTTTGTTGTAGGAAGCCTGTCTTGGTTTTGAAGCGATGTCCATTCATGCGCATCCGTAGAGACTGTTTTGTGCGACCCACGTATTGTAGGCCACACTTACAGGTAATAAGATACACTACATACAGAGAGTCGCAGGTGATATGTTGCTTGCAGGAGAATATTTCTCCAGTGCTCGAGGATTTAAACGTTTGTTTATCATTTTCAATTATGTTGCAACATAGGCATTTTGGCTTGTTACATTTGAAAGAGCCAGGTGTTTTTTTAGAATGGGACTGATTAGTATTCCTAGTGATACTTTTTGGTTTGCTCGGAGCTAATATGTTTTTAATGGACCTAGCCTTCCTATATGTAATCCTGGGTTGTGGAGGAAGTTCTTTCTTGAGGATTGCATCTTGCAGTAGAATGTGCCAATTTTCTTGTAGAATTTTCCTTATAGCATGATGACCTTTGTCAAAAGTAGTAACAAAGTTATATGCAAAATTGCTCGAATCCTTCGATTTTTTGGGGAGGTTTGGTTTCTTTTTTTCCCTGTTTGTGTTGAAAAGCCATCTGTATTAGTGATTTTGGAAAGTTTTTTTCAATGAATTTTTTTGAAATGACTTTTGCTTGCTTCGTTTAAGGAGCAGTTTTTTCGAATTCTTGCAAATTGGCTGAACGGTACGTTCTTAAGCCATTTCCCGTAGTGTGCACTTCTGAAATCTAGATATCCATTACTATCAACTTTTTTTAAATGATTTTTTGTAATGATGGTATTGGAAATATGGCTAATTTCTAGGTCTAGAAAAACCCTAAGGTCTTTGCTGAAGTTCGCCGTGAAAATAATACCCCAATTGTTGAGGTTTAGTTTATTAACAAATATTTCTGCATCTTGGATGGTCCCTTTGATGATCATGAATATATCATCGATGTATCGACGATAATAGATTATATTCGTACTCCAAAATTGTGTATCATATACCATAGAGGACTCGAAGTGGCCCATAAACAAGTTGGCGTAACTAGGAGCCACTCGAGTCCCCATGGCCGTTCCTAATGTCTGGTGGTAGATCGTCTCTTTAAACGAAAAATAATTATGGGTTAATATGAATTCCAGACCCTGTAGTATAAATTTTGTTTGTTCAGGTGGTATCTCTAGTTCCTGGTTTAGGTAGTATTCAGTGGCTCTTAACCTTAAGGGATGGGATATATTAGAATATAGGGAAGTAACATCTATAGAGACAAATGTATAATCCATTTCCCAATGGATTGTTTCTAGGTCTTATATGAAATGACTTGAGTCCCTTAGGTAGGAGGGTAATTTTTTCACTAGCGGTTGTAAGAATAGATCAATGTAATGTGACAGTTGGCTGGTGAGACAGCCTATCCCCGATATTATGGGGCGGCCGGGTTTTTTTTTTTTCATTTTTATGCCCTTTAGGCAAGTGGTAAAACAGTGCTAAATTCGGCTGGTCCATTAGTAGGAAATTTTTTTCCGATTTATTCAAGATATTTTGACCATATGCCTCATTAATCATACTGTTGTACTTATTTTTCCATATAGCGGTGGGGTCTTTATGTAGTACTCTGTAGTATTTTTCATCAGTAAGAATGTTGATTGCTTCTTCAAGATATTCAATGGTGTCTAGTATAACAACCCCCCCCCCCTTTGTCTGCTGCCCGGATTGTTATTTCAGTATTATTCTGTAATTTTTTAAGGGCTGTATGTTCAGCCATTGTAAGGTTGTTTTTGGGGATTTGTCGGGTTTTAATGTGTCTAAATTGTTCTGCAACCAAGGAATAGAAAGTTTCCACATGATGACCACGATGATGAACAGGATTGAATGTGTATTTTTTCTTTACAGGTTGGTGGAGGAAAGAATCTGATATAGCAGTGGTGTTTGTAGATGTGGTGTTTTTAGTGGAGAAAAATCTTTTCCTGGAAAGATTACACACTAACTTATTTAAATCTAAAAATAATTCAAAGTCGTCTGTAGTCTTTTCTGGGCAAAAATTAAGGCCCTTAGACAGGAGGTTTCGTTTTCCTTTTTTGATTGAATATTTTTTATAGTAGAGGAATTGTTTTTTCTACCTTGGTTGTCTTTCAGGGGTGGATTTACATTGAGTTTTTTCTCTTTATTTTGTCTTTTCTTTCTTCCTCCTCTACACTCTCTGTATTTTTTCTTTTTTTGCATTTTTTCGTTTGGTCTGGGTGGTTTACGTTTGTGATGGTTGAGAGTGTTTGGAAGTCAGATTTAGTGAGATTGGGCTGCTCGGTTCTATTAATTGGCTCGAGGGGGTGGTGGGTCTGGTGGGACCCAGTTCTTAAAAAGAGTCATTGGAACTGAATGAGCTGGACAGTGGATAAGGTAAGGGCTCCATGTTGATTTCTTCTATCTTTTCTGTGCTGAGGAATGTAGCGGGTTCAGAGTTATTGGGAGTGGTGTCATGCGTGGTTAATAGGGAAATGTTGAATTCCCTATTGATAGGGCTGATTGTGGTGGACACTTTGTAGGGAGAAGTGGATCTGTCGAGCTCATCTCGTATCTTTGTTTCTGTGGCCTGAGATGATCGTTGTGTATTGACTCAATTGGTTTATATGGTCCTGGTGGTTGCCTATCATTGGGTTGCACCTTTTTTGTCCTATTTTTGGAATTGAAAAAAGTTCTACCACTATTTTTATTATTGGTAAGTGGATATTGATTATTTTTATTATTATTATTTGATCTTTGAGTCAATGGAACCAATGTATCTTTTTGTGTAGAGACGGTGTTGTGATTATTTTTGTTCTTTTTGTATTGTTGGTAGGACTGATTAGCTAATTTCTCAGCTTTTCTTTGTATTATTTCTTGTTCTAATTTTTCTAATCTTTTTTGTAGGTTGACATTGATATTATGGTATTCTGGGAGGTCTGTGTATAGTTCTAGTTCTACCCCTATTTTTATTATTTGTGCTGTAAGATTGTCTGTGAGAGATGTTATTTTATTAATTACCCTAGTGATAAGAGTTTTGGAGCAGTTGGCTAACAATTGTTCCCATTCTTTGGTAAACACAGTATCATTAGGAAAAGCCGATGGGATATTGATAGATAAACCTCTTGGGACTTTTCCCAATTTCAAATATAATTCAAGATACACAATGTCGAGACTATGCATGAGTTCAGTTTTCGCTAAGTCCTCAAACTGTATAAACAAGTCAGTCATATTTTTTATGCGATGCACAGTAAGAACATTAGAGGGAAACTTAGCTGATACAGCCGGTGGGTCCATCTGCGTTAGGTCTGTGATGAGGTTCTTGCGGGATTCCAGTCTGTTCTTAAAATATTCCACAATGGGAGGCCTCGCTGCTGTTCTCTTTCTCTACAGTGGTTGCTTGGAAGACTCTTCGTGTCAGGGGAGGGATCCAAGATCAAAATAGACAAAATGCTAATGTTGGGTTCATAGGTGTGGACATCCACGAGTGTGCACCAATATTGCCAGAGGAGAGAGGAGATAAAAAGCATGAGAAATTCAAGTGTATTCTACTGAAAGTGAGATAAGTATAAAGGAGTGACTCTCACCTTATCCAGTAGGAAATGGAGCATATCATAGGTCAATAAAGAAGAGGAGCTGCTTCCGACGGGACTCCTGGTCCGAGCATCTAGCAATAACGGACTTGGCAGTGCAGTGAAGATCCACGAGGTACTCAATGTACTGTCCCGCTCCTATGGGCGCTGCTGTACTCAGTGAGTAGATAGACTTATGATCATAAAACATTTATTAATAAAAGGAAACACTACGCGTTTCGGCTCTGGTCCGGAGCCTTCGTCAGGTGAGAAGTTGCATACAATTCTAAAAATACATTGAGCACTTATATGCACATAGAAACTCTACGTCACTGATGACGTTGATCGGAAGTGACGTGTAAAAAGAATTAATAAAGATTGTTTGTATCAACCAGAAAAAAGTAAGAAGAAGTGAATAAAAAATATATATATAAAAAATTTCTACTGCAAGATCCAATCCTCAAGAAAGAACTTCCTTCACAACCCAGGATTACATATAGGAAGGCTAGGTCCATTAAAAACATATTAGCTCCGAGCAAACCAAAAAGTATCACTAGGAATACTAATCAGTCCCATTCTAAAAACAAACACCTGGCTCTTTCAAATGTAACAAGCCAAAATGCCTATGTTGCAACATAATTGAAAATGATAAACAAACCTTTAAATCCTCGAGCACTGGAGAAATATTCTCCTGCAAGCAACATATCACCTGCGACTCTTCGTATGTAGTGTATCTTATAACCTGTAAGTGTGGCCTACAATACGTGGGTCGCACAATACAGTCTCTACGGATGCGCATGAATGGACATCGCTTCAAAACCAAGACAGGCTTCCTACAACAAAGCCTATCGAAACATTTTACTGTATCACACAACAAAAACTTCCATCAGATTAAACTCATAGGGATAGAACAGATTCCAGAAAATATCAGCAATAGACATGAAAGATTAAATAAAAGAGAATCATTCTGGATGTACAAGATGAAATGCCTCCAGCCTGACGGGCTAAACGAAATGATAGAATACGTATAAAATCCCTTACCTCCACAATCACTACATAGATAGTCCCCTAGAGCCTGCATTAAGTTTAGCTAGTTTCTTCTACTACAGTCCCTCCATTCAAATAATAATCAATATAAATATAATATACTTTCTAAATTTACTAGACAGACCAACACATTCCAGTACTGCTATTACACTTACCCGCAAAGCAACTTTCATTCCCCGTACTCCTCTCCACTACGTTAATGCATTCCTCTCCACAGTCCGACTCTACTAATTCACTGCTTCATGTGACCTCTCCCGGCCACCCAGTAACCTTCTCTCACACACCAACACATGATATCTGGTTGCCTAGTAACCCCTAACAAATCACTCCGTACCAGCCGCTCCACTGAAGAAATAAATCCTCCGTGCTTTCAACAAACACTATTCCGTCCCAAAGACACATCTATCATTCAGCCTTGCTGTATCTATTTCCCGATGATTTTAAACTACACTCAGTTTATTATACAAGCTGTTTTTTATATATATATTTTTTTATATATATATTTTTTATTCACTACTTCTTACTTTTTTCTGGTTGATACAAACAATCTTTATTAATTCTTTTTACACGTCACTTCCGATCAACGTCATCAGTGACGTAGAGTTTCTATGTGCATATAAGTGCTCAATGTATTTTTAGAATTGTATGTAACTTCTCACCTGACGAAGGCTCCGGACTGGAGCCGAAACACGTCCTTTTATTAATAAATGTTTTATGATCACAAGTCTATCTACTCACTGAGCACAGCAGCGCCCATAGGAGCGGGACAGTACCTTGAGTACCTCGTGGATCTTCACTGCACTGCCAAGTCCGTTATTGCTAGATGCTCGGACCAGGAGTCCCGTCGGCAGCAGCTCCTCTTCTTTATTGACCTATGATATGCTCCATTTCCTACTGGATAAGGTGGGAGTCACTCCTTTATACTTATCTCACTTCCAGTAGAATACACTTGAATTTCTCATGCTTTTTGTCTCCTCCCTCCTCTGGCAATATTGGTGCACACTCGTGGATCTCCACACCTATGCACCCAATGTTAGCATTTTGTCTGTATGTATCAGGGCAGTGATGACTTTATTCAATCTACAGGCCATAATCTTGGTTAGGATTTTATAGTCAATATTCAGCAAAGAAATGGGCCTATTAGAGCCACATTCTTTCGGATTCTTATCAGGTTTAAGGATAACCACTATATTAGCCCTATAAAAAGACTCAGGAAGGATACCTTTCTCGAACGAGATTTGGAGCATTTGCAGCATTGGGTGTAACAGTATCTCTTGGTATTGGATCCACATTTCTAAGGGGAGACCGTCAGGTCCGGAGGCCTTACCCCTAGCCATTAATTTCAAAGCCTCTTGTACCTCAATTGTGAAAGGGGCATCAAGCAAGTCCCGTTGTTCTTGGTTGAACCCTGGACAGTCAATAGTGTCTAGGTAGGCGTCGATCTCAGTCAAAGAGGATGTTATCTGTTTAGAGTAGAGTGTGCTATAGAATTCTGCAAAAGCCGCCAGAATCTCATCATTAGAGGTAATAGCACCTCCAGCAGGAGAAGCCAGCTGTAGGACCGTAGGTGAAGCTGTGTTCTGGTGTATTAGCTGCACCAGCAAACTACTAGACTGATTTCCTAATTCAAAATGTTTTTGGTGCACAAAAAAGGTTCTCCTTTTATCTTTTTCATATAGGCATTGCAAATATTGTCTGCCAGTGGTCAGCCATCTTTCTTTGTTGGAGTCAGTGGGATTTTCAGTGTAAATAGTCTCTAGGCGGGAGCAAAGGGCTCCCAGTTCTTCTTCCTCCCTACGCGTGTCTCTCTTTATATGGGTCTGCAGACTGCAAACATCCCCTTATATATATTTTCAGCGCATCCCAGTATGCAGAATGCAAATTTGACACGTCATTACTGGCCAGGTACTTCTCAATTAGTGCAGGGGTTCGGTCAGTGGCAGGCAGAAGAGAAAACCAGAATGGATGAATTTTGCGCGGATTGGTATAGGTATGTGACGTTGGGAATCTAAGGTCTGCCAGAATAAGGGTATGGTCGGAAACGCCTCTCGGCAGGTGGGTGATTTTATGTAGCAGCGCTACTGTATTGCTATTTCCGCATACATAGTCAATCCTTGAAAGGGTATTCCTGCCAGGGGTATGACACGTAAACTCTCTAGTCTGTGGATGCTGCAACCTCCAGAGGTCAGTCCATCCAAGCTCTAGAAACAGTCAAGCCAGGGGGGGTCTGAGAATCTAGAGGTTCCTGTACGGGGTCATTTTTATGTTTGTCTAGGATGTTATCATGCAGAGCGTTAAAATCGCCCATGCATAGCAAGGTAGCATGCAGAAACTGAGATGCAAAATAGGCGGCTTCATGCAGCATGGTTAGGGGGGAGGAGGGAGGATTATATATGCCAAGGATGACAAATTGATGGCAATTTACCCAAGCCTGAACAAATAAGTATCTGCCCTCGGGGTCCCTTTCACTAGACCTGGTTCCCATCATACTGATCGGTGAACTAAAATCGAGACTCCTCTAGAGTGGGACGTATGTGTTGAATGTTGTGCCCATTGTACCCAGGGTTTCTGAAGTAGTCTAACGTTCGCCTGGGTTAAATGGGTCTCTTGGAGACATATGATAGTAGGTAAGTGGCCCTGAATACATGACATTACAATATTTTGCTTACGATTGTCCCCCAGTCCTCTCACGTTCCATGACATTAATTTGAGAGCCATAATACCTTATGATAACTGTAAATACAAAAGCTTAAATCCCAATCTAATACTCTTGTTTATAACTTGCTCAACAGGAGCAACTCTGCAACACTCTATCAAAGCAACCAAGAACAGTTGATCTAAACCTCGAACCAACTGCTCAGAAATAGTACGGGGTAGCCTGCGCTTAAGATAAAATCAGATAGCGCAAGCTAACACTCCCGGGTAGAGCTTCATCTTATGATACTTATAAAGCATAGACCATATAAAGTTAAATACATAACATCACATTCTCTCCAGGGTCGGAGGGCACCAGACATAAGTATTAATCTTATACATTTCACTACTCCCGCATGGGAAACACGTATATAAGTAGAACATATATATATATATATATATATATATATATATATATATATATATCAGTTTAGGTTCGAGTGTGAACCATTTAGCCTTATTATATTGTCCACCTAGGAGCAAGCCTCGCCATGTTTGGTTAATGGAGAAACACATTATCACGGACAGACATAGAGTATACTTAGCAGGTAGGGTCCTAGTAAGCTTTTGTAGCATCAGACAAGCGTGCAGCGAATAAGAGAAAATGGAGGGACGCCTCCTGGTGTTCAGCCAGTCGTCTGCTGCTGTTGGTGAGTTGAAAAATATGACACGGTCTTCATGCACAACACGTAGGCGAGCCGGAAAAGCCATAGAGTAAGGGATTTGTAGCTCACGGAGTCTTTTCTTCACTCCTAAAAACGTGGCCCGTGATTTTTGAAGGGCTGCAGAAAAGTCCAGGTACATAGCCACATTGCTGCTCTGATATGAAATGGTACCTGCACGCCTGGCAGCTCCCAAGATGGTGTCTCTGTCCTTGCTGTATAGTATGCGTACCAGCATAGGGCGCGGAGGAGCTCCAGGTGGGAGAGGTCTGGCAGGGACTCGGTGCGCCCTCTCCACAGCGTATAACGACGAAACAGACAATTGTGGTAGCATCTCTTTAATCCACTTCTCCATGAATGTGATGGGGTCAGCTCCCTCTGATCTCTCTGGTAAGCCCAGCATTCTGATGTTATTTCGCCGTAGGCGATTTTCCAAGTCGTCCGACTTCTGGGCCCACATTTCAGCCGCTTTCTCTAATGACACAAGTTGGGCTTGCACCAGGACATTGTCGTCCTCAATTTGTGATATGCGCTCTTCCGTGTCTTTCACCCGGTCTCTTAGCTTTTGCATGTCTTGTCGAAGAAGACCGACATCCATTCGTATCTCTTCAATTTTGGTGGTCAACGATACCGTGGAGTGTTGTATAGCAGCTAGAAGTTGAGCAGAAACTTCTTTAAGCGTAGGTTCTGCGTCTTCCAGAGCAGCTGCATCATCAGACTCTGATGCTGTTTGTTCCAACTGCGCACATGGTGGTGACGTGGCGCTATTATGGGGCCCTGATCTTGCAAACCCTTTGGGCCTCTCAGCAGCGGCGGAACTTCGGGCTTTGCTCATGGTACTCGACCTGCGGCTGGAGGAATGTCTGACCCAAGACCAAGGTATGTTTACGGTCTATATTTCGGCAGGGTTATGCTGATAAAGCTCTCTTGGTAGCGGAGCTCTTCACAGATGCGTCTGCTCATTCAGGAAGTTGAGCCACGCCCCGCTTGGTTGTGTTTTAAAACACATTTCTTCCACTTAACCCCTTAAGGACGCAGGGTTTTTTTTCTCATTTCTCGCTCTCCACCTTCAAAAATCCATAACTTTTTAATTTTCACGTGTACAGACCTGTGTGAGGGCTTATTTTGTGCGTAACATATTTTACTTTCCCGTGATGTTATTTATTATAACATGTGGTGTACTGATAGCAGGAAAAAAATTCCAAATGTGGAAACATTGAAAAAAAACCTGCATGTGCGTCACGTTCTTGTGGGCTCAGTTTTTACAACTTTCAATCTGCGCTCCAAATAACACCTCTACTTTATTCTTTGGTTCGGTGCGATCGTGGTTATAGCAAATTTATACAGGTTTTATTGCGTTTTAATAGATTTTCAAAAAATAAACGAATGTGTACGAAAAAGGAAAAAAAAATATTGCCATCTTCTGAAGCTAATAATTTTTTCATAATTTGGTGTATGGAGCTGTGTGTTATGTAATTTTTTTTTTTTTGCAAAAAGAGCCGATGTCTTCATTGCTACCATTTTGAGGACGGTGTGACATTTTGATAACTTTTCATAAAATTTTTTATGTCATGTAAAAGGTGTAAAAGTCGCATTTCTGAATTTTTGGTGCCATTTCCAGTCTTGAAGGTCACTGCTGGTTATAACCGTTTTTATATTTTGATAGATCGGGCATTTTGGGATGCGCCGGTACCTAATGTGTTTGTGATTTTTACTGTTTATTATATTTTATATCAGTTCTAGGGAAAGGGGGTGATTTGAATTTTTAATATTTTATTAATTTTTTACAATTTTTTTAAACTTTTTTCTTTTTTTTTTCATAATTTCTTAGACCCTCTAGGGTACATTAACCCTAGATGGTCAGATTATTCCTAGCATATACTGCAATACAAGTGTATTGTAGCATATGGAGTTTTTGCATATGAATTATTACAATGAGTCACTGGCTCATTGTAACAAATCTTCGGAAACCATTCAGCCTCGGGATAGTTAGAGTATCTCTTCCCTGAAGCAATTACGTTAATACCTAAATGCTTGCTTACAGTAAGTAGCAGCATGTGTTTTTCCATGTTAAAAAAAACTTGCTGCTACTTATCAGATGCAAGCATTTAGATCTAAACACCTTTGCATTAGAGGAGTAATAGCCTGACATGCAAGTGCAGTATTTGTGTGAGCATGGCTGTAGTAAGAACACAAAAGATGGCCATGATTTATTGATTGAAGCCCTCTTTATTGTATTCATAATATGAAGAGTAATAGATGTCTGCAACCCAACTAGGCAAGGAAGCGCACAGGAGGGGGGCCGTCACACACACCACATCAAAAGTGGTCTGCAGGAGAATACGATAAGATCACACCACCTAATGATGAAAGAGATATGCTGAGCAGTATTTGGTCCAGAGCTTGTCATCTTTCATTAACTTGGATGTAACCCATGAGAGTTATGAGATCCGGCTAACTGCATTGGGTCAGAGGGTAGATATTAGTAGATTAAACTCCAATAACCCAGTTAAATCACCTATACCCCCATCGCTGAACAAGCATCCCTCTTACCTGATATGGTGTGAGGTACCACAGTGCCCAGTTGGTTGGAGGCAACTATGCAATTATTTCATCCTTATATCAAAAGTTATGTAGTTAAAAAAAAAAACACTTTGGTAAAAAGCTAACTCACTTTGGGGAGGGGCAGCAAGTGAAAATTAATCTCGGTAAAATAAGATAATCCTTTATTAGTCCCACAGTGGGGAAATACACAGCGTTACAGCAGCAGAGAGAATACAGAAAATACATAGAGTGTAGTACAAACAATGACAGAACAATAATATTAGAGATAGATAAACAAAAAGAAAAAAGGGATAAAAAGTAAAAAAAAAAAAAAACAGACAAGCAATGATCGGCAGTTTGGTATTCAGTCTGTGGATGGGAAATGCAGGGATTGGTTTGGTGGTGAGCACTGCTTACTTCCGTTTGGGCATTCTTTGTTAAGCAGGCTGATCGCAGTGGGGTGGTATGACTTCCGATACCGCTCCCTTCCCCACTTGGGGTGAAGCAGTTGTTCACCGAAGGTGCTACCCAATGCCACCACAGTCTCATGCATGGGATGGGAGCTATTCTCCAGAATAGATTTCAACTTACACAGTATCCTCCTCTCAGCTACCGCCTGTACTGTGTCAGGAGGCCACAGTAGGGGTTAGGAGCAAAAACCCAGTGGGTTTATATTAGCTAGCCCAAGAAACCCTCTTCGTCAGTCTCTGGGGGTGCCATTTCAACTGGACAAGCTTCCCAAAAGTTGTTCTGCTGAACCTCCTGGAAGGAGTCTGTTCCAAAAGTTGGGGTTAGGAAGTACATTATATACTACGAGTCCTGGGAGTACTCCATAGTGACAAAATTTTAGTTGTCCCCGGTATATTCCACCACCTTCTACGCAACACATTCACAATTTACGTCCAACCTTGTTGAGAATTCATTTTGGTAAATGGAGTTATTCTTGCAACTATTAGGTCAAATTGATCACCAAACCCCTTGATTATTTCATTGTGGGATGAAGTTTGCAAACTAGAGTCACTTGGGTGGGTTTTATGTTTTTTATTTAGGTTTTCTATTTCCCCTTCAAGTCTCTGGATTTGTTAGCACATCCTTTATGATTCTCCAGGTTCTTTCTTTTTATTGATATTCCAGGTGCTTTATCATTCCAGAGCCCTGTTGTGTTTTCTGGCTAATGTTGTGTCTTTCTCGCATTAAGAAACATGGCTAATCAGAGACCTGACATTTCACAGTGGCACAAACTGTGTGTCACATAGCTGGCACCACACACAGGGCATTACATAACAGGCATCACATACTGGGCACCAAACTTTCCAGAAATGACTGCAATTTCCATCTAGGGCATCCATTGCACATAATGGGGCTCATTTACTAAGGGTCTGCGGACTGCACAAACGTTAAATATTCTGACTATTTCCGTCTTGCGCCGCATTTAAAAGGTTATTGTGTCGCACGCGATCGGATTCTGTCGCAATTGCGCCAGCTTTCATGCGACACAAATCAGGATCCAACGGATTCGGACAAACCACGGGATTTAACTTAAAAATTGTGTCGCAAGCCATCCACTTACATACATCGGGAGGAAGATGGTGAACTCCGGCGGACCTGATCGGGGATGCGATACATTCAGTAAGTCGGGGGCATGATCTTCTTGAATCGCAGCACAGTGCAATCGTCGGACAATCCTGACACATGTAAAGTATTTCTGTCAAATTTGGCTTCTAAAAGGCAAACATCCCTCTTTCCTTCTGTGTGCCATACATTTTATATGCACATGTGGAATACTTCTACACTCGGGTGAAATAGTTTTACACATTTTTGGGGGTTATTATAATTTTTTATCCCTTGTGGCTATAAAAAATTAGGGGTAAAAGTGACCTTTATAGGAAAATTTTCACCTTTTATCCTTTTAGGACCTAATTTATTCAAACTCCTTTACGGACATATACACATATATTGTACCACGAGGGCTCGCTAAATCCTGACACAAGCAAAGGATGTCTGTCAAATTTGACTTCTAGGAGGCCAAGGTCCCTCTTTCCCTTCAGAGCCTTACTGTGTAACCATACAACATTTTATTTGCACATGTGGGGCAATATACCCGGGAGAAATAGTAGTACACTACTATTTTTTGGGGGGGTTGTTTCATCTTTAATCCCTTATGGCTTACAAAAATTAGAAGTAAAGTGACTTTTTTAGGAAAATGTTCATCTTTTCCTTTTAGGGGCCTAAACACCTGTAGGGTCACATTTTAAACCATGCTAAATTCTCAAAGGGATGTACCTTTAAAAATGGTGATACTTCTTGGGGTTCCCCTCAGTTTTGATACCACTAGGGCTCTCCAAATGCATCCTGACACATGTAAAGGATGCCTGTCAAATTTGGCTTTTAAAAGGCCAATGCCCCTCTTTCCCTTGGATAGGCCCTCACTTTTCTTCTAAGGAGAAGACAGCAATTACCTGTGGATTACAAATAGTATTGCGTAATACTTAGAGTGCATCACAACGAGGGACCGATCCAGAAAAGACATTTTCTTAAAGGACTTGTACCTATCACCACTTCAAGTAACTAGGGAACTAGGGGTATAGTGTTTGTTGTAATACTCTGTACAATATTTCTCTGTGAGTAAATATTATGTTGAGAATTTAAACTGTTGTTTATCTGTGTGGCATTGTGTAACCCCCAAACCTGTGGCCCTAGCCCTTGGCTTTTACAGGGCCAGCACAAAGCAAAGTTAATTCAAGCACTAGTAGCATTTGCTGTGAAGTCTCCATGCTTCTGCACAATTGGATCAGGGACCTCCAGCTTTAGAGGAACCTATAGATGTCACTCAAGAATCGGCTTGGCATGGCGGCACAAGAGTATGGGGGCGACTCTTTTTCTCTACTCCTCCAGCAGATTGGTGATTGTGAGATGAGGATTAATGCAAGAGCACCAGGTAATGCGGGAGTTCAAGCTGCAGATAGCTCAGATACAGCTCTAATAGTAACACCCTGCTTCACTATCACCCAAGGGTGAGTCCATTGACAGTGTTTACTTTGGGCCCCATCTGGATTATTTTCCTGTCCTGGAGAATAATGGAGACCTGGATGTCTTTCTATAAGGATTTGAAAGGGTCTGCAGGAAATTTCCACCCTAGAGGATATGGACAGTCTCATGGCGATTGATCAGTTCATCTACACCTGTCCTGCTGAAGTGAAACAGTTTATTCAGTAACAGGAGCTCAAGACCCTAGAAAAGGCTGCCCAGCTGGCAGATGTTTTTGTTGCTAGTAGAGTGCCCAAGACACGAAAGCCTGCTGCTTCAGGATGGAAAGGGGGGAAACCCAAGCCTGCTCGAGATCACTACAGGTGTTTTGTTTGCTACCAAGTAGGGCATATAAAAAAAGACCGACTTTCCCAAACCAACTACTTCTTTACCTTCTGTTTTATTTGCGGGTGGGCATAAGGAGGTGGTTAGTGACAGGAGTTAGTTATTACCAGAAGTTATAGTGCATTTGAGGGATACAGGTGCAGTGATTACCCTTGTGCAGCCATCAATTGTTATGTCGAGGATCTCATCCCATGAAGGGATCTAACTGTTGCTGGCATTGGAGACCTCAACTTTGTCCATGACACGTGTGTACTTGGTTTGGGGGGCAGGAAGACAGCTGACGGAAGTGGGAGTACGGATAAAATTCTAACCATGTTTCTGCTGTCCCACAAGATCCGTTCTATAGACAATCTCAGCTTAACCCCTTACCCACATGTGACGTATTAGTACGTTACAGGCAAGCTGCAGCTGTGTGGAGAGGGCTCCATATAAGGAGGCTGTTTGCAGTAAATACCCCCCGGTAAGACCCGCAATTATTGCTAGTACCGGTCACTGGTTTTACCCCTTTGGTAAAAGGGTGTTAACCCTCTGAGCAAAGCTGTCCGCTGTGGTAAGAGGCCGATGTGCTGCCATATTGACTTAGATTCTCGCTTTCTGTAATGTCATTGGGGAGCGACAATCTGTCTCCATGATAGCCTCGCGTGTTACAAATGTTATCTGGCCATATATTAAATTGTGCCAGTATCAAAATCCCCATTTGAAAAAACCCTAAAAATTCAAATCCCCCCTTTCCTTAGAACAGATATAAAAATAATCAGTAAAAAACATGTAAGGCATCGCCACATCCCATAATGTCCAAACTATCAATATATAACAACAATAATTTCTGGTTTAGAAGCCTGTAATGGAAAATAGCGGCCGAATGTCCGGAACACCACTTTTTCTCCATTTTGCAATATCATTGTATCATAGTCTATGCAGTTGCCTCTGGAGCGAACCCGCAGGACTTTATCTGCTGTGTACATGATTTTGAATTGAAAGAGCGCCTCATGTCCTTTGAAAGGAGAAATAGGGACTTTACTTTCAATGGCAATGAGGTCCAGTTGTATTAGGTTCTTCGGGGATTACACTGCTGAAGAGGATGGTCATGCGACCACTGCTGATTTTTGTCATAGTATCTCTTATTGCAGGAACTTTCCCTTCGCCTTGTCGTCTAGCAAAGACGGAATAACAACGACACTTCGTATGATTGAAGATCTTCAGGAATTTTGTAATATATGGAACATCCCTACTCCAAGGTTGGATAATTGGGACCTCCTTCTCCCACCGAAATCGCAGATGCAGAATAGGAGGGGGTCATATTTGCCTGCGTTCCTGGGGCACCGCCCTCCTTCATTATTAATTAATATTAAGCGCCCCTGTGGGTTGTCAGTGGAGAGAGGCGAATCCACATTAACCGACTGTGCCTCCTATGTTTTGGGAGACGGGGCCAGTTGCAGTTGACCTACACCGGTGAAGGGAGATTGCTCCCCCTTCCGGTTTAGAATTGAGAATTTTTTCTCTTCCTTTTTCTTTTTGTTCTTCCCCTATTGACTGTTTGCTTCGTTTTGTGTGTGTCCTGCCCCCCCCCCCCTGTCTCTGTTCCCTGTGTTTCTGCCACATTAGTCTAACACGGCACCGATTGGTTGACTACCGCTAGTGATTTAGAGCTATTCCCGTGTATATACTATACAGGTGTGCAGTGTGCACTACATTCACACATACTCTTTAATTAGTTCACCATGGTCCAACTCCTGACACTAAATGTGAAAGGGCTCAATTCAGCTTAAAAGCAACATCTAACGCTTAACGAGGTGAATAGATCTAAAGCAGATGTGGTGTTCCTGCAGGAGACATACTATGATGCCACAGGCACTCTTAAAGAGAACTCGTCATGCAAAATAACCCCCCTGAACTAAATATATTTTCATAAACTGCCATTAGAAAGTATTGCCTCTATCACTTCATTGTCCCTCTACATGCCTGTAAACCTAAGCAATGAGGTCCTAAAGCTGTATGCAAATGACCTGTGAAATGTCCAATGAGTCATTAGCATATTCAAGCTGTCCGGCTTATTCATGAGTGGGAGGCACAGCCACACCCCCAGTGCTTGACTGACAGCCTGTATAATGGTTTGAGGCTGTATAATGATGTGCTTTCTGGTGCTGGCAGCCATGCCCCCTGCAGCCTGTGTGTATAGGAGAGATACAACAGCTCCAGGCTGCAGCCATGATATAGCAGAACATGTCAGGTACTTGTGTAGCTGATGTCTGTGTCTCTCACATGTGTATTAGGAGGATGCAGCATGTCAGCAGATACAGCACACACACTAGCACTGCTTTACTATACATTACACACAGACATGAGCAGGGGGAGGAGAGGGGAGGGGTAACAGGAGTGACATCACTGCCTCTGACCATGTAACCAGCCTCATTTACATAATCAAGAATAGGTGATTTTATAATGATTAATTTATGAAATGACTAGATAAAGGCTGTAATGGGATCCTTGTGAACTGCTCCAACAGCTAGTAGTGACAGGACAAGTGACACAGACCTGATGACAGGTGTCCTTTAACTTTGCCAGGAATCTCTATCCAGTTTCTTATATGGCGTCCACAGACAGTAAGAAAGCGGGAGTAGCAATTCTATTCTCGACCTCCTGCCCTATTGTGCCTGAATCTGTGACGACGAACCCTAATGGCCACTGCATTATTTTCCAGGGCAAAGTGTATGGCTCACCTATACTTTTATGCAATATATACGTTCCCAATACGTCACAGGTCCGTTTCATCACTAAAGTTTTCAATAAGCTAGCGAGGTTCTCACCAGCACCATTACTGAAAGGCGGAGACTTCAATGTTATTTTCTCAGAAAACATAGATCTCAATAGACTCCACTCCTACGACTAGGTCGCAAAGCACATCTCGGCAGCATTTCATAGGGCCGTCAGAAGTTTTGCAGGGTATGATCTGTGGAGAGTGGGTAACCCTGGAGACCGCTCCTTTACTTTTTATTCTGCCCCTCTTGGTACCCATACCCGTATAGACTACTGGCTTGGAGATATACAGATTTTGAGAATTATGCAATCTACAGAGCTGGGGGATATATCGTGGTTGGACCATGCCTGTCTCCTTAGAGCTTAAAGAAGATTTCTCTATGGTCAGGGCGTGCCACTTGTGCCTGAATGAATACCTTTCTTAAGAAACCATTGATCAAAGAAGAGCTAGACATAGCCCTGAGAAGTATTTCCAGTTTAATGAGGGTTCTGCCCCTCTGTATCTATGATGTAGGAGGCCCACAAAGCAGTATTCTGAGGCCATTGCATAGAGCAGGGGACTAGGCTTAAAAAAAAAATAGATCCCACCTGGAAAGAGAACTGTGGAAGGAAATAGGCAAGCAGGAGGCGGCACTGTTGGCAATTAATTGGGACAAGAGAGCAGCTCAGGGAAATCCAGACCCAGACGGTAGAAAAGTTACTGGTTACTGGTTAAGGTAATAAGCCCCAATCCTTACTAGCGAAGCAATTAAGGGAAAAAAGAGATCACCAAACCCTGCATGTTATTCGAGACTCCAAGGGGGCTTACTCCATGACCCGAGAGCGATAGCGTCTTATTTCCACAACTTCTACTCAAAATGATACACCCTGTCTGATACTCTACCTCTAGATGAAGAGCTTCGAAAGAGGGTCATAGTGGACTAATTGTGTTGCTGCTTTCTCCCTGAACTCCCTTCAGAGGCTATTTGAAGCCCTTAGTGCAGACCTAACGCCGGAAGAGATTGAGGAAGTAATACAGGGAATGCCAAACAGGAAATCCCCGGGTCCGGATGGACTGACATATCTATACCATTAAAGTTCTCCTCAGTTTTGTTGCATGACAAAGGGATATAACGCCTTCCTACAAGGCGAACCCATACCACGACCCTTACTCACTCTTATATTACTCTTATTCCCAAACCTGGTAAAGACGCAACTAATTGTACCAATTATAGGTCACAGATTTAAAAATTTTTTTTGAAATTGCTGGCTAATCGACTGCTTCAGTGTATTCCTCAGCTGATCCATAAGGACCAAGTAGGGTTTGTACCATGCCACCAGGGTGGTGACAACATTAGGAGAACAATTGATCTTATAGATTTAGTCAATAAGAAGGGTGACCAGGCTCTTATCCTCAGCTTGGACACCGAGAAGGCGTTTGACCATTTCAATTGGCCTTTTACATTCCAGGTATTGGAAAATATTGCATTTAAAAGGTCTCTTCCTCCAGGCTCTGAGGGGGTTGTATTTGGTCCCATGGCTGAACTTAAACTCCCGCACGAGTCCTCACCATCTCTGCGGATCAAAAACGCAAGTGGCCCACTCTCGCACCTCCTGTTTATACTTTTCATAGAACCTTTAGCCTCTATCATCCGACAGGACCCCAACATTCTTGGTGTTACACTTAGAGATAAGCAATTTAAACTGGGACTATTTGCGGACAACATCTTGCTCACCATACCTCAACCCTTAATCTCTCTGCTTAACCTGCAAGCACAATTGTTACAATATGGCCGCCTCTGTTTTAACACCTCCAAAACAGAGGCTTTACCACTCAACCTCTCACAAACACTGGTGGACCAACTCAAGGCCGCATTCCATACCACTGGAAAACAGAAGCTAACAAATATTTGGAGATATTTTTTACCCCTTCTTACAATTTCTTGTATGCACAGAATTTCCCTGGCTTTTTACGTGAAATAGGGACCCTGCTCAATAACTGGAATAGCCTTCCTCTGTCCCTCTTTATAAGTATAATTAGAAAAAATGTATCACAGCACATGAATATACAGAAATGGCATTTCTAGCAACAGTTGGTAATATTATGTCAAGTATTAAGTTATGAGAAATGAGCTTGCAGCGTGTCCTGTAGACGGGGATACACAGTGTACCGGCCAGTCGGGTCAATCAACAGAAGACGAAAAAAAATAGGATTCTGGACCGTGTCATTAACAACGGGGCGAAACACTCCCTTCTTCGGGTCCGTAATATGGGTACAGTGTTCTAACATAAAGTAAAATATATAAATACACACACTCGGCCAGAGCAAAATGTATAAAATTACATATAGACATACTACAACCTTATGGAGGTAAGGGTGTTTGCACATTTTGTTAATATCTTTGGGTATAAAATATGCAGAAATTTCATAAGATATGACATAAAATATCAAAAATATTCATAAAAATATTCATAAAAACATCAGAATATAAGAAGTAAAACAATACATCGATGCATCAATATATACATAAATATATGAGTTCAAGAAGTATAAACGAGTAGGATAAATGCATGATAGATTAACTAACCCGATGGGTCTGGCTCTCTGGGGGTACGGATCCCAGTTAGTTGTAGAAAATGAACCTGGGGGGTGGAAAGACCATAGCTTGTTGTAAAGTCTAATTGTAGTAGGATGAGGTAAGGTGAAAACTGTATATGAAGTGATCTTACCTCTGTGTGTGAAGGGTTAAGTAGAGATCTAATATGAAGAGGTATATACCGCAATGACGGAATCTATATGGAGAGATGCAAAGTGTCTATAAGAACATACCTTCTAAAGGAGGTTATATGATAATGATAAGGAGTATGCACTTACTTTGAGTAGCCTTGACACTCAGAAGCGCTGTGAAAGCGCGCCTTCCACTGTTGGCTACATTAAATAGACGCCGGCACATGCATGGAGGTGACTAATTTTGGTGCATGCGCCGCGAGGTCCACGATGTGCCGACATGTCTTGAGGTCTGCGAGGTCATACTAGTAAGTATGTCAGTTAGAGACGCAGCGAAAGATACAAAGTAACTGACGCCCTCATAAGTGAAAAAACACATCAATAATGTAGATATATAGAATCTATGGTTGCATACAAAGTATCTGATATAAAGGATACACCGTGTTAGGTGCACTGAAAGATGGAAGAGTCTAATAGAAGAGAATAAAGACGATATATAAAAACATGTGTGTGTATGTGTGATATACACTCACCGGCCACTTTATTAGGTACACCTGTCCAACTGCTCGTTAACACTTAATTTCTAATCAGCCAATCACATGGCGGCAACTCAGTGCATTTAGGCATGTAGACATGGTCAAGACAATCTCCTGCAGTTCAAACTGAGCATCAGTATGGGGAAGAAAGGTGATTTGAGTGCCTTTGAACGTGGCATGGTTGTTGGTGCCAGAAGGGCTGGTCTGAGTATTTCAAAAACTGCTGATCTACTGGGATTTTCAAGCACAACCATCTCTAGGGTTTACAGAGAATGGTCCGAAAAAGAAAAAACATCCAGTGAGCGGCAGTTCTGTGGGCGCAAATGCCTTGTTGATGCCAGAGGTCAGAGGAGAATGGGCAGACTGGTTCGAGCTGATAGAAAGGCAACAGTGACTCAAATCGCCACCCGTTACAACCAAGGTAGGCAGAAGAGCATCTCTGAACACACGGTACGTCGAACTTTGAGGCAGATGAGCTACAGCAGCAGGAGACCACACCGGGTGCCACTCCTTTCAGCTAAGAACAGGAAACTGAGGCTACAATTTGCACAAGCTCATCGAAATTGGACAGTAGAAGATTGGAAAAACGTTGCCTGGTCTGATGAGTCTCGATTTCTCCTGCGACATTAGGATGGTAGGGTCAGAATTTGGCGTCAACAACATGAAAGCATGGATCCATCCTGCCTTGTATCAACGGTTCAGGCTGGTGGTGGTGGGGTCATGGTGTGGGGAATATTTTCTTGGCACTCTTTGGGCCCCTTGGTACCAATTGAGCATCGTTGCAACGCCACAGCCTACCTGAGTATTGTTGCTGACCATGTCCATCCCTTTATGACCACAATGTACCCAACATCTGATGGCTACTTTCAGCAGGATAATGCGCCATGTCATAAAGCTGGAATCATCTCAGACTGGTTTCTTGAACATGACAATGAGTTCACTGTACTCAAATGGCCTCCACAGTCACCAGATCTCAATCCAATAGAGCATCTTTGGGATGTGGTGGAACGGGAGATTCGCATCATGGATGTGCAGCTGACAAATCTGCGGCAACTGTGTGATGCCATCATGTCAATATGGACCAAAATCTCTGAGGAATGCTTCCAGCACCTTGTTGAATCTATGTTGAATTGAGGCAGTTCTGAAGGGGCAAAAGGGGGTCCAACCCGTTACTAGCATGGTGTACCTAATAAAGTGGCCGGTGAGTCTGTATATATATATATATATATATATATATATATATATTATTATACACACTCGGGGGATTGTTGTTAATGAGAAGCGCAGTCCAGAATCCTGTTCCTGCTAACCTCCATTATATGCGCATTAGACACCTGTTGCAGTCCTTGACATGAATTAGAGACCGTCTCCACGCCCACTGTGTTTGAACATAAATGAAAAACTGCTACTCATAACTCATATATGAGAAATATACATGTTACTATTGCATCCGGACACAAAGTACCCCATTACACACCCATATATCGCTAAATGGGAAACATTGTAAGAGAATGAATATTTTCCCAAGAAACATGGTGATTGATTTGGCAAAGGGCAGCCAAGACTTCCCTAAACACAATGCATAAGGAAAACCAGTACAAGTTGATGTTGCAGTGGTATCATACCCCATCTTTACCCCATAAATTGTTTACTGACACACCAGACATATGCTGGCATTGTGGCTCAGCAGGGGGCACCCTCCAACATATTTTCTGTAAATGTTCACATCTGCAACCCAAGAGGTGAAGGCTCTCCTCCTAACAGTCATAGCGGTAGAAATTCCACTCTCTCCCTTATTCTACTTTCTGAATGTCTTCCCCCAACCCATGGCCAAGACAGCTACCAAAATGAGTCTACACATCCTCATGGGCTGCAAGGTGTTTAATCTCGCAGTTTGGGAAAAGACAAGCCCCTCCCTCCCGACTGGACCTTCTCTCTAGGGTAAGAGAGACTTGCAGCATGGAATCTCTGACTGCTTCTTTGAACAACCGTGTCCCACTGTTCAATAAAACTTGGGAGCTTTGGGACCACTTCTGGGCAGAGGAGCTAGGACGGAGAGGAGAATGACCCCCTTGCTTTTTTTTTTCTTTCTTTCCTTCTGTCTTTTTCCTAATGTTACATGTCGTTGTGTTGGTCTCTGTGGTTTCCTTTGTTTGTATTTATATTTTCTTTTTCACCTCCCACCAGTTTATTTTGAGTGCATGATGAACGTATGGTATTCATAACCTTGTCCAAGGTATCTGGATTGAGGCCTATGGAACTTAGCCATCCCACGAAGACATTTATCTGCAGACTGTACTGGCACCGCAAGTAATTGCTAGTTAACTTTCTCTGGTAAATGTGCTAAACAGTCTTTTTAATGTCAATTGATTATTTTACTGTTATGGTCTGCTTTCATGGTGTTCACTACCATGCCTGATATTTTTAGTTTTATTAATGGTTTACTATTGGAAAACTTTAATGCATAATGTGTATTTGATAACCTTTGTTCTGTTATTGAAAATACTTTAATAAAAACACAATTACATACAAAAAGAAAAAAGACACGTGTCCATCTGGTTCAACCAAGGAAGGGAAGAGATAGGATGAGGAAGAGACTTATGGGAAACAATTCTATATACCATAACCATCAATGTTATTTAGGTGTAAAAAGGCATCTAGACCCTTTTGGAAGCTCTCTGCTGTCCCTGCTGTGACCAAATTGACAGTTCTCATAGTAAAAAAGCCCTGTGCTTCTGGTGATTAAACCTTGATTTCTACAGATGGAGACGGTGCCCTCTCGTCTTTTAATTTGATTTAATCTGAAACAATTTACCACCATATATTTTGTATGGACCATTGATATATATGTATTAATCATGTCCCCTCGTAGTCATTTCTTTTCCAAACTAAATAAATCTAGTTGTTTTAATCTTTCCTCATAACGGAGACCCTGCATACTTCTCATCATTTTCATGGCTCTACATTGAACCCTCTCCAGCTCCACGGCTTTTTTTTTTTATGGACCAGAGCCCAGAACTGGACGGCGTATTCCAGGTGAGTCTGAACCAATGCCTTGTACAGTGGTAATATTACATCCCTATCCCGAGAATCCATACCACTTTTGATACATGACAATATCTTGCTGGATTTAGAGGCAACTGATTGACATTGCATTCTGTTATTTAATTAATGATCTACTAGTACACCCAGGTCCTTCTTAACAAGGAACTCTCCCAGATCTACTCCCCCAAGGGCATATGTTACCTGTTGATTATTAGCCCCCAGGTGCATAACCTAAAATTTATCCACATTGAACCTCATTTGCCAAGTGGATGACCAAACACTTAGTTTGTCCAAGTCTGTCCTGACCATCCTCCATAGACCATATTACACTACACAACTTGGTTTCATCTTCAAAAATAGACACAGTGCTATTAATTCCTACATATATATAATGAATAAATAAATTAAATAGTAGAGGGCCAAGCACAGAAACCTGGGGTACACTGCTTATAATTGGTGACCATTCAGAGTAGGAATCATTGACCACAACTTTTTGGATACGATCGTTCAGTTTTCAATCCAATTGCAAATTATTCCTGCCAAACCAATAGACCTTATTTTACCCATCAGATGTCTATGAGGGACAGTGTCAAATGCCTTTGCAAAGTCCAAGAACACAATATCCGCAGCAGCTCCTCCATCCAGGCATCTGCTCACCTCTTCATAGAAGCAGATCAGGTTAGTCTGACAACCTCTATCCTTAGTGAACCCATGCTGGCTGTCACTTATTACACTATTTGATGGCACATACTCCAGTATATAGTCTTTTAGTAACCCTTCCAATATTTCTTCCACAATGGAAGTTAAGCTTACAGGCCTGTAATTGCCTGGCAAAGTTCTAGAAACTTTTTTAAATATTGGCACAACATTTGCCATGCACCAGTCACTTGGCACCACACCAGGCATTACGGAATCCCCGAAGATATTAGATTTTAATGGTACAGCAATAACAGAACTGAGTTCTTTCGCTAAACACATACATGATAAGAAAGAGCGGATTGCACTGTGTTTTTAAGTTTCCTATCTTTACCTTGATTGATTTATATCTTTTATATGAAATATACACATAAAAATGTATCTACTTGGATATGGTAACATGGCACTAAGGATAGCCCTCTCTTGATGAATTTGTAAGAACTTGCCAAGCTAGGATCCCTCCCATTTTTTGAGACTAACAGGGGTATTACACTCTTTCTTAAATACCCTGCCTCCCACCTCAGCTGAGCATAAACTACCACTAGAGGAGCATCCACTACCACTAGAGGAGGATCCTCTCCTTCTACCTCCTCCAGCTCGCATGTCCCTTGTAGCTAGGCCGGGTGCTGCTTCTGCACATTCTCGGTTCTCTGCTATTTTGTTGATTGCATGATCCATAACTGCCTGACTCTGCAATTGCTAACAGCGGCACCATGTTTGTGTAGTCTGTACATTAGCTCAACTGCATGAAGTCACTGGTGAGGTGTGGTCTCAAACCATTATTGACGTGCCAAAATCCCTGGTGTTATAATATCAGCCTCCACTCTCCAGTATGTGGTCCACTGACCACATAAATTCCAAGAAAATAGGCACTCTTTCCAGAATATTTTTATTTCAAACGTTTTATTAATAGCAGTAAAGCAATCTAAAATCAAAATAATGTGCAAAGTAAATTGAAGCGGTCTATATTGGAAGTGAAAAATTATTGCCAGAATTAAAATAAAATAAATAATTATATGCATTGGTGGACAGGGGTTCTTACCGGTTGTGAGGGAGAGATAAGAGAGCGGCCAAGCCGCTATACAGGGCAGCGGAAATTTATTAAAACCATGTTAAGACAAAGGCACCGGTGTTCAAAATGAGCTTCCTGACTACAGAATAAGGCTGAAAGGCCAGAAGTAGAGGCTGTGGTTTGCAGGCGCACTAGCAGACACTGCCCGACAGACGCGTCACTAATCACTACACCCTAGATCGCAGCATGCATATTAAAGGGTGAAGTGATTCCTGTTCAGAGACTGAAGGCGCCCTCTGGTAAATAAAAGATAATGTAAAATAAAATAAATGGACTTTGGTGTAGGATGTGTGAATGAATGTATTCTATTATGGAATATGTGAGAGAGACAATTGATGTAGTCTGAATGGGTAGATATGATGTAAGGTGTAATATGGAAAAGGAATGAGTATGTTACATTGTAATATGAGACAGGTGTGGTATCTGCATAGGATTGTAGTAAGATGAACCTATGTGATGTAATGTGGATAAGAGTGAGAAGGACACAACACAAAGAAGGAGAAAAAGAAAATAAAGAGAATGAGAGAAGAGCAGGAGAAGGAGAGAAAAGAAAGGCGACCTAGAGAGAATACCTCAGCAATCCGGTGTTCAATCAGCTATTTGCATTTATCTGAAAAAAAAAAGAAAATCCTTAAATCAGACTTTGTATTTCATATTCTCTATTAAAGGGATTAACAAAAATACAGCATTTCACAAATATAAATTCATCCTGTCTCTATCAGCCCTGCTGTACACAATTTCAGTTGCTTTCTAGACACGACAATGTAACTTCTGACTTTAGCCTCAGGCAGCCATCTTGGATTTCTGTGTGACTTCCACGCTTGCTGAGTTTGTGTCTTTCTGCTATGTGCCTGTAGCCACGCCTTCTGCAGTGCCAGCACAAATCTCAGAGACATTCACTGACAGCCTGCCAGATCCTACATCGTGAGCAGAGAGAAGCTACAAGGAGATGAAGGAGGCAGGCACATATCTCATGTGAAAGGAATTCTATTTTTTTTGTACAATCCAAGAAATCAAAAGGAAAATGAATGGCAATTTTTAGATGTGAGGAGAACATTAATTCAGTACCTAGTAACTGCACAGGATTGGGGTAAGGAGTCAAATTTCTTGTGTAAAACCCGAGGGTGAACATCCATTACCTGAATGCAGTGAATGCACCTGAATGCAGTGAGCTTATGAGAGTTTCTTCATAATATAGAAATGATTAAAGAGATGACCTGACTGGCGTCTTTGTCAGGTCAAATACTAAAAACAATACAAAACAGTGATAAGGTACAAGTGACAATTGGGAAATACAAATATATAAAAATATAATTAGGATAAATGTTCTATCCATGATGTGCTTACAGAAATAATTGATTTTAAATGTCCAAATACCACACTATAAATAAATACATACCATATACATATGCACACAAATATATGTGTGTATATATATATATATAATATATACAGCAATTAAATGCTCTAGCAGTCAAACAAAACAAAAACAAATAAAACAAAATTGGCGTCAAACGTTAGTTCTGCTCAAATTTTTGTTTGTGCTGCTTTTGTTTTAAATTTATTAATGAAACTGTTAAGGACAAAAGATCAGCCATGGCTATCTTCTATGTAGCAATCTTTACACAATACATAGGGTCCTCTTCTGTCTCCGATCCCTGCGGCTGCGTCGCACACACCATGAGGTCAGCAGTGTGTATGCCACCATCGGTACACAATGTGATGCCAGCAAGTGGCTGATGTCATGGTGTATACAACAGGACTATACTGAGGGGCAGGCACTGGCTATGTAGTGGCGGGCAGGCACTGGTTATGTACTGGCGGGCAGGCACTGGTTATGTACTGGTGGGCAGGCACTGGTTATGTACTGGTGGGCAGGCACTGGTTATGTACTGGCGGGCAGGCACTGGTTATGTACTGGCGGGCAGGCACTGGTTATGTACTGGCGGCCAGGCACTGGCTATGTACTGGCGGGCAGGCTCTGGATATGTACTGGGGGTAGGAGCTGGCTATGTACTGGGGGCAGGCGCTGGCTATATGCTGGGGAGCAGGTGCTGTCTATATACTAGTAGGCAGAGGCTGGTTATATGCTGCGTGGTTGCTGTGACCAATGCATTTCCCACCCTAGGCGGGCAGGCGCTGGCTATATGCTCGAGATTGGCTGGCTATATACTAGAAGACTTCTAGGTACATACTGGGGGCGGGGGTTACTGGCTTTCTAAAAGGGGCAGATGCTGTTTATATACTAGTAAGCAGAGGCTGGTTATATACTGGGGGCATGTGCTGGCTGGATATATACTGGGTGGTTGCTGTGACCAATGCATTTCCCACCCTAGGCTTATACATGAGGCAAGAGGTTCTGCCTGTTTTTGTGGTAAAATTAGGTACCTCGGCTTATACTTGGGTCACCTTATACTTGAGTATATACGGTATATATACACACACACATTATACTGAGCTTTATATTTTTATATGGCTTTGAAAAAATGATAGCTGAGCTGTGACTGATTGCTATGAACAACAGGCTGTTTTATAGTTTTTATAAATGAGGCTGATATGAAAGTTTCAGAATATGTTATTGAATATATAGGTGTGCGTGCATATATATTAAAAAAAATTCTTATTCAAGTATATAGTGACAAGGATTAAAATGAAAAGGAAGCAGTGTCACGGCTTAGGTAGCCCTATAGCATCTTTAGCAGATTCCCCCTGCCCTATAGGGTTCAGTTTGTGCAGGGACTATTTGAACACAGCAGGTGGAAGGAGACTCTGAAGGCTGAGCGCTCTGTAGCGCTTAGGTGAGGCCAATGAGTTATGGAATAAATGCCTCTGTCAGTGCTGTGCATGTGCCTGGCTAGGCCCCTCCCACATCTGCTTCTGTGATCTGCGATCACGGGGATACCACATTTTATATAGGTTCTATAATTTTTTCATACATTTACAAAAATTAAAACTTTTTTTGATTTTGCCATCTTCTGGCGCTAATAACTTTTTCATACTTCAGTGTACGGAGCTGTGGGTAGTGTCATTTTGTGCGACTTTCGATGACGTTTTTACTGATACCATTTTTTAGGACTGTACAACCTTTTGATCACTTTTTATAGAATTTTTAATATTTTTCAAAATGGCAAAAAAGTCCCATTTTCGACTGGGCGCTATTTGACTCTCTATTCTCTAGCAGCCAGAGGACTGTCTTCTTCAGTAAGAAGGGTGATGGGATTATAGGCAAGGTCAGACAGGTGCTGGTAGTAAGAGATTCCATTATTAGGGGAAAAGACCGGGCAATCTGTCAAAAAGATTGTGCATGCTGAACAGTGTGTTGTTTGCCAGGTGCTTGGGTTCGGCATGTTGCGGATCAGGTTGAACGATTACAGTTGTATAATCCCTCTAAGACATGCAATTACTTGCAATTGTGCTGAAAAACCTCACCTGGGCTTATACTGAAGCCAAGAGAAAACCAAACCGTGTACTCACATTCCGACATCCCCCCGGCAGGTCCTCTTCTATACAGCTAGGGTATCCTCCGTCATCAGCGCAGTGTCCCTTAAATTTATTACGGACTGAAGGACATTCCAGCTATGAGGCTCCATTTGGGAAGTGAAAATGTCAGTTACGTCTACAACCAGCCAGGAAGTTATGTGCTAGCTGGAGCCTAACGCCCCAGGAGGTCTCTCTGTGACCAAAGATTAGAATGAAGCCTGGTCTACAGCAGGTGTAAATATGCACACCACTGCTAGTTCATCTCTAAGAAAGAAGAGATCAAAGGAATAGTAGACTGTGGGGCACATTTACTCACCCGAATCTGCGGAGTCCAATATTCATGCACTGTGCCTCGATTCACTAAGATCGTGCACCCGATATCCTGCATGTGTCACTTCCCCGCTCAGGTCCTGCAGAGTTCACCACCTTCTTCCCGGTGTATGTAAGTGCTTGATCTTGCAACACAATTTGAAAGTTAAATCCCACACTCAGTCCGAATCAGTTGGATTGTACAAAGGCCCGCCCCACAATTTCTGTTGCATGAAAGCCAGCGCAGCAGCGCCACAATCTTTTCACATGCAACACAATCCCCAGTTAAATACCTATCCCAGTGGCGCAAATCCACTTGGTAAATAAGCCCCTGTGTGTTGATTTCCCTACAACACCAGAAACAAATCATTGCAGTCCATAACTGGGACATAATTCATAATTAATAACTAATGATTTTTAGTTACAGGGGGGAGTTATAGGATCGAGATACCCTCATGGCCTAGGATCTAAAGCCTAGCTGCATGGAAACCCAGCCAATTGCAAACCACCCCTAATGTTAGGCTTAAACACCCCAAGTTTGGTATGGGGTGAAAGGTAGCGAGGAACCCTGGTGATTGGAAACAATGGCACTTCCACTTCTCTGGATGGGGTAGGAAGATGCAGACCTCCCGTTCACAGTGACATCACAGCCAGGGGTGAGGGCCAAAAACCCACTGGGTTTAAATTAGTAAATCTGCAACAAGGCCTTTTCAGTTCTGAGGACTCTATTTATTAGCAGGCTGGCACAAAATCTATGCTGTGTTCTCAAGCCAAGATGCTTTTCTCTATCCAATAGTAAGGGTATTTTGTTTCCTTTATCCCATAAAGGAATGTATTGTATGTATATTGTTTGTAACTTTTTTAAATTTAATTTTAGTCTGATAAGTTTGTTTTGAGTCTAAATTTTTTATGTATATAAAAGTGTTAACTTGAATAAGCCTCTACTTGTAGCCTTAAAGAATCTAAGTTTCCAAAGGTAATACGTTACCAGGCCATTTATCATAGTATATGTATTGATTGCATGTTCTGTGTGAATCATCAGTGTGCATTGTCTGTGTGGCGCCTACGGCCTTCTTAGTATGACTAACTTGTGGGTGGTGGCAGTGAATTCATCTGGGTGCCGAATGTGTTGAATAAATTTAGCGTAAGGTATCTATTTTGTGAAAGTGGGTGGAGCTTAGCACTATATTCTGGGACTCCATAGAGTAGGTGAAACCCGTGTTGGACTCCGGTGTGCAGGATTCACCATGTGTGTGACCACCATGCCCTGCCCTCATTTGTGGAATATATCAACCACAACGATTGCAGCAGGCAATACAATTCTCAATTACACCAGTCAACATCCCAAACACACTTTAAAATCAATTCCGGTGGGGGAGATGATTCATAGCAGAAGAAATTGCAGCTCAGATTCAGATTTTTTAAGGGAGTCCGATAGTATCACCCGGAGACTCATATCCAGGGGTTATCCGGAGTGGTCACTAAATAGAGCCATAAACATTGCCCACAAAAAGGACCGGAATTCTTTATTGCACAAGAAGTCTTCTTTCTCATGTAAGAATAAACAAGGAGACACACCGGTTCTTTCTTTGCAATTTAGTTCTGAATTTTATAAGATCAAACACATATTTCTCAAGTATCTTCCCATTTTATATGATGATGACAAATTGGAAAACATACTTAGTGACGGGTACAAGGTTGTTTCTAGAAGGGGTCTTACTCTTGGCAATATGCTGTCCCCCTCCATGATTAAAGAAAACAAAAAACCAAGCAATTGGCTGGACATTGTAGGGTTTTTTAGATGTGGCTCTAGACAATGTCGCACATGTACATTCATTACGCCTACTAAATCCTTCAAAAACACATCGGGTGACAAAAATTTCAACATTAGGCAACACCTCACCTGTAACAGTCTTGGTGTAGTTTATGTCATCCGCTGTACTTCCTGTAATATGATGTATGTGGGTTGCACCACAAGAAAATTCAAAACCAGGCTGTTGGAGCATATTAATGATGTCACTGGTAATCAGAATAGGAACATCAGAGCGTCAGTCCATTTTCGTAATTTACATAACAGATCAGTCTGTACACTTACTGCCTTTATTATTGAAAAAACTTATGTACCCAAAAGGGAAGGAGATTTGAGGAGACTACTTTTCGATAGGGAGGCCTGTTGGTTCATGGTTCTGAATACTGCATCACCTTTGGGCATGAACATCAGAAATGAATTAATATTACATTACCACTGACATGTTCCAGTGGGTCTCTCGTCCGATCTCTTTATCTCCCCCCTGGTTACTTTAGGTCTTCTTTTTCTGCATATTATTATTGTCTATATAAGTATCGTTACTGGATCTGTTATTTATTATGCTCACTTTATTGTATAACGAATTTTATCATACATTCATTGTTTTTAAATTTACTGTTAAATTTCTCCGACCTGGTTTCTCATGACCACTTTTTCCCAGAGGCTTCACTTCGCACTAAAACTAGTTCCCCCTTCCCAATTCACTTACCTGGGCAGGTCACTGGAACCGCTGTTACACAATTCCTGTTTATTCTTCGTTCTAGTGTTGCCCTGGGAACACAGCAGTCACCTGACAAGTCTGGCCACGCCTCTCTCTCACATGACTTCGTTGTCAGGGGGATACCGACGCTGGCCAAACTTGGTCAAATTACACACTCCTCCTACTGACCGGAACAGGCTGTAACTTTGAGAACCATAGGTCCCAGCTGATATAAATTAATGCATCCTAACATTTTTTGTTATCCATGACTAAGGACGCAGTGAGCGTCTGAAACGCGTTGGATTTCACAATGTATTTGCCAGTTTTTAATGCGATTTAAATAAAGAACCAATTTTATTTCAACACCGTCTGAATACTGGTGGATTGGAGCTGGAGAAAAAGTTTGTACTATACAATGTGCAAATACCTGAATCAATGTAAAAATACAAGGATCTCTCCAAAGATCTTTTTATACCTTGGCGTGTAACCAGGACAAGGAGGTATCCTCTACGCTGCAGAGAGGCGATTCTACCATCGCCATAGACAAAGGTTCTTTACTATAAGAGAAGTGAGACTATGGAACTCTCTGCCGCAGGAGGTTGTTATGGTGATCTCTATGTACATGTTCAATAGAGGCCTAGATAACTTTCAGGAAAGCAAAAATATGGGGAAAAACATTTGCTTTAGTCTTAAGGGTTGGACTTGATGGACTTTTTTCATCCTTGTATACTATTATACTATAATGTGTATGGGAGAACAGAGCATGTCAATTATTTGTGTAGCGGATTTATGTGTCTCTCAAAGGGAGCAGATGCAGCACAAACACTAGCAATGCTTTACTATACATAAGTGTTGGTAAGTAAGACTTTTCCTTACAAAGACTGCCAATTAAGCCCGCTTCGTAGTCGTGTGGAGACTTACAGCCATTTATGCTCCACTAGGGATTCTGGGAAAATATGGAATTAAGTTTTTCATGTACATTGATTAGACTAAAATGAAAAATAAAAGGAAACAAAGGTGCTCAAAGGGCAAACACCTGTTGGTTCAAGGAAATCCTATTTCTGGTGACTAAGGTCAGGTTAGTTATGCTCTCACCTGGGGTAGTTATGCTCAGTGCATAACTACTCAGAGTGTGTCAAGAGATGATGTAGCGCTGCAGTGCCCCTACCGGTTCCTCCTCGAAGGACCGTATTGCAAATGGCAGTGGATTAAAGGGAAAAAAGTGGAGCTTCCTCAGTGCGCTGCTACATTGATTTCAGGTTCAACCAATGTTTGATCACAAAATCATTTTATTCAACAAAGTGTCAATTAATGAACAACACGTTTCGGGGGCAGACCGCTCCCTTCGTCAGGTTCTTAAATATTCTCGTTCCACTGCAGCAGCAATCTCTCTCTCTCCAAGGCCAATGGCCAATGAACCTGAAATCAATGTAGCAGCGCACTGAGGAAGCTGCACTTTTTCCCCTTTAATCCACTGCCATGTACATTGATTAGACACAGACATGAGCAGGGTAGATGAGAGGGGAGGGGTAACAGGGGTGACACCACTTTATCTCACCATATGCCTAGACTAATTTACATAATCAAAAAAGATTATTTTAGAGTGGTTGATTGAATTAACTAGATAAAGGTTGAGATAGAATCCTGTGAGCTATCACAGGTAGTGGTGACAAAAATGGTTACAGAGACAGGTGTCCTTTAAAGTGCACTTTTACAAGGACTGTTGCAGCCCCTTGGGCAGAGAATAGAGCTGCCTCCTTCAAAGAGATTTATGTGTGGCCAATTGTTCTAGTTCATTAACATTTGCTCAGCACAATCATCTAGATGTAGCATCATCTTTAGAATCGGCCTTCCGAAGGAAAATTCTCTAAACTGTGGTCCCTCCCGAAGTAATAATTGGTTTGTTTTTATTTGTTTATGGTTTTTTTTGGTATGTGCTGTAGGGAAACAGGGATGGTTTGAATTTTTAAGCTTTTTTTTTTTTACGCCACATAGGATGCTTGAGCCTTAAGGTGACTGATAGCTCATACAATATCTTACCATACAATTGTAATTTATTGCTCTACATTGCTAATTTACTATTTTACTATAACAGACTGCATCCGACAATCTTTAATAATGATCATTAAAAAGCATCTGAGAGCCTCCCAGCTTTAATAGCAACTTATCACTGAATGGGGTGCATCGTTGATGATTGGTCCAAAATGGTCCTGCGAAACTTGACATTAGACACATAGGAAATGTATAATTTTACAGTACTAGTGAGTAATGTTTAGCAGGACCAGACTGCAAAGTTGGGGTCTGTATCAAAGTTTGCGAGTTTGGGCCCTAAAACCAAGAACTTCAGTCAGTTCATTTCTGGCTCCGGCTCATTACCGCCACTAATGACTACCGCAATTGGTTCTGATAAAGCCTACTGTGCCTTTTAAATAATGTGGGGTATGCGCACCATCTCTTATTAACTTCCCACATTAATTTTATTATCCATTTAAATAGACAATACCCTTAAACAGTGCCAGCACGAATTTAATAGTGTCCACTCATCCGTACTAATGAGTAATATGTGTGTTTTAATTGCTGTAAAATATGCAGTATGCATGAATTTTTTGTGAAGATAAGAAGTTATACAGTGGTGGCCAAAAGAATTGGCACCCCTGCAATTATGTCAGATAATACTCATTTTTTTTCCCAAAAATTATTGCAATCAGAAATTTTTTGGTATTATTATCTTCATTTAAAGGGAACCTACCACCACAAATCTACCTATAAAGGTAGATTGGGTGGTAGGTGGATCAATGGGACGTGAGGATAGCTCCTCACGTCCCCACACTTTTTTGATAACTTTTATTAGATATATATTCAAATTTACTTATGCGGCTACTGGGGCGTGGAGTAGCCGCATCTGAGGTTACACGAGGCGGCTACTCCACGCCCCGGTAGCCTCTTTTCCCCTCCTACTCACCCATCTACTCACTGTTTCGGTCACTGCTCCGAAACAAGCGCGGGCCTGCTCTTCTGCGCATGCGCAGATGGCAGGATCGCCGGACGAGGGTGCGCAGCTACGCGGAGCTGCGCGCCGAAGATGGGTGAGTAGGAGGGGAAAAGAGGCTACCGGGGCGTGGAGTAGCGGCCTTGTGTAACCTCAGATGCGGCTACTCCACGCCCCAGTAGCCGCATAAGTAAATTTGAATATATATCTAATAAAAGTTATCAAAAAAGTGTGGGGACGTGAGGATTAGCCCTTAAAAGGGCTATCCTCACGTCCCATTGATCCACCTACCACCCAATCTACCTTTATAGGTAGATTTGTGGTAGTAGGTGCCCTTTAATTTGTCTTCATGGAAAACCACAAAAGGAATTGCCAAATTTGATATAATTCCACACCAAACATAAAAAAGGGGGTGGACAAAAGTATTAGAACCATTTGAAAAATCATGTGATGCTTCTCTAATTTGTGTAATTAACAGCACCTGTAACTTACCTGTGGCACCTAACAGGTGGTGGCAATAACTAAATCACACTTGCAGCCAGTTGAAATGGATTAATGTTGACTTAACCGCTGTCCTGTGTCCTTGTGTGTACCACATTGAGCATGGAGAAAAGAAAGAAGACCAAAGAACTTGAGAATCTAAATTGTGAGGCAGCATGAGCAATCTTACAGCTACAAGTCCATCTCCAAAGACCTGAATGTTCCTGTGTCCATTGTGTGCTGTGGCACTATGGGCAACCTTCCTAGATGTGGAGTTTTGTGTAAAAAGAGCAATGATTTGACTTTTTTTTTCATTCTCTTTTGTGTTTTTTTTTTATTAGAAGCTAAATAATTGATGATATTAATACCAAAGAATTTGTGATTGCAATAATTTTCTGGAAGAAATTATCTGACAGAATTACAGGGGTTCCAATACTTTTGGCCACCATTGTATGCTTGTTATTATAATATAATACCTCTTTTTATATGCTACATTTAAGTCCACATATGGTAGTAACAAGGTACCTGGTTTGTGTTTTATGTAGAAATGTTACTTGAGTCTTTTTTCTTTTTCCTAGAGCATCTGCCGAAATTAGAACCTAGGTCCTACTCTGCTGCCAGGTAAATATCACTATTTAAAATTCTGTAAGCTTTTGCTTAACATGCATTCTAAGTAGTTTTAAAGATTTTATATTTATAGAAGACCTTTCACTTTTTCTCACATATTTGTTTAGGTTAATTAATGTACTGCTCATGATATACCAGTTCTGAAGCCCTTTTTTTAATATGAAAAAGAAGCACTAGAAAGAATAAACAACATTTATCTCACAGGCCCAAAATCTAATGGTTTCCCAATGTGGTGATAAAATCTATTTTGTTTTATGCCACATGCACCTGACCGTGTGCTAATTTCAGACCACAGACTAAGGGATGTGTGCTGATGATTGTGGCCTACTGACACGGAAGCATATGATGCCACTGTCCATTCTAGTGGAAGAATAGAAGGTGCTCTATACTTTGCAGCACGGCACAGGCACTGTATAGTGAGACAAGGTGGCCTCTTCACACCGTTACCGTGTCTTATAGTCATTAGCATTGTCAGGCTGTGTAACTTAAAGGGAGAACAAACGAAGGTAAGCTCCAGCGAGGATCCAAAAATGTGGGAAGTCAAGAAAAAATATATGAAAAAATAAAAAAAAATGGAAGCATAAAAACTAACTTTTAATTCATAAGGTTAAAAAACCATGTGCACATGGGAAAGAAAAAAGCCATGACGCGTTTCGGAAGTCAATCCTTAGTCATACTGGCGTGTGTGCATGTGGGAACTTGGGGCATTTAAAGTCTAAATGGAAACACCCGGTATGCATGAGAAGAAGGAAGTGACGTAATGAAGACACAGTATAAGGGAAAGAGGGAAAACCCGATGTGGACAGAAAATGTTTACAGATGTAAACAAATTGTAAACAATGAAAAGATCTAAAAAGATCAGGCAAATCTTGAAAATGCGGTAGATATGAACTTAATAGAAATGACATAATAGAGACACAGTATAAGGCAAAGAAGGGAAAACCCGATATGGAAAGAAAAATGTTTACACATGTAAACAAATTGTAAACAATGAAAAATCTAAAAATATCAGGCAAATCTTGGAAATGCGGTAGGTATAGACTTAATAGAAATACATGAGGTCGGATCGCAAGTTTAAACCATGTGGATGGCTAGTATTTAAAGTAAGTATCCAAAAAGCCTCTCTAGTGAGTAGGGTTTTGCGCCAATCGCCTCATCTTTTCGGTGGGGGAACTTTTTCGATAATCAATGCCGACATATGTGTGAAAGAGCCAGAATGAACAGTTTTGAAATGTTTTGCTACATTGGACATGTTTCGTGAGCACATTTTGTGTGCATCATTTACATGTTCTTGTAGACGAATTTTAAATTTTCTTACTGTGCAGCCGACATATTGCAGATGACACGATGTGCAACTGATAAGGTATACCACATGGTGACTGTCACAGTTTACATATTTATTAATATTGTACAATGTCTGGTGAGAGGTGGTATAGCTTTGAAAGGTGGCAGACTTTTTTATGAATTTGCATACCGTGCATCTATTCTGACCGCACTTAAAATTGCCTTTAAGGTGTAACCAGGTATTAGTATGTGTGCTGGAACTATCAGCACTAGAGAGTGGATCTTACAAACTTATTCACATCCCGTATGGTGTTGTATAGGTTAAAATGACTGGTGGGGGCAAAATTAAGTCCTTTAGCAAGTACTTGTATTTGTGGAGAAGACAAAGTGCATGCAGACATATTCAATACGCTGTTGGAGGAACATGAGGCTACTTGTTGCGAGTTTTTTGATGTTGAGATCTGGTTTTTATGCTTGCGGCCGGCTCTCCTCCTGTATCTTTTGTTTTGTGCCGGGTTGCATCGTTTGATTGTTGTTTGTAAGGTTTGGTATGAGAGGAAGAGGATGTAGAGGCATGGTGGGAGGAACATTATATATTTACGGACACTAACCCTTTTGTTAAATCCATAAAATGGTATGGTAGATATATAGATGATTGCATCTTAGTTTGGTCGGATGACATATGTAACATTCCCAATTTCATCAGTTACATTAACAACAATACTCTTAATCTGACATTTACTCATCATTTCAATACTACCTCCATACATTTCTTGGATATCACTTTAACAGGACACAGCTCTTCCCACTCTGTGTCCACGTGTCTGTATAGAAAGCCTACATCGGGCAATACCACTCTTCATGCAAAATCCTGTCATCCCAAGCACACTATCAGGAACCTACCAGTCGGAGAGTACATCAGAGCACGACGCTCTTGCTCCGACTCTGATACATTTGTCTCTGAAACCCATACCATGGACAACCGTTTCAAACATAGGGGTTACAACACACATACCCTCGAACGAGCTAAAAGAATAGTAGACACTAAACCCCGCTTGGAATATTTATTTTCACAGCAAAACCGTAAAAAACAACAGCATGCTAATAGTGTAACTTTCAGCACAACTTACAGTGAAGAATTTTCCATGGTTAAAACTATCATACAAAACAACTTACCTATTTTATACCAGGATCCTATAGTAAAACAAATTCTGTCTAATGGTGTACAATATGTTGCCAAACGTGCTTCCACCATAGGCAACATTGTTTCACCTAATATGTTCTCTAGTGCTGATAGTTCCAGCACACATACTAATACCTGGTTACACCTTAAAGGCAATTTTAAGTGCGGTCAGAATAGATGCACGGTATGCAAATTCATGAAAAAGTCTGCCACCTTTTAAAGCTATACCACCTCTCACCAGACATTGTACAATATTAATAAATATGTAAACTGTGACAGTCACCATGTGGTATACCTTATCAGTTGCACATCGTGTCATCTGCAATATGTCGGATGCACAGTAAGAAAATTTAAAATTCGTCTACAAGAACATGTAAATGATGCATACAAAATGTGCTCACGAAACATGTCCAATGTAGCAAAACATTTCAAAACTGTTCATTCTGGCTCTTTCACACATATGTCGGCATTGGTTATCGAAAAAGTTCCCCCACCTAAAAGAGGAGGCATTTGGCGCAAAACCCTACTCACTAGAGAGGCTTTTTGGATACTTACTTTAAATACTAGCCATCCACATGGTTTAAACTTGCGATCCGACCTCATGTATTTCTATTAAGTCTATACCTACCGCATTTCCAAGATTTGCCTGATATTTTTAGATTTTTTTCATTGTTTACAATTTGTTTACATGTGTAATCATTTTTCTTTCCATATCGGATTTTCCCTTCTTTGCCTTATACTGTGTCTCTATTATGTCATTTCTATTAAGTTCATATCTACCGCATTTTCAAGATTTGCCTGATCTTTTTAGATCTTTTCATTGTTTACAATTTGTTCACATCTGTAAACATTTTCTGTCCACATCGGGTTTTCCCTCTTTCCCTTATACTGTGTCTTCATTACGTCACTTCCTTCTTCTCATGCATACCGGGTGTTTCCATTTAGACTTTAAATGCCCCAAGTTCCCACATGCACATACGCCAGTATGACTAAGGATTGACTTCCGAAACGCGTCATGGCTTTTTTCTTTCCCATGTGCACATGTTTTTTTAACCTTATGAATTAAAAGTTAGTTTTTATGCTTCCATTTTTTTTTTTTTTCATATATTTTTTCTTGACTTCCCACATTTTTGGATCCTCGCTGGAGCTTACCTTCGTTTGTTCTTCCACATTGTCTCGGAGCGGCCCGACTTTTTTGCTCCGTGCGCCTGATCCTCATATGGCCTCCTACATGTCGGTGAGCTGAAAGAAAGACTTTGTTTCCTTTTGTTTTTAACTTAAAGGGAACCTGTCACCAGGGACCTCATTTTCACTAAAGACAAGTTGCTGGAACCCATCACATCTGCATTGCACAAATGCCTTTCTGCCTTTTCTAAGCATTTGCATTACAATATAATTGTTTGTTATAACTTACCTTACACCCTGGCAGAATCATCTGTTTAGTCCCAGGGGTTGGCTTTGGATACATTTCAAAAAGCAACACATGATTTGTCTGTGCTGCTCCTTCCTCTGTTACCAGCCCCCACCTTTGTGCTCATGTACAGCTCCTCCCTCTCCCACTGATGTCAGCTCACCATGCTGTAACATAGTGATGGGAAGTCCGGCTCTTCTTAGTGAGCTAGCTCATAAGGCTCCACTCACTAAGAAGAGCCGGCTCTTTTGTGTCGGAACTGCTCCCTATAAAATATACAATAGGGAGCCGCAGGCCAGTCAGTCACCCCACTCCACACCACTTTAAACCTAATTTTATCGTGTTAAAGGGGGCATGGTGAGCCGTTTAGAGCGGGCTTTTAGTGAGCCATCGGCTCACATCGTTCACGCAAATGAGCCGGCTCTTTGTGCTGGCTCGTTCTCAAACGACCCATTACTACTGTCACCTCTGTGAAGGAGCAGGGCAGGAGCAGAAATGTTGGGGCTGTGAGCTGAGCAGTCTGCAGCACAGACAAGTCACATGTTGTTTTTTGAAAGGCATGCAAACCAAAGCCCAAACCCTAGGACTAAACAGAGGATTCTGTCAGGCAGCCAGGTAAGTTATAACACGCAATTCTGTAATGCAAATGCTTAGAAAAGGCAGAAAGGCATCTGTGCAATACAGCTGTAATGGGCTTCTGCAACCTGTCTTTAGTGAAATTAAGGTCCTTGGTAACAGGTTCCCCTTAAAGTAAATCTACCATTTGATTTTATGCATTATGAAAAAAACATGCCTTGAGAATGCTGTAGCTACACTGATACAGAACCATATCTTGTTTAATCCCCGAGTTGAGCGATTTTGCTGAAAAAAACTATTATAACATTCAGGACCCTGGGAAACCTGGGTGCTAAACTGCCCAGACAGGACTAATCAACCTGAGCTAGATCACTCATATACAGCAGCAGGGGGGTTCAGTGATTGATTACTTCTGCCTGCCATGCACAACACAGTGATTACATAATTCTCTGGTGCAGTGTATAACTAATGTAAGAGGAACAGTGACAAGCCAGGGAAAGGAGCAACAGAGTCTCATTATTCTTAATGTTATAAACCAGCAAAACCACTAAGCTCAAGGATTAAACAAGATATGTGCTACAACATTCTCAAGGTATGTTTGCTTCATAATGCATCAAATGAAATGGTTGGTATCCTTTATGGGGGTGCACTGGTATCCAGATCCCTAGATGCACTATGATGATGGAAATTATACAGTGCAGATGGACAATTGGAAACCCCTCCCAATAGTCACCTGTAGCAATCTCCCCCAAGAACTGACTACAATACAGGATAAATAGTGATTATTTAGCCTACTTTTGAGCACAGTTCTGATCTGTTTTATTTCGGTGAATATTCTTATGATTATTTGCTTTGTGTGCCATTTTCCTTATTTATCATAAAACTTAAGTGAAATCTCTTTGCACAGGACAGGAAACTGGTGGTCTGCAAATAGGGGGCAGCTTCCATAGAGTATAATGGAAAAAAAATTCAGTGATTGAATATAAAACCAGTCTTTTAGGGAGGGGTCCCCTCAGACAGGTGGTCTTCTGGAGAGATTTCACTGAGTGTGTATATATGTATGAATATGTTTTTTATATATTTACATATATACATACATGGGACACGGTGTGTACCGAAGTTCATTCCAGAGAAGGAAGAGGTGTTTGCCCTAACAGGGCAATGTGCGTATGTTTTACCATGTTGTAGCCTTAATGTGATCCATCTTCTAGACCATTATTAAGGTTGGGGCTTAGTCCTCACCACAAAAAGGGTGTGGTGGAGCTGGGTGCTTGGTTAATTATTTGGGAGTCCAAGTGGTGGTGATCTATGATCACCCATTTACAGACCTGCTCTACTCCCGGTGCGTGAGCCTCCAGGAACGCCTTTCTTCTCTCTCAGGTGCAATAGATTTGTTAAAGATGAGGATCGCACTCTTGCTTGCTTGTATCAAAAAACTTGAGCTTTATTCATACATGGATACAGCGATTACAAAGTAAAATGAGATCTGACGCGTTTCTGACCTTCTCGGTCCTTAGATAAAAGTGAGTGTGATGCGAGAGACACTTGTACTCTAGGTACCGGAAATGGTAAGGTAATTAACAGGTGTGTGTGTCTCTATCGCACCTCAGACACTATGTGCTTGTACAATAAAAACATCGTAATGTAAGACAAAACATCATAATGTATAAAATAACACAACCAAAGGTATGGGATTTAATAATTGACCAGTAGGTCATTTCTCACATTGAATTCTTTAGGGTATATGCAATACTTAGTGAGGATCCAAAATCCCTCCCGATTCATAAGTTTTCTTCTGAGGTGACCACCCCTTCTATTCTATTTAACCCTTTCTAAGCCACAGAAAGTGAAGCCCGATAAATCTCTATCATGATGGTTGATAAAGTGCCTAGCGGCATTGGACGGATTTATATAATCAAAATTGGTGACAACATTAAGGTGTTCTCTTATACGCTCTTTTAATGCCCTGCTCGTGCAACCTATGTAGTCTTTGTTGCAAAAAATGCATGTAATGCAATATACAACGTTTTTAGTATTACAATTTATAAAATCTCGTATAGTTATTTCCGTGTTTTTATTTTTGTCTAACGTTGTTTTGCAATTTCGTGCATATTTGCAACTTTTACAGATTTTAGCCCCACATTTAAAAAATCCTTTAGTGCTAAGCCAAGACCTTGTATGAATATTTCTATTAATATCACTCGGAGACAGTATACTACCTATAGTTGGGACTTTTCTGGTGGAGAAAGAAAAGCCTTCTTGTAAAATTTGCCGCAATACATCATCCTGATATAGCATAGGTATAAAGGTGCTAATGATGTTTTTTATAGCTTTATGTTCTACACAATACGTGGTAACAAAGGTGGGTTTAATACTATGTGTAGAAGAAAAGGAAGGTCTATGGGAATCAGAGAGTAGATTTTCCCTAGATCTATTTTGGCTGATGTTTTTAGCTCTTACTATGCTCCATTGGGTGTAACCTCTCTTTTTTAGTCTTTGTTCAATAGTATTGACTTCCTTTAGAAACGCTGTATCTGTGGAGCAATTTCTTTTTGCTCTAAGCATTTCCCCCACTGGAATGCTTTTTATAGCGTGAATGGGGTGACATGAAGAGCTATGTAGTATTGTATTGCGGGCTGTATTTTTTCGGTAAGTGGATGTAAAAATATGTTCTGAATGGGTATGTGTATCCAGGTGTAAATCCAAGAAGGTGATGTTATTTTTATGCCACTGGAATGTAAAATATAGATTTAATGGGTTGTTATTGAGGTACTCGATGAAATCAGATACGGCCGCCACATCACCGCCCCATATGATGATGACATCATCGATGAAGCGGCCGTATCTGACCATCTGTGCAATGAACGAGTTATTGTCAGTGAAAATATACATCTCTTCCCACCAAGCAACATATAGGTTAGCACCTGATTTTTGTAAAAAAAATGTATCATCATATTGGAAATAATTACTATTCAATAAATACTGCATGACTTCCAAAATATACATTTTTAAATGTTTAGAATAGTTGGAATATTTATTGAGGTGATATGACAGAGCTATAGTGGCTAATGGGTGAGGTATACTGGTATATAAAGCCTCTATGTCACACGTCAGCCATGAGATTGCCAGTTTGTTTGTTGTAAAACTTGTAGTATATGTTTACTGTCTTTCAAATAGCCATGACAGTGTATGACAAGTGGCTGTAGTAATGAGTCCAGCCATGCTCCCATATGTTCATTTAAAGAGCCGATGCCGGCAACTATGGGACGCATGGGTGGAGGAAATTTATCTTTGTGTATCTTGGGTGCACAGTGGAAGATTGGTGTAATTGGGTTTTGTACATGCATATCACATTTTATCATTTAATCCAAAATTAAGAAGAACTACTGCCCCTCCCTTATCCGCTTTGCGTATAGTTAAGTCTGAATTAGATCTAAGAGAATGGATAGCATGTTTTTCTCCGTTAGTTAAATTAGATTCTTTGGTCCTAGGCATATTAGCTTCACTATGTAGTTTAACAAGTTCTGACTGAATGACCTCCTGGAATTTATCCAGGACTGGGGGTTTCGATTGTACTGGATAGAATAGCGGGTTAGTAGTCTTAAAATTAGTAGCTGTATTAATAGTTTAATTTTCTCCATCAAAAGTGTAACCCACTAGACTATTCAGTGTGTCATATACAATAACATCTTGGACAGATGGAACATTCAAATTTTTATCAACTGACTTAACATCATTTACAATAAATTCTTTGGAATCATCAGCATTACAACTATCAATATCCTCCAACTTGAAAAAATGTTTTTTTACTGTTAGCAAACGAACAAAATTATTAACGTCCAAAATAGTTTTATATAAATCAAAATGATTAGTGGGGGCATAATTGAGTCCTTTGGAAAGGAGAGACAGTTCAGAGCCATTAATAATGTACGATGATAAATTTAAGACGCTTACTTTTTCTTCGTAGGCTTTGTATTTCTCCTCGGATATTGTCTTGTTATGTTTTCTTCGCCCCCTCCTGGTGCGTTTTTTGCCTTGTTCTGTCGTTTGGTGGTTCTATAATAAGTTGGAGGTCCTATAGACGTTGTAGATTCTGATATAACGGAATCATCCGAGTGATACTCTGAACTCTCTGCCTCAGTTGAACTGAAGCTAACTGCCTTTTTGCTATTATTGTCCTCCTGAGTATCATATGTCGAAGGTTTTTTCTTAAGTATGGACTTGGGTGTATATCTATTTCTTCTACCCCATTCATAGACAGTATTAGTCTGGTAGTCCAGAAGGTCACGCTGAAATTTATTTTTCTTGGTGGTGGTGATGATTTGTTTCTCTAGGTCCGAGATATGATTTTTCAATTTGTTGTCCAAGTCTATGAACTGGGCATGTTGCATATGGGGTTGAAGATGTTTTTGTTTAATTATTTGGGGGTAAGTGCTAGCCATTATCTAGCCAAGGCTATAAAGTGGTAAAGGAAATCACATACACAGTTTAAAAAGCATTGTATTGAAATAAAAACTCCCCCAGACTTCTGTTTGACCATTTGATTAAAAGTTAAAAAATCCAATGGATCCAGAAACCTAGAAAAAAATGAAACATTTACAGGGATTATAAATTGATACAGTTACTGTAAATACGTACCTGTCTTGCAAGGGAAGACACTTCTTTCTCCCCTGGAATGGGCTACTGAGAGTTAGGTTACTTGCGGTCATTATCCTACTTAGTGTACAGTCCAATGACGTCAAGTAATATTTCAAAAGATGATTTTGTAATTGGTTGAGATGATCACATGGTCATCTGTAGTCAAACACCTGGAACAGTGAGTGGTATAAAACATAAAGGAGGGAGAGAAAATGGCAGTGCCATTTTTAAGGGAAGCAGGCAGGTGGTTCTTTTCAGAGCCGCCTGTCCCATGCCTGAAATGTTCAAAAAATCATTACAGATATTAAAAATATAAAAACACTAAACAAACAACTCTCCCAAATGTTAAAAAGAGTAATATGCTGTAAACAGCTATACAGTATATCACCGGCAGCTGGGATGTAGAGGCTCCCCCGCTGTATACATTAACCCCTTAACACCGAAGCCACTTTTCACCTTCCTAACACGCCCCATTTTTTCAAATCTGCCCTGTGTCGCTTTAAATGGTTATAACTTTGAAACATATCCAAGTGATTTTAAAATTGTTTTCTCGTGACACTTTGTACTTCATGTTAGTTGAAAAATTTTGGTGGTATGTTTTGCATTTATTTATGAGAAAATCAGATATTTGGTGAAAATTTGGAAAAATTCTTGATTTTCGAACTTCAAAATGTTCTACTTTTTCCATACATAGTCATAACCGCAAAAATACTTAATAACTAACATTCACAAAATGTCTTCTTTATGTGGACATGGTTTTTTATGTATACTCTTATTTTTGTAGGATGTTATGGGGCTTTGAACATTTTTCACATTTTCATAAAAACTGCAAAATCCTGCAATTGAGGGTCCTGCTCGGGTTTCAAATCACTTTGACAGGCCTAAATAAAAGTAAAACCCCATAAATTACCCCATTATAGAAACTACACCCCTCAACGTATGTAAAGCAACTTTTATGAAGTTTGTTAACCCTTTAATTGGTTTACAGGGGTTAAAACAAAATCGGATGCAATTTTGAAAAACAAAATAATTTTGGCTAAATTAATGTGTTTTTCAAAAAATGTACAAATTCTCAGTGGATAAAATACCAAAAAACTCCACAAAATTTGATACCCAATCCCTCCCGTGTATAACAATACCCCATATGTGGTGGTAACCTGCTGTATGGGCACACGCCAGGGCATTGAAGGGAAGCTGCGCCATTTAGAGCAGATTATGCATTGTCACTTTTTATTGGCTATACAATCTTTATTTTTTTGGCAATTTGGACATATAAGGGATTATTTTTTGCAACATGAGATGCACTTTACAAATACTTCATTGCGCAGTCCCGGGGCTGCGATCGGAGCAGCGGAACCACCCCCCCCTTCCCCGGTAAGCGCCGTGGGGGTAGGTCTGATTCAATTTAAATGTCCCTAACACGCCACGGTCAGCGCAACCGCGGCGTGTTAGGGGTTAACACCCGCGATCAAATGTCGGTAATGGGTTAAGGACCAGGTGAACAATCACTGTTTACTGTGTTGTTTCTTGCACGTTATGCAGTGAGCAGCCTGAAGAAATGCCACCAGTGCACTGGAGGGGTGTCACAGTCCAAGCTTTTTTTTTGTTAAATATTATTTTAAAAAGCTGGGGTCCCCCCTATTTTTCCCTCTATAGCCAGATACAACATGCAGCAGCGAGCTGATACCACTAGGCTGTCACCAGCAACAGTTATTTTCCCATGGCAGCCCAATCCTGCCAGCTGACTGCTGCCAGATGCTAGAAAGAATATCAGACTACTAATGGAAGTTTAAAACACGCAGATAACGTTGTACAGTTTTAGGCTACATTCACACGACAATGTGTCTGCTGTACTGTAGCACCGTGGGCACTCGGCGGCGCCCGGGAGAGGAGGAGGGGTGCATACCCCCGCCCCTCTCCATATTGATATATGGCATCCATTGCCGTCTGTGGGGGACGTATACATGTCGGCCCTATATACTGCCCCCCATATGGCTGTGTGAATGTAGCCTTATCACTGCTCTATCTCTGTATACTTACAGATCGGGGGTGATAGGGGGCAGCGCTGCAGGTCCTGGCTGTGGTCAGTGGAACACTTACACAGGCTGCAGGCAGAGGCTACACAGGGAGCGCTGTGGTGGTGACATCACCTTACCTCCCAACATTTGTGAATGGGAAAGAGGGACAAAATGGCGGCACGCGTAGCGCGCTGCGGCGATCCCTCTAAGCCACACCGCCAATCACTGCCTGGCCAGCCCCAAATTTTAACCATATTATAATAATAAAAATCATCTCTATAATAAAATTTTTTTTTATCCTGAACAGGATTTGAACCTAGAACCTGCAGTGCCCATGAGCAATAATGACACAGCACCTCTACCAACTGAGCTTTGATCTCAGTGATTATCTAGTTGAGGAATTTTGGTAACTAAGAACTGTGACTGCTACTGTTACACTGTGACACAGATTTAATGCCTTGGTATATAGAGAGTGATCTTCTCAGAGATTATTGTAATTATTGAGACAATTATTATTATTATGGAGATGATTTTTATTATTTTTACTATTATTAATAATCGTCTCCATCATAATAAAAATAAAATTTATAATAATTGTTTCGATAATTACAATAATCTCTGAGAAGATTCCTCTCTATATATCAGGGCATTAAGTCTGTGTCACAGTGTAACAGTAGCAGATAACACTTCTTAGTTACCAAAAATCCTTAGCTACACAACCACTGGGCTTATTGCTCAGTTGATTAAGGCTCCTGTCTCAAATTAGAGGGTCTGGGGTTCAAATCCCAGACTTGGCAAAAATTTACTTAATTAAATAAAGAACTTGTGTCTGGGGAAGCCCTAGGAGACCATATATGGACAGATGCTGATCTGAACCTGATGACGTGGTCCCTGTTCTCCGCTAACCCGACACTTCTCTCAAAAGGATTCCCTGCCCGATGTCTGTAGAAGCCATTCAGCACTATAAGTTCAGGGGACACAGAGCCGGGACATGCGGGACCTGGGGGGAAAATCCGTGACAATCTGATAGCTGCCCGTGACTGGGGGCAGAGGTAAGAAAAATGGGACTGTCCCAACAAAATCGGGACGGTTGAGAGCTATGCATCACTGCTGTATCTTTGTATACATACAGATCAGGGGTGATAGGGGGCACCGCTGCAGGTCCTGGCTGTGGACAGTATAGCACTTTCACAGGCTGCAGGCAGAGGCTACACAGGGAGCGTTGTGGTGGTGATATCACTGCTGTATCTGCTCTATACATACAGATTGGGAGTGATAGGGGGCACTGCTGCAGGTCCTGGCTGAGGTCAGTGTAACACTTACACAGGCTGCAGGCAGAGGCTACACAGGGAGCGTTGTGGTGGTGACATCACTGCTGTATCTCCTCTATACATACAGATCGGGGGTGATAGGGGGCACCGCTGCAGGTCCTGGCTGTGGTCAGTGTAACACTAACACAAGCTGCAGGCAGAGGCTACACAGGGAGTGCTGTGGTGGTGACATTACTGCTGTATCTCCTCTATACTTACAGACCGGGGTTGATGGGGGTACAGTCAGATGGGGGAGACACTGTGTAACACCGGCAACTACTCTAAATCCAGCAAGTCACACATGACGTCTATATTCGGAGGAATTCTCTGTACTTTCTCTATCCTTCTATCTTGAGGATACATCAGCTTTTAGCAGCCAGAATTCTGCTCTAAAAATTTAAAAACACACAAAGTTAAGTTCTTCATTTTACCCCTGAGGAAGCCACAGCAGGTGGCGATACGCGTGGGGCGGTCATCCCCAGCTCCCTCTTGTGTGTATGTTTGCCGCACAGGTAATACTTGCTTATATCTTGACTTAGGTTAGCAGTGTGGTACCATCTATTTATTTACTTTTGCTTGTATACTCTCATGCTCTATACAAAAAATACCCCCCTTTTTTGTGACTTTTTTTGCAATTTGCTTACATTATATATTGGTACTGCATTTTCCCTAGCCCAATGTGTAATCCCTTATAGGATAATATTGTTGTATTTTTTTGTGTTACATAAGGCTTTAGTCTTCAGGGGGAACTGGTGGTCCCAGGATCACTAACACTATCATATGTTTGGTTTTCCTGTGGTAGATTATTCTGTGATTGTTCACATTTTTAATGGTTTTTATTCTCTTCTTGTGTTAAAGAATGTATTGTCTTGGTCACTTGGTATGTATCCTTTCTTTGTCTTGTGGTTTGAGCTATTTTTACATGCATTGACCTGTAGACTCTTTACCTGACCTCATTTTGTGCAGTGCTGGTCCCATTTTTTGTATTCTAAGTTCTTCATTTTACCATCATCTTCTCCACCTTCTTATTACAGATGTAAAAGTGTTCTATTGTTTTCCTAGAGGTCACTGTTATTCTCCTTTAATGGAAATAGTCCTGTCCCCATGTAGTCACAAGGTAGTCCTAAGAAGCCAATGATGCTCCAGCAGCCAGAAGTCTCAGGGATGCCCCTAGTAGGTAGTGCTGACCCCAAGTCAGGGCCGATTCTAGTATTTATGCTGCCTAAGGTGAAAATTAAAATGCCGCCCCCCACCAACACCTCCGCCAATCATAAGAAATCCTAACCAAAATAAATAACTATATATCCCTAAGTATAACTAATGAGACAACTAATGTGACTTTTAGATGGGTGTAATATGTGTCCCTCTGTATTAGCAGTATGATTACTGAACCTCCAATAGTTCACAGGAACTTGAGTTAGAACATCATAACTTAGGTAGAAATAGGGGAGGGTTGGTGTAAAATAAAAAATGTACTCATTAATGTGTTGCATGTTCTGTGCAACTGTTTGGATAAGTTCTGGATCACAGATGTTAATATGTTGTAAAATAAGGCAATGATCATCCTTTTACACCTTTCGTCGACCTGCACATGAAAGTGTGCAGGTCTTGAGCCACAAAAAGTGACAAGTGCAGATTACAATAAAATAGGCAGCATGGGCAGTCTGTTCTTAATCGGGCCATGAAAACTATAGATTTGTATGAGCCCATAAAAAAGTTATGGAGACATGTGCTATAGAAGTAACATTTTTAACTGTTTAAGTTGTTAATGAGAGCTGCGTATGAAGATCACAATGCCAACTGTAACTATAACCATGAATATCTGCATCTCTGGCTCAAAGTAACACCACTACTCTTCTGTATGTATAAGGAAAATAAAAAGAACATAAATGGCCATAAAACATGAATGAGCGTGAAAAATAGTGCAGCTGCGACACAAAAGAGTTGCGTGCAACACAAATGTGGTGCAGGCACTTCTTAACTACCTGTGCAAGCAGTATCCACCTAAAAGAACATGCAAAGTCCGACACAAAACTGGCACAAAGCCCTTCGTAAATGTGCCCCTCTGTATTATTTATTTTTTTAAGGAAGCAACACAACAATTTCAGCACTGCTGCATCTCAGGATGTGCCTATTGTATATAGCATATGTAATTAATGCAGACAGTCTGTTTAAAACCATGAAAAAACATGTTTGCCAGTACACCAGGGGGGGGGGGCGGGGAGTTATATATGTATGCTGGGGTGCCGGAACCTGCATTTCATGGACAGTTTAATACTCTAGTCCTCAAATACCTTCCAGCATCTAGTATGTTGTCTCCAGGGCCAGTCATCTGTCTGCTTGTTCAGCAAGAGGGTAAGGACTTCGGGAGAGGATGCAAACAGTATAATGAGACAGGAACCATAGCTCCCAACTGTCCCGGATCGGTCCTGTTTTTTTACCTCTGCCCCGCATCATGGGTAGCTGGGAGATTGTCCCGGATATTCCCTCCAGGTCCAGCAGTGGCTGGGGTTGTCCCGGCTAGTAAACACTTTCAAAGCCAGAACCTGTGATACTGAATGGCTTCTACAGACATCGGGCAGGGAATCCTTTTGAGAGATGTGTCGGGTTTGCGGAGAGCAGGGACCACGTCATTAGGTTCAGATCACCATCTGTCCATATATGGGTCTCCACATCTCCTAGGACTTCCCCAGACAATTAAATACATTTTTGCCCAGCCTTGGATTTGACCCCAGACCCTCTGCCATAGAGACACAGAGCCTCTATCCACTAATAAGCTCAGTAATTACATATCAGGGGATATTTGGTAACTAAGAGTTGTTACCTGTTACTGTTACACTGTGACACAGACTTAATGCCCTGGTATATAGAGAGGGATCTTCTCAGAGATTATTATTGTAATTATGGAGACAAATATTATTATAAATTTTATTATTTGTATTATTATGGAGACAATATTAATAATAGTAAAATAATAATAATCGTCTCCATAATAATCAAAATAATAATAATTAAAAAAAATAATTATTGTCTGAATAATTACAATAATAATGTCCCTCTCTATATATCAGTGCATTAAGTCTGTGTCAGAGTGTAACAGTAACAGTTACCTGCTCTTAGTTACCAAAAATCATCTAATTGCTATCTGCAATTAAGCTTGGCCAGGGAGTGGCCAGGGTATTAAGCAGACGATTATTAATAATAGTAAAAATAATAATAATTGTCTGAATAATAATAAAAATAATAATAAAAGTCTGAATAATTACAATAATAATCTCTGAGAAGATCCCTCTCTATATATCAGTGCATTAAGTCTGTGTCACAGGGTAACAGTAGCAGTTACCAGCTTTTAGTTACCAAAAATCATACAGTTTGCTGACCCTGTAGCCTAGTGGATAGAGGCTCTGTGTGTTTATGGACTGTGCAGGTTCTAGGTTCTAATCCCAACCTGGTTAAAAAAAAAAGGAATATTATTATTATTGAGAATATGATTTTTATTATTATGTGAAGAAACTGTTTCCAGCTGGACATCAGGAGTCGGTTTGTAGATAAAATGTTGCAAATATTATTTTGTTTCCATTAAAAATGACAAAAATTACATCCAAGCTTACACGTTTCGGTAGTTGTGCAGGAGCTATGAATAAGGTATAACTACCGAAACGTGTAAGCTTGGATGCTATTTTTTCTCCATGTGCTGTGTCATTTGTAATTTTTGTCATTTTTAATGGAAACAAAATAAAATTTGCAACATTTTATCTACAAACCGACTCCTGATGTCCAGCTGGAAACAGTTTCTTCACATTATCTATGCAAGCACCTGTGACCGAGGTTGTCCGTGCTGGAGGGTCCAGAGTCCAAAACCATGTGGACTTCCTAAACAGAGCTGGTGAGCTGATTATACAAGTTTTTTTTCTTGCTATTTGTTTATTTTTATTATTATAGTATGATAAAAATTTGGGGCGTGGCCAGGGAGTGATTGGTGGTGTGGCTTAGGGGGATTGCCTTTTGTCCCTCTTTCCCTTCTATAAATGTTGGGAGGTATGTAGGAACTCATAACTCACTGTCCTTTACAGAACTCACAACATACTGCATCAGCCACAAGCTTCTCCTGCTCTGGATTTGGCAGGGAAGAGATTGATCTGCAGCAGCATTGTCATGTCTGTGGTGACGCACCCTGATCTCCAGCAAGGACCTCTTTTTGTCGGGGTGGCAGCACTGGCTCTAAAAGTGTGGGCTGTGGATTTGCCTGAGGTTTTTGGGCCGTGCAATGCCGCCCCATACAGGAAGCTGCCATTGCCGCCTGACGCAAGATTTTCATCTTGCCTCATGGCAGCTGCGGCCCTGCCCCAAGTAGCTACAGTACTTGCCACCCCCAAGGAGCCACAGTGCTTGCCCCCACCCCCAAGGAGCCACAGTGCTTGCCCTCCCCAAGAAGCCACAGTGCTTACCCCCCAAGTAGCCACAGTCCTTGTGCCCCCCCCAAGGAGCTACAGTGCTTGCCCTCCCCTAAGTGCATGCCACCCTGCCACCCATTACATACATTCCAACTTGCACTTCCACATTACAACCATTTCACCCTGCACCCCTTCATTATATCCATGTCACTCTACATTACATCTGTGTCATCCTGCACCCACCCACATTACATCCATGTCACCCTGCACCCGCAAATTATTGACGTCAACCTGCAACCCACATTACATCCATGTTACCCTGCACCCCCACATTACATCCATGCCACTCTGCACGTCAACATTACATCCATGTCACCCTGCACCCCACACTACATGCATGCCACCCTGCAACTCGCATTACATTCATGTCACCCTGCACCCCCACATTGCATCCATGTCACTCTGCACCCCCACATTACATCCATGTCACTCTGCACCCCCACATTACATCCATGTCACTCTGCACCCCCACATTACATCCGTGTCACCCTACGCCCCCACATTACATCCGTGTCACCCTGCGCCCCCACATTACATCCGTGTCACCCTGCGCCCCCACATTACATCCGTGTCACCCTGCACCCCCACATTACATCCGTGTCACCCTGCACTCCCACATTACATCCGTGTCACCCTGCACCCCCACATTACATCCGTGTCTCCCTGCACCCCGCATTACATCCATGTCACCCTCCACCCCCCATTACATCATGTAACATTGCACCCCACACTCCCCTGCAGCCCCCATTACATACAGGTTACACTGTTGGGTTGATGCGATGCAGAGGATACCAAATTTATATAGGTATTAATATGTTTAAATAGATTTTCGAAACTATAAACCTTTTGTACAAAAACGGTCTTCATTTTGCAATGTTCTGACACCAATAACTTTTACATACTCATTTTTGAAGGACTTTTTCTATCATTTTAAAGTGCTATATAAAATAATATTTATTCTTTAATATACCTGTGTTTCAATATATCAATTTCCCCCTTCAGATATATAACATACATAATATACAAATTGTAGCTTATCAAATACATGATATCTGGGACACAAGAAATTATTAAAGACCATCTACCTTCTGGCTCAAGATATACTGGTACTCATCTGACAGCCGTGTCTAATGGGAAAGATCTGCCAGTGGCTGCACATTTCTCCAGAGAGGACCACACTATGGAAGATTTGCAGATTACTGTTTTAATGGGACATTTTAAGACACAGAGGGAAAGGAAAGAATGGGAGTATAAATTAATGAGGAGATTCAACACCTTGCAAAGTGGTCTTAACATTCATGCCAGCTTCATGACCTCCTACCTCTGACCTGGAGGCCACAAGCAGATAAGAGCCAGGGCTCATGTGTCTCGCCTCATAGGTTTTTAATGTTTTTATTGCCATCCTGTTGTAAATAAGATGTCCCTGTTTTTATCAATCTGTTGTTTTAGAGGTTTTTTTTTTTTTAATATCCTTTGATGATCACTGTTTAGTGTGTATAAAATTCTGTGAATTTTCTGTTTCATGCATAACATCATGTCTGATGAAGAGAACTAGTATTCTCGAAAGCTCACCATCAAATATACTCAGTTAGCCTCAAAAAGGTATCGCCTGATTTCTTCACTCTTCTTCAGCCGTGTCTAAATTCATGATGCAGTGAATAAGAACCAGGCTCTGGGGTCTTTACCAGAGGCCCTCAGTGCAACAGCTTCATAGACTGTCACATTGAGCTGAACCTGTCTCACCCAAAACCCTGGTCTCTCCCTAATCCTTCTGCCTGTTTAATCTAGCAATAGCAGGGAAAGGGGAGACTTTGTTGTAACAGCCTGTGAAACTGTAGCACTGAGGTGCTCTGGAAATGCCCACCAGAGCACGCAGGCTAATTCAGAATAATTCTAAAAGTTGATGTTAGAAGGAAGGAGGCCATTTCTCCATGTGAAATGGCTCTCCTCAGTCAAATTAGGTTTTTTTTTTCTATAAAAGCAATATCAGCATGGAGTTTAAGTGCTAATTAATGTTTTCTGGTGCATTTCCCATGCTGAGCATTAAAACATTAAAGTTCAGTATGCATACTTTCAGTTGGGTATGACGCCGAACAACAGAATAATGCAATAAATTCAGAATCAAAAATTAGGGTAGGGCACCCAGATTTAAAAAAAATGGATATATTTTAATCTTTACCTGGCTAAATGGGTCTCTAAAGCCTGTACCATAATACATTTACAGCATTGGCTTTAAGTGGCTGCCTTTCTGTCTTCTCCAGCTCTCATATACAGCGCTCAAATAGAGATCTATAAAGAGACCAGAGGCAGTGCATCAGCCAATCACGATAAAAACATGTGCTTCTCAGGATCCCAGTGCTGAATGGTCACGGCTGGGTCTGTGTAGAACAGGGGTGCACAACCTTTTTCGGCCCAAGGGCCGCATTGTCATGTCGCTACACTAAACCAATTCACCAAGACTCTAGATCAGTGATGTCAAACCTTTTAGAGCCTCAGTGCCCAAACTTCAACCAAAAACCACCATTTATTGCAAAGTGCCAGCGCAGCAGTTTAAGCAGTAATTTATTTCTATTTGTTCATTGACAACTTTCAATCCTTCAGCCTCCCAGGGACACCAACCTAGTTGAAAGGAGGAGGGCAAATTCATCTATCATTGTAGGAAGATTCTGCAGGCATATTCTTTGAGTTCTGTCAGGTGAACTTCATTATGGGGTGATGGCCTGGGTGCCCACAGAAAGGGCTCAGAGTGCCGCCTCTGGCACCTGTGCCATAGGCTCACCACCCCTGCCCTAGATGCACCTAAAAACCTAGTACAGAGTAAGTGCCTCCCATAAACCACTACTGCATAGTACTGTTTTTGTAAAATAAGTGACATAGAACTCAGATCAGACTACAATACAGCGCAAAACAAGACGATATTAATGATGGTGGAACCCATGCACCAGGTAATAACTGGTTGCATGCAAGTGCTCTGATAGACCCCAGTACTATGCCCATACTTATTGGGGCACATTTACTAAGGGCTTTAAACCGCTTTGCAACACACTTTTTCGGACTGTGCCTGTTCTTCAATGTTAAAATGGCTTTCACAGGTATTTAAGTAGTGGGTGCACTGAGATTGTGTAGCACGTGATGACGTAGGGGACATAGAGTAGTTACTGTAGATCAGTGATTTTCAACCTTTTTTGAGCTGCGGCACACTTTTTATACTTAGAAAATCCTGAGGCACACCACCAACCAAAATAGCACAAAATGACACTAAAACAGTCATATTATACTTATAGTTAATAATATAGATCCTAAATTTATTTTACTCCTGGGCCTGGGCCTGTTTCGATGAACACAAAAGGGATATCCTGGCAGGAATGGTGGAAAGACACACATGAAGCTCTTTCTCAAAAGTTCTCAGTTTCTCCCTGTTTTTAGTTTTTATCGCAGTCAAGCTTGAGAAGCCCAGCTTTCATAGATATGTGGTTGAAAATGGGAGCAATGTCAAAATAGCTTTGTTGGCCAGAATGGGGAACTCCTTGGCAACAGATAACCAAAAACTGTCCAAAGGAAGATCAGCAAACTTTAGCTTTAAACCGCGATCTTGCTTCAGTTCAATGAGTTCTTCTTGCTCCTTTAAAGTCATGTCCCTTCCAGCAACGGATAATGAGCTGTATGGGTCCCTAACCCAGTCAAGGCATTCTGTGAAGGCTGAAGAGAATTAGAACAATAACTTCTCCTCAAGAGTTTTCAAATGTCTGCCAATCGCTTCGCACATTGCAGCAGTATTGTCATCATGCAGTTTCTCGGAAGGTTGCCACCCTGCACATGTTGTTGCTAGAGCTGCACCGTTCATTTTATCAGTGCTTGTAAGAAGGTTTTCATTTCGACCTTGCATCCGTGTGTTTAGTTCATTCAGATATTGAAATACACTCACCGGCCACTTTATTAGGTACACCTGTCCAACTGCCCGTTAACACTTAATTTCTAATCAGCCAATCACATGGCGGCAACTCAGTGCATTTAGGCATGTAGACATGGTCAAGACAATCTCCTGCAGTTCAAACCGAGCATCAGTATGGGGAAGAAAGGTGATTTGAGTGCCTTTGAACGTGGCATGGTTGTTGGTGCCAGAAGGGCTGGTGTGAGTATTTCAGAAACTGCTGATCTACTGGGATTTTCACGCACAACCATCTCTAGGGTTTACAGAGAATGGTCCGAAAAAGAAAAAACATCCAGTGAGCGGCAGTTCTGTGGGCGGAAATGCCTTGTTGATGCCAGAGGTCAGAGGAGAATGGGCAGACTGGTTCGAGCTGATAGAAAGGCAACAGTGACTCAAATCGCCACCCGTTACAACCAAGGTAGGCAGAAGAGCATCTCTGAACGCACAGTACGTCGAACTTTGAGGCAGATGGGCTACAGAAGCAGACGACCACACCGGGTGCCACTCCTTTCAGCTAAGAACAGGAAACTGAGGCTACAATTTGCACAAGCTCATCGAAATTGGACAGTAGAAGATTGGAAAAACGTTGCCTGGTCTCATGAGTCTCGATTTCTGCTGCGACATTCGAATGGTAGGGTCAGAATTTGGCATCAACAACATGAAAGCATGGATCCATCCTGCCTTGTATCAATGGTTCAGGCTGGTGGTGGTGGTGTCATGGTGTGGGGAATATTTTCTTGGCACTCTTTGGGCCCCTTGGTACCAATTGAGCATCGTTGCAACACCACTGCCTACCTGAGTATTGTTGCTGACCATGTCCATCCCTTTATGACCACAATGTACCCAACATCTGATGGCTACTTTCAGCAGGATAATGCTCCATGTCATAAAGCTGGAATCATCTCAGACTGGTTTCTTGAACATGACAATGAGTTCACTGTACTCAAATGGCCTCCACAGTCACCAGATCTCAATCCAATAGAGCATCTTTGGGATGTGGTGGAACGGGAGATTCGCATCATGGATGTGCAGCCGACAAATCTGCGGCAACTGTGTAATGCCATCATGTCAATATGGACCAAAATCTCTGAGGAATGCTTCCAGCACCTTGTTAAATCTATGCCACGAAGAATTGAGGCAGTTCTGAAGGCAAAAGGGGGTCCAACCTGTTACTAGCATGGTGTACCTAATAAAGTGGCCGGTGAGTGTATATCAGCCAGGTATGCCCGCTTTGCACACCACTCATCACTTGCAAGCATCTCTGAATAATCGGACCTTTTGTTTGTAATAAATATTTTAAGTTCCTCTCGCAACTCATACACACAGGCCAGCTATTTGCCGCGTGACCTCCGTGTGGAGCAATAAGATTTTATGTTCTGCTCCCATTTCTGTACACAAAGACGCAAATAAGCGACATCTCAAAGGTCGCATCTTCACAAAGTTCACTATGCGCACAACATCATCCAACACAGGAGCTAGATCTGCTGGTAAGGTCTTTGCAACGAGGGCCTCACGGTGCAAGAAACAGTGGGTAGCAAGAACATCTGGGTTTCTTTTTTTAACCCTACTTACAAAGCCTTTGATGCGCCGGACCATGGCTGCGGCTCCATCAGTGCAGACACCTATGCAGTTTTCCCATGTAAGTACACTTTATCAAGATATTCCGATGTGACTTGGAATATTGCCTCTCCTGTTAATTTTTCTGGCAGTACCATGCAAAATAGGAAGTTTTCTCTAATGGCTTCACCATCCACAAAACGCACATTGGCCAACAACTGACAATGTCCACTGATATCCGTCGACTCATCAAGTTGCAAGGCAAATTTCTTACTGAATCGCACCTTTTCCAAAACAACTGTTTCAATGTCCGCAGACATGTCATTAATCTGAGAGAGGCACTTTAGCTATCTCTTTAGCTGCTTCAGGGCCAAGCATCTCATTTACAATAGCTTTACAAGCTGACTAGGACCTTCATTTGGGTTAGAATTGTGTCCAGGGTCCTGTTCGGCATTTGCCTTTTCCATTCTCAAATACTTCTCCATCACTGCTGAGATAGTGTGCGCAGCCACACACTAAAATAGAAGAGTATTACATTATCTGTCACACTTAAAGGAACTCTGCTAGGCATATTTCATTCCTGAGGGCTTAAAAAGCAGCTCTCGTGGCGACAAGAAGCTGATTTAAACCCCCCAAGAGTGAACTTCGCGAGAGCTGTATGTGTGTGATAATAACTTGTATTACTACGGTCTGAATTTCCTGCTTGAATTGACATTAGTGACGTAGCACAAAAGTACAAACCCAAGGAACCTATCTTGTATGTAACCCGGGGACTGCCCGTATACTTCTTTTTATTAACCTTTTTTATAAAATGTTTTTCAGATCTGTGAATGCTGTATACTTCGCCTTATTAAATGGAGTACTTTTGTTATGTGGATAGTTTGTTTTAATAAAATGGTTGTTTCGAGGAGGTTTTATTTTAATAAAAAATATTTCCTAAAAAATGTTGTTGTTTTTTTAACTCAAAACTTGCCTCAGTAATGGTGCTGGACTGGGGCCTTGTGTTAGCTGGTAAAAAAAGATGATCAGGTACTAGGGCGGTTGCAGGCTGGTATTAGGCTCTGCCCAAAAACAGTGGGTGCTCAAATTCCAGTAATATCAGGGTGTTGCAGCTGTATTGTATCTGGCTGGTTATAGAAAATGAGGGTCTCCATACCCTTTTTGTAAAATAATTTTTTTTTAAATGACGTGGGGTTCCCCCTCATTATCATAACCCGCCACATACAATACAGCAGCAGCACCCTGACATTTCTGGGGTGTGAGTGCCCATTGATATAGGGCCATCACAGCCCAATAATACTAGCCTGCTGCCGCCACAGCACCTGACCATCTATAGACGGTTAGGTTCTGGATTGTACCCAGCTCTTCCTGGCACCCCCGGTGGCGGTGAGTACCAGGGTAATGATTAGGGGGTTACTGTTAAGCCTTTTTTACCTGCTAACACTAGGCCCCCGCTCCTAGTAATGGGCGCCATCTATTAGACAGCACCATAACTAAGGCAAGTTTTGAGTAGAAAAAAAAAACACACAATGTTTTTAAAAGAAATATATTTTATTAAAATGAAAACTCCCTAACAACCCTTGCTAACCATTTTATTAAAAAAATAATAATAATAATCCAGGTCATTGATGTAGTCCACCGAATCAGGCGAAGTATGAATCAGCATACCCAGATCTGAAAAAAATAAAGAAAGAAAAGGCATCAGATAATTATATATTTAAATATATGTTATTAGTGAGGGGAGACCCCTCACTGAAAACATGCCCAGCAGCAGCCTCCCTTCACTAATAACAAGCCCAGCAATGGCCTCCCAGTCCCCTCACTAATAACATGTCCAGCATTGGCCTCCCCACACTAATGACATGTCCCAGCAGCGGCCTCCCTTCACTAATAACATGTCCCAGCGGCCTCCCTTCACTAATAACATGTCCCAGCGGCCTCCCTTTACTCATAAAATGCCCCTAGCGGCCTCCCTTTCCTGATAAAAAGCCCCTAGCTGCCTCCCTTTACTAATAAAAAGTCCCAAGCTGCCTCCCTTTACTAATAAAAAGTCCCTAGCTGCCTCCCTTTACTAATAAAAAAACCCTAGCGGCCTCCCTTTCCTGATAAAAAGCCCCTAGCTGCCTTCCTTTACTAATAAAAAGCCCCTAGCGGCCTCCCTTTACTAATAAAAAGCCCCTAGCAGCCTCCCTTTACTAATAAAAAGGCCCTAGCTGCCTCCCTTTACTAATAAAAAGGCCCTAGCTGCCTCCTTTTACTAATAAAAAGGCCCTAGCTGCCGCGCGGTGCAGGTGCATGGGCCGCGCGGTGCAGGAGCTACAGAAGGTGGGAGGATCGCCGACGCGGGACTTGTAAGTAAGTATGGGGGCCGAAACATGGGGGCCCAGCGGCAGTGCTACACAGGGGCACCATAGTTTGGGGAACTTTCCCTGCGGCACACTCAACCATGCGTCACGGCACACAGGTTGAAAATCACTGCTGTACATAAAAATGCCTTGTATGGTGGTGGAATACAAGATGTGGGAACCTATGGCACGGGTGCCAGAGATAGCACTCAGAGCCCTTTCTGTGGGCACCCAGGCCATCGCCTCAGCACATCAGACAGGACTCAAAGAATCTTCCTGCAGTTCCAAGCAACTTAAAAGATGCTGCTTTCAGTCATATTTTGATACTTACCTCGCTACTTGGGACTGTAGGAAGAGGGAGAATGTGTAGACAGGCCGAATTATCTTTGGAGGACCTTCTGCTGGCCCCACGATTCTCTGTGGGACACTGAAAAGAAGCTAAAATGATGCAAATTTTCCACCTTTCTACTGTGTTGCTGTTGTTGATGAACAGGGAGCAGTAAGTTAATGCTTTAATTTTTGATTGGCACCTCGCAATAAATAAGGGGGGTTTTGGGTTGCTTTTTGGGCACTTGGCTGCTAAAAGGTTCGCCATCACTGCAGTAGGATATGTCTCATTTGAAAAATCTCTTTCTAGTCTCTTATCTATAACACTTTTGTCCAGCTCATCATTTTTGTAATTTTTATGCAAAAATCCTAAATCTGACATCTGCAAGTCTGCACCAATAATCGTATCTCTTCAATACAACTTTCTGCATTCCCTACAACTTTTTCTCAATGCAGTAATATCTTGAGACAACTTCTCAACTTCCCTATTCAACACTTTTCCAACCTGAAACAACAATTGAATTACTCTTCCCAACTTTCATCTCTTCTGCTTCACTGAGGGAGTCTCACTTATAGTCTCACTCATTTTAAACCATTCCAAAGTGCTAATCATCCACATCTTTCCAGGAAAAAGGACCCCCATAGCTAGCAACCAACTCATGAACCAAATCAGCAAAAACATTAGGACACCACCCCTCAACTACAAACTCCTCAGCAATTTCCCTAGTTTTTGACCCCTCGTTAACTGTCTTAGAAATTTTTTTAAAGACATTCATATTTACCATATTCTGTGTGGACCCTTCAAACGAACAGCAATATGACACCTCCAGGAGATCTTATTTCCTGCTTGAGATCTTTACCATGCCAATGATTCCTTTTTGGAAACTTTGTAGCTGTGGAATCCTCTTTATAGATGAACCACAATATTTAATTGATCCCTTGATTCTTTTGCAATCACGCTGGTATTTCCTCTAGGATCAATCAAGCGGATGAGCCCCTAAGATGTCCGCATTGAGATGGTTTATATATTAAATGAATAAGTTGTTCCTGGCTTGTGTTAGAGTCGACTCACTCACCCACTAGGGATTATGTCCACAATTGGAGATTCTCAAGGTTCGACAATAAGGATCCAAGCAGGTTTGCTCAGGGTGCAGTTTATTACTATGATGTTCACATGGTGACAGCAGGTTGGAAACTGTTACACAGAGACTAAGGACGCAGCACAATTTATATATACAATGGTCTTACATCACACAAGTTGTTACCTTATCACTACAACACCTGTTCACATCCCCCTACCATTGTCTGCAGCTGTGTTTATGGTTTTTTTACTCCATTATCACATCAATGAAAGTCTCTGAAAGATTCCTTGCAAATGCCTGCAATGTGGATTCCAGGAACATCCCTGTCTGAGCAGAATGTACTAGAATATTCCACCAGAATATTCCAATATAACTCTCTCTTTCCTACATGCGGGGAACGGGATTCCCTTTCCCCTCCCTATCCTTTCCCTTCCCCTTCATTTTCTTTCTCTCTCTTTTGTCTTTGATACTGACAATCTACCCAAACAGGGTGTCTACCAAACACACATAAGAGCCTCTCACGATATACTAGTCTCTGACGACTAGTAGCTGTCAGTCATTCAGACAACTGCTTTGACCACCATGAATATTTACTGAAACATATCTTGATCTGTGCGCTGTATGGCTCTTTTCATCAGATCCTGCGTGACCAAAACGTTGGGTGAATGTCCCTGTCTTTGTTTTATTGTTCAATAAATGTTGATTACACAGTATCATAGTTTATATGGTTAAAAAAAGACACATGTCCATCAAGTTCAACCAATGAAGGGATTGGGTGAGGAAGAGATTTATGGGAAACAATTCTATATAACATAATATAATAAGTGATAATGTGAACGTTTATTCAATGGCAAGAAAACTTTCCACATTATAACTTGTAGGAACACTGATACAAGTAATAGGGGGCATGGACGCAATGTACCCCCACCAGTTTAAATAGATTGTTCTTAAAAATCAAACAGCACCACAAAAAAGGAAACAAAACACTAAAATGTGGAAAGTATAAAATGACACTTTATTGGATCAATTAAAACAAATCTATTTGACCAATGGTCAAATAAATAAATATACTTGATAAATAGATCAGAGTAAGCAGAGAATAGAAGGTATAGTCCTCAGAACAAGTCAAGGTATTAGCTTACAAACAAGTACTGCACATTACCCAGAAAAAGTCCACCAATGGTCAAATTACTAAGTATACATGATAAATATATCATAATAAGCCTGTATAGAGGTATGGAAGGTATAGACCTCAGAAGAAGTAAATGTATTTGCTTACAAGCAAGTACTGCACATTAGCCAGAGGAATTACAGAGGACCGGGGACACATACACAGGTATATACACAAATACCACTGAAGCAAGGTGAAACACGTGTCCACCCTTGGTCTATATATACCTGTTTATGTGTCCCTTGTCCTCTGTTATTCCTCTAGGTAATGTGCAATATTTGCTTGTAAGCAAATACATTTACTTGTTCTGAGTTCTATACCTTCCATACCTATAAAGGGTGGTTATGATATATTTATCATGTATATTTAGTTATTTGACCATTGATGGACTTTTTCTGTGTAAGTTCTCTTTTTAAATGGATTTGTTTTAATTGATTTAATAAAGTGCCATTTTATGCTTTCTACATTTTGCTTTTTGTTTCCTTTGTTTGTGGTGTAACTGGAGAAGAGGGTAATAATAAAACATCCCAACCCTCCCCTCCACATAGGACAGCTTGAAGACTTGGTGAGTGCACATATCGCTGCTCTCTCTCTCTCTCTGCTGCCTGCCATTTCATTCTGCAAGCATGAGGTGAATGGGGGAGGGGATACTGTGATGGAGAGCTGCAGGTTCTGTCTGTGTGATTTATTTGTTAATATACAAGTGTAGGGAAAGCTAGGGCGTCTAGGGACAGATGACTTATGGGAGCGTTCGAGAAGAATTTCATCACAGACAACCCAAAATACAACGAACGAATACTATGGTTTAAACGGTACATTGATGACCTATTCCTGATCTGGGCTGGCACAGAGGAAGAAGCCCATGAGTTCCTTGAAACCATCAATGCAAACTCATGGGGCATTACTCTCACTTTAAACATCTCTTCCACCCATATTGAATATCTGGACCTTCTAATTTCATCCGATCACACTGGAACCAAACTGTTGACGGAAACCTACTTTAAGTCGGTCGATGTAAACAGTTTCCTGGATTTCTCAAGTTCTCACTACAGGAAATGGCTAAACAATGTACCATACAGCCAGTTCAAACGGGTTAGAAAAAATTGCACAAAGAAGGAAACCTTCGAAAAACAGTCTGGAATACTAAAGGAACGATTCCTACAGAAGGGCTATCCCCCCCCTATGATTAAGGATGCCTTCCAAAGGGCAAACACTCTCACACAGGAAGAATGTCTCGCACCATCTGAAAAAATCCCCCTACCGGAGAACCATTGGAATCTTAATTTCGTTACCACCTACTCATCTGATCATACCATCATAAAATCGGTTCTAAAGAAACATTGGTCCATCCTACAGAAAGATCCTTATCTGGCAAAGATGATCCCAAAAAATCCCAAACTTACTTACAAGAGAGCTCCTACTCTCAAAACATTACTAGCACCAACAAAGCTTCGTCCCATAAAGAAAGGAGGAACCCCACACCCCCAAAAAACAACCATGTTCCCATCACTGACAGGATGCTACAAATGCAACAACCCTAGATGTCTGACATGCGATGTTCTCCAACATCGGACCCAAACCTTCACATCGAACACCACAATGGAATCCTTCAAAATCCAAATCTTTGTGAATTGCTCTTCGGACTATGTAGTCTACCTTCTGGAGTGTCCCTGCTCATTACAGTATGTGGGTCGCACTATCAAAAGTTTCAGAGAAAGAATCAATGCACACCGGAGCAAAACAAAAGCAGGCTACCAACTACACAGCATATCCAGACACTTCAAAACACATCACAATAAGGATCTCTCCCTAGTCAAAGCCACTATAATAGAGCAGATCCCCAAACACCATCCCAACAGATTACAGCAACTTATCAAGAGAGAAAATTACTGGATCTATAAGCTAAACACTATGAACCCTTACGGCCTCAATGAATGCATTGAAAAAATCTAATTAATCCAACCTCACATACCCCTACTCCAATAAGCCCTTATAAGCCCCCAACCTTTTCCAAAATTCTGATCCATCATTATACGGTGCCTATTTACTATCTATTATAATGCTCTTCTCCCTATCAAAGAATCAAATTCCCAGATCAATAATACCAAGAACGAACTAAGGAACCAATTCTCCTATTAAAACCCATCTCTAGATCACCAACCACCACAAAGACCTAACGCTATCCACCTCCAATTACAGCGTATACACATACCAGATCCCTACAGCCTTCACTCCACTAACATCTCCGATACTTCCGATAACGGTGGCTGCGCATGCGCACAGCACACCTTTTACTCATCCACTAGAGCGCAGGCGCTCACTCCGCCCCGGCCCTATTTAAACCCCCGGCAAACAGCAGCAGGTGATCACTTGGCTCGCTGCTGCTGACCGGACCTGACAAACCATCCATGTGAGCTCTCCATCCTGCCCATCACTCGAGGTAACTAAAGACGCATTCTAATGCCGACTCCACCATTATCCTCACAGCACCACAGGTTTATATACCAATCCGTTACCTGACAACTGGCCCGCATCTCAGCTTGGCGCAAGAAAGGTCAGATAATGCACAATTTCCCCTGCTCCATAGCCACTGGTTACCTATCCCCTTGTCTAATATTACATTCTACTTCTCTTTGTAGTGACTACTAAACAAAAATATCTCTCATAAAAAGAGTTCCATATTTGATTTCTGACACACAGAAAGGTCAGTACACTCACTTCTGATGAATTTTATTAATGAATCTAAACTCTCTTTATACCTTTAAACACTGGTCTCACAACAACTAATGTTTTAACCTATTACCATATTTTTAAACTTTGTAAACTTTGAACAAATCTTACTCTGTTTTATGTGTCAAAAATGTTAATATTTTATCTACTATAGACAATGTCATTTTTTATGAAATTATAAATTGTACTACTGTATACATTCTTGTGGATATCCACAACCTGACGATACATTATTATAACTTACAGAACCTTGTGGACCTGAGGAAGGGGTCATTCCACCCCGAAACGCGTTGTCCAATTTTATACCGATGATTTCTTAAACTATACTGTCTTTATGTATAATAAATGTCTCTAAAATAGTGAACATTTACTGTTACGTATCTAATGTTCTATTGATACACAAAAAAGAGCAGCGCGACCTACCACTGGCCACTCACTTTCTAAATCTAGGGACAGATGAGAGTGTAGTTGTTTTGTTATTACATTGGTTAGAGCACATGGCAGCCGTGAGGAGAATCAGCTGAGTGCTGTGAGAGAGGGGTGTCTCACATGTACATTCTCTCTCTATATTCAGCCTAGCATGGATGGGAAGTGGCTAGCAATGACCATCTGAAAAGTCACTGATCGCAGGGGGAAGTCAGCAGAATAGAAGAGGAAGGAGCAAGATTCGGGTAACTAATCCAATTGCAAAGGGGTTTAAAATTACTTGCCCTACAACATATCAATAGTTTTTTAAAATGAGGCTTACTCTTTAAACTGGCCCTGTCACTCACTCTGAGAAAAAAAAGCACTTTTATCTGATAAGATTTATTACAAAGTTTCTTTTAGTCCTTCCTTCCTATTTATTAATTAATTAAAGATTTATTGACGTTAAAAACATTCATATGTGTCATATGTGTAATCATATTATTTGTTATATTTTTCAGCTCCAGCTTATTCAAACCAGGAAAGCTATGCTTTATTTTTAATGTTGTAACCCTTGAACCATGCTCAGGACGAAAATTACTAAGGAAGGGAGTATGTACTGGCTATCTTGCTAAACTGGTGATGGAGAAGGCTGAGGAATCTGAAGCAGCTGATGCCACTGGCAGTATAAACAAGTTTGCTTCAAAACCCCAGGTAGAACATGGTTTATAACCAGAGATCTTGACTGTCATTTTTTTAAATTTACCTTTATTGTCCATAATTTTAATTTTAGTATATAATGTTACTTTTTGGCATCCCTATATGTAATAATTTTATGAAGGAATTGTAGTGCAATGTTTGCTGGAGTTTTCTGTAATTTGTGTCAAGTTTAACAGGTGTGGTCTAACATATAGATTTACCTTATTTATTTCACTTTATTCTAAAGACAATTGGGTTCTATTGAGGGTATTAGTGTATAAGAGGCCCAGCACTCCTCCAGGAAGTGGGAAAGAAGCCTGATCTTTATAACCTTGGTAGTTTGGCGCACACACTGTGGCCCTTATGGGTAGGGATCGGGAGCTGTCTTTAATCAGCCTGCAAAAGGATCTATAGACAAATCTATAGACCACTGATAAAGCATCAATTATACAATTGATGTAGAAATGCGAAAGGTCCTAGCTTGAAAGTACAGTCTCAAGAGTGGATAAGCTACCCACATTTTGCCACAATCTTCAATCCAGTTGTGGACACTATCCCATTATTATTAAGGGCACTTGTAATAAAATAAATAAACTTTAAAAAGTAAGAAAAAAACTAAAAATTTCAAATCAACTTCCCCTTTCTCTAGAACTGATGTAAAAATAAACAGTAAAAATCGTAAATATGTTAGGTATCGCCGCATCCCAAAATGTCCGATCTATCAAAATATATGGTAATAACAGTTATTACCAGCATTTAACCCGGTAACAGATAATAGTGCCCAAATGTCCGTAATACCTACATCTAAAATTTTTTATAAAAGGTGATCTAAAGACTGTACAGTCTGCAAAAATGGTAGCAATGAAAACAACATGTTGGGGCTTATTTACAACTGTGATCAAGCTCTTACATGCACAGGGAAGAAGAAGGTGAACTCCGGCAGACCTGATCAGGGAAGCGACAGATGCAGGATATCGGGCGCACGCTAGTAGTGAATCGCGGCAGCTGCGCATTGGAGTTGGGGAACGCACCTCGGGGATCGTGCAGGGACAGGTAAGTAAATCTGCCCCATCATCTCGCTAAAAATGACATGTCACACAGCTCCGTAGACCAAAGTATGAAAAAGTTAGAACCCTAATAGACGGAGAAAAGATTTTGGCATGGAAAAGGAAATATCGTCATTGTAATGTGCAATTTGTTATGCTCTTTACATAGAAAAATTAAGTTATAGAATGTGGGGAGTAAAAAATACCAAATCAAAAAAGGGTCTGGTCGTTAAGGCTTTAAAGACAAAACTGCATGTGAAAGGAAACCTTAAAATCCATTTCTATCTAGTGAAAGTTTCTTAAGTTCCCAGTGTACTCTGTCAAAAGCCTTTCCCGACATTTGACGTAATAATACTGCAAGGGTCTGGTGTGCTAAATTGGACCCCCCCTCCCCCGCTGTCATCTGCAGCTTCTTCCGGGAGCCGGGTCCTGCCTCCTGGTGCAGCATGCTCAGTGTGTCACATAATACAGTGTAATACATGTGAAGGTGTTAAAGTAAAAAAAAAATGTTAAAAACACTTAACATAAACATTTATTAATAAAAATAATTAATTAAATAAAGTTAAAGTCCCCTAAACACAAACATTCCCTATACATATCTAATAAAGTAAAAAAACACAAAATCACCAGAAAAAAACCCAAATTTGGTATCGCCGCGTCCGTAACAATTTGTACAATAACTCAGTAACATTACTGGACCCGCTTGGTGAGCGCCGTAAAAACGAAACCCGAAAAACTTGCCAAAAAATGTACATTTTTCATTAAATCGCTTCACAAAACTGTTCTAAAAAGTGATCAAAAAAAGTTATGTACGCCAAAATTGTATCACTGAAAAGAACAACTCAACAAGGAAAAAATAAGTCCTAAACCAGCTCTGTCAACCGAAAAAATATTAGCGTTATATCTCCGTAAAGATGGTGATACAAAAATAAATGAGATTTTCTCTGTATTAGTTTTAATTCAGTAAAATTGTAAAAATATATTAAAAAAACTATATAATTGAGGTATCACCATAACTGTAGTGATCCATAGAATAAAGATAATATGTTATTTTTATGGTACGGTGAATGACCCCAAAAAATACAAGAAGAAAGGAAACCAAAATTTACAATTTTTTTTCCCACATACATTTAAAAGTTAGTAAAATCTCATTGATGAGCTAATGACCCACTTAAATGAAGTGTTTGTAAAGTGTGTCTAATGTCACAAAATATAAGCCCTTATTTGTCCAAATTTCCCCCCCAAAAAAGATTGTATAGCCAATAAAAAGGGACAAGGCATAATCTGCTCTGAATGGCGCAGCTTCCCTTCAATGTCCTGGCGTGTGCACATACAGTAAGTTACCACCACATATGGGAGATTGTTATACGCGGGAGGGATTGGGTATCAAACTTTGTGGACAGTTTTGGTATTTTATCCCCTGAGAATTAAAATTTTTTGAAAAAAATGTAAATTTCAAAATTGCATCTGATCTTGTTTTATCCCCTGTAAAATAGTTAAAGGGTTAACAACTTCCATGAAAGTTGTTTTACATTGTTTTACATTAAGGGGTGTAGTATCTATAATGGTGTAATTTATGGGGTTTTACTTTTATTTAGGCCTCTTAAAGTGACTTGAAATCTAAGCAGGTCCTGCGAAAGCGTGATTTTGTGTTTTTTATGAAAATTTGAGAAATCGTACCTAAAGTTCAAAGCCATCATAACATCAGAATGCACACAAAACCATGGAGACATAAAGCAGACATTCGGTTAATGTTAGTTATCAAGTTTTTTTGCTGTTATGACTACGTATGGAAAAAGTAGGAAATTTTCAATTTCAAAAATCGAGACTTTTTCACCAAATATCTGTTTTTTTAATAAATAAACGCAACACATACCACCAAAATTTTTAAACTAACATGAAGTACAAAGTGTCACGAGAAAACAATTTCAAAATCACTTGGATATGTTAAAGCGTTCCGAAGTTATAACCACTTATTGTGACACAAGACAGATTTGAAAAAATGGGCCGTGTCAGGAAGGTGAAAAGTGGCTTTGGCGTTAAGGGGTTAACAGAATTGCAGCTTCTATCAAGATGATGACTATTCTCCTGACATTCCTAAACTATCCCCCAAGCATAACCCTTAATAGACCTTATCCAATTAATAATGAGATGACAGATAAAATCCTAGCCGGGATGGATGAAATAAATCTTTAAATCTCTATTATGTTGAATTACAGGGCTAATTTTCTTTTTCTTATCTTTTCTTGCTCTATGGATTGTTATTATCTAGGCTTCTAGTATCTCACTTGGGCTTTCAACATGTTTACCCAATATTTCTAAAGCCTTGTTAAATAGAGTACACAAAAATTTGTAAATGGACCATAATGACACAGCCCTTTTCAGATTTAGCATTTCTATTTCTGCTCCAAAGAAAGAAACACATATTGTATCACTGCTTTGTAGTATACAGGCAGTCCCCTACTTAGGGACACCCGACTTACAAACAACCCATAGTTACAGACGGACCCCTCTGCCCCATGTGACCTCTGGTGAAGCTCTCTGGATGCTTTACTATAGTCCCAGACTGCAATGATCAGCTGTAAGGTGTCTGTAATGAAGCTTTATTGATAATTCTTGGTCCAATTACAGCAAAAATTTTGAAACTCTAATTGTCACTGGGGCAAAAGAAAAAAAATTGTCTAGAACTTCCATTATAAAATATACAGTTTCGACTTACATACAAATTCAACTTAAGAACAAACCTCCAGACCCTATCTTGTATGTAACCCGGGGACTGCCTGTATTGTGTATATGTCTCATCTCTATTGCATCATGCATCCAGCAGAATGTAATGGCAATTTTTGAGCCTCTCGGAGAGTGGTGGTAGTCATTATTACTACATAGATATTGGACCAGAACATATCTTGCATAGATACTTTATTAGAAGTAAGCCTGCTACATAGATACAGTAGCAGAAGCTACAGCCTTATGCTGCACTAGATATATCAATTTTTTTATGCAAAAAAGACTCAAGAGAAAGGAGCAAGCATCCATTATTTATGAACTAATGTATGAAATTTTATTCAAAAATAATTTTAACATGGCATGATAACCATGTGGTCACAAACACATACATGCATAGTATGACAAAAACATTAAACATATTTATAAATTACACATCAAGGTGTCACAGAAGGGATCAACATATGATGATCAATCCTGATTATGACAGTTGCACATAATACTGAATATGTACAGTAAAGGGTCTTGCCTCAGATTTTCGGGAAAGATAGATTAATTGCCAAAGCATCCTGGTCGGGTTTAGAGTAATTTCGGAGGGGAGGGGTGCCTACCACTCTTAATTTTAAGATATTCTTGTATTTACCATATACCTTGTGATTGCGACCCTGCTGATAAATACCCCCCATAGTTTGATAATCAATATGATTCAGTATTTAAATTTGTTAGGTAATATATAGATATAATAAAAAAGTAATTTTCAGTGGCATTTACATTTCGTTATACATGCTTCACTGATGGCTCTAAAAAAGACTTCTAAAAAAAAGACTTTTATTGCTTCCCTCATTTTCTACTCTCAGGAATTCTATTTAGTGGATAGCCCCGTCGTTCCTCCGTCTCCGACCTTTTGATGTATCTGGCGGGTGGCTGTGTAATGTGTTAACATGAGCACAACCGGCTACTTTTCACTTGCGATAAGTAGCTTGGTGCAGCAAATGAGCCAGCGCAAGGACAGGAACACCCCATGCCAGCCCACTCCTAAAGAGGGCTATAGGGGAAATAATCTCAAGTGCTAGCAATACGCTAGCATTTGCTATTATTTCAGGGCTTCTTCACCATTTTTGTGGCATAGAAGTTCTGATAAATACCCCCCATAGTCTGATATTTAAGATGATTCTGTATGATTCTGTATCTTTTCAGGTGATAGATATATAGATAAACAATGGAAAGTCCTGAGCAGCACAGCTGAGATAGCGGGTGCAGTAGGCGTTGATTCCTTGGCAAAGGATCCCAAATATATCAAAGTGAAGAGGGGGTGAACCTTTTTTCTTTAAACCTCGAGGTTTCAGTGTGTATGTAGATAGATAGATAGATAGAATTGAAAGATTTTAAATGCAAGGCAACCAATAATAGATAAATGATGTATAAATGAAATTCAAAAATGCAGACAATATTTTTTAGGTCGCCCTCATAGGAGAAGGTAACAAAGTCACAGCATAGAGTAAATGCCTATTGCAGCAAAAACTTACCGGTTACACCCGCGACCAGTGCTAGCAAGTGCTTTGACGGCGGCTTCAAAAAGATGGCGGTGCATGGGCCCGAGGATCGTCGCTCCCCATGAAGTCATCAGGGAGTGGCAATCCATCGCCATGGTAACTTTCCGAAGACCCGAGGCTGTCTCATTTTAACCCTTCCATTACAATGTGCTATAAGCACATTGTAATGAATGAGGAGGAAAATACCCATATACTGCCATACTGTAGTACGGCAGTATATGATAGGATCGATCAGACAACCTATGGTTAAAGTACCCTAGGGAGTCTGAAAAATAGTAAAAAGAAAAATTAAAAACGTTTTTTTTAAAAAATATAATAAAAAAACCCCTAACAATTCAAATCACCCCGCGTCCTAAAATGCCGGATCTATCAAAATATAATAACGCCTTTTCAATGCATTTAACCCCGTAATGGAAAATAGTGCCCAAAGTCGAATATGGCATTTTTTTTGCCATTTTGAAAAATATAAAAAAATCTATTAAAAGTGATCAAAAGGTTGTACAATCTTAAAAATGATATAATTTAAAACTTCATCAAAATTTGCAAAAAATTACACCAGCCACAGCTCCGTACAGTAAAGTATGAAAAAGTTATTAGTGCCACAAGATGGCAAAATAAAAATAAAAAATTGTACAGGAAGTGTCAATTTTTATAAATGTATGAAAACATTATAAAACCTATACAAATTTGGTATCCCGTAATTGTATTGACCCAAAGAATAAAGTAGACATGTCATTTGACATGACAGTGAAAGCCATAAAATCCAAACCCACAAGAAAACGTCGCAAATGCTTTTTTTCACCATTTTCACTGCATTTGGAATTTTTTTCCTGCTTCCCAGTACACAGCATGGAATATTCAATACCACCACTATGAAGTGCAATTTGTTACGCAGAAAACAAGCCGTCACACAGCTCTTTACGTGTAAAAATAAAAAAAGTTATAGATTTTTGAAATTGGGGAGGGATAAATGGAAATGAAAAAACAGGAAAGTGCCCAGTACTTAGCCGGTTAAGAGACACTAGAGACAATTGATTGGGGCGGGGGAGACTGTGACTCCTGGACCTGGGTGCCCCTTTCTGACTGGAGTCCCTTTTTTCCCAAGATGGTGGTTCTCGTCTGAGTTTTTATCTTTTAGAGATTTTATAAATATGTATGTTGCCCATAACAGCTCAACTTTCCTTTTTCAAAAGCAGTTTGAAAACAGAAAGCTAAAGTATGGCTGCTATGCGCAAAAAAGACTAATACTAATCTTTATTAATATAGCACCATCATATTCTGTAGAGGAACATCATAGGGTACATGAACAAATAAAATAAAACATTACAGAGTACAAACACTCATATGAAACAATAGGAATGAGGACCCTACTTGCACAAGTTTATGAATATTAAAGCTAAATAGGGAGAGTAAAAAGCAGCAAGAGGATGGTGTATTAGTCAAGCAAGATGTCCATATATAATTTGCAGTAGGGACAGGGGTTGGGGGGGAACAATCGAAAAGAAGAAAACTGCTCACTTGTCATCAGATATAAATGTGTATATCATAGGTGCTTAGACTATCAGCTGTCTGTTGATTAGCGGCCTTTCCGCATCTCTAGTACAGGGATCCACCAGTACCAGTGGAAATATGTTGCTATACAAGTTTCAATAGTAGACAGTTGGGCACTATTTATATAATTTATCGAGTAGCATTTTTAATTTTTACTTTTTTTACATTTGATACGTATGTATACAAAAGCAGTATAGGCATTTGCGGTAAGTTTGTTTAGTGTCTGGACACAGTCTTCAGGCCCCTGCCTTCCACTGTAAGAAAGCAGGAGACCTATCTGATTGCATTCCCTTTTGACAATGCTGACCTTTCCCCCAAAAAGCTTAGATGCTGTCATTGTTATTGACTGCAGCATCTTAGGTTTAAGGATGCCTTAAAGGAAACCTACCACTTGAAGTGGCAGGTTTCCGATGGCAATACCGGGCACCAGCTCAGGGTGAGCTGGTGCCGGAGCTTATTTTAGTTAGTGTTTTAAACCGCGGTATCGCGGTTTAAAACACTTTTTACTCATAGATGTAATTAATAAACAAAAAGACCAGGCTCTGATCCTCAGTTTAGACGCTGAGAAGGCGTTTGATCGCCTCAGCTGGCCCTTTATGTTTCAAGTGCTTGAACACATTGGAATAAGAGGTCCCTTTCTCCAGGCTTTGAGGGGGTTATACTCAAATCCCACAGCTGAAATTAAGCTCCCACATGCGTCTTCCCCACCTTTGCGGATAAGGAACGGCACCCGCCAGGGTTGCCCACTCTCTCCCCTCCTGTTCATACTTTGTATCGAACCTCTGGCCTCCATCATCCGACAAGATCCTAATATCCATGGTATTATGGTTAGAGATAAGGAATTCAAACTGTCTTTATTTGCGGATGATATTTTACTAACTATAACCCAACCTCTAATATCTTTACCCAACTTGCAGGCACGGCTGCAGCAGTATGGTCGTCTCTCTGGTTATAAGGTAAACCCTTCAAAAACGGAGGCTTTGCCTCTTAATCTTGACCAATCACTGGTAGACCAACTGAAAACCACATTTCGATATAACTGGAAAGCGGATGCCATTAAGTATTTGGGGATACAATTGACTCCCTCTTACAATACGCTCTATGCACAGAACTTCCCCGGCAGTTTCCGGGAAATAAGGACTCTGCTTGACAATTGGAATAGTCTCCCCCTCTCCCTTTTTGGTAGGATAGCAGCGGTTAAAATGACCATCTTGCCCAAGCTGCTTTACCTTTTTGAAACCTTACCAGTCCCAGTCCCGTTAGGGGTTCTGAGGTCCCTGCAAGCATCCATAGTGCACTTTATCTGGGCAAAAAAGAGACATAGAATCTCCAAGACTGTCCTCATCGCCCATAAATCGAAGGGTGGCCTATCGGTACCAGATATAACCAGATACTACTGGGCAACACATCTACGGCGCATCCCAGCATGGTCTAACTTGCTGGCTTTCTCCAAATGGATGGAGATAGAGAAATTATGGCTGGCTCCTTTTCACCCTAACTCTTACCTCTGGCCTAAAGAGGCACCTGAGCTACCTGACTCCCAACTAGGCCCCATCTCATTCACAATTAAATTGTGGAGGGCCTGTTTGGCCAGATTCCCACTGGTCTCTCAGTGCTCTCCCATGCAATCTGTCTTACACACCCCCCTCATGCAACAAGCCGGAGCAGGGCAGGAAATTAAACCCTGGCACGAGAAGGGTTTGTTTAGGTTTGCAGATATTGTGGACTACCGAGACAGGAAGATATTACCTTTCACTGCCTTACAGGATAAATTCCATCTCCCGCATACGGCAAACTTTCACTACATTCGAATCAGACACTTTTTACAGTCCCTAAACAGTACCGAGATGGTTTCGGCGCCCACCACATTTGAGCACATTTGCAAAACCGCCACCCACACTTCTGGCCTTATATCCGACATCTATATGATCCTATTACACCCAAGCTCAGATGAACCCATTGCACACCCGTATATGGCCAAATGGGAGAGCATAGTGGGGAGTCCAATATCCCAAGACACATGGCAATTGATCTGGAATAGAGCGGCTAAAACCTCCTTGTGTGCCACACATAAGGAGAATCAGTACAAACTAATGTTGCAGTGGTATCATACCCCGTCCTTGTTACACAGGCTCTTTCCAGATACACCGGATACTTGCTGGCGATGTGGCTCAACTGGTGGAACTCTCCAACACATCTTCTGGACATGTCCATTGGTGCAGCCTTTCTGGCAGGAGGTTAGGTCTCTCCTGCGGGAGGTTGTAGCGGTGGACATCCCACTCTCCCCACTATCTTATTTGCTAAATGTCTTTCCTCAACCCATGGCCAAGACGGCTACAAAATTGAGCCTACACATACTCACAGCCGCAAGGTGCCTGGTAGCACAATTCTGGAAAAGGCAAGCCCCCCCTTCCCGAATGGACCTTCTCTCTAGGGTGAGGGAGACTCGTAGTATGGAGTACCTGACCGCTTCTCTGAATAATCGTATCCCCTTCTTTGATAAAACTTGGGAACGCTGGGATCGCTACTGGATTGAGGAGCGAGCACGAGGAGGAGAGTGATATGGTCATCCCCTTTTTGTCTTTACCCAATTGTTAATTGTTGTCATGGTGTGCTTGTATGACTGTCTTTCGTTGACAACCCCCCCCCCAACCCACCTCAACCGATTAGATGTAATGCAGATGTCATCCTGGGCAATTGTCTAAATACTAGAAAAATACTGCACGGTCAGGCTTAGGGTCCTGATACACCAATGGAAGATTCAAGCTGTTGAGGTCTTTTGAGACGAAACTTGTCTTTTGGTTGTATTGTTGTTGAAAAACTTTATTGTGCAATATGTACATGTTAACTTTTCTGTTACATTTCTTTGAAAAATGATAATAAAAATACAATTATTAAAAAAAAAAAACACTTTTTAAACTTTATAGCCGGCGCAGGCAGGTACGCGCTCGGCGCTTACAATGCGCGCGGCTCTCATTCACTTCCTATGTAGCCGCGCGCACGGTAAGCGCCGAGCGCGTACCTGCCTGCGCCGGCTATAAAGTTTAAAAAGTGTTTTAAACCGCGATACCGCGGTTTAAAACACTAACTAAAATAAGCTCCGGCACCAGCTCACCCTGAGCTGGTGCCCGGTATTGCCATCGGAAACCTGCCACTTCAAGTGGTAGGTTTCCTTTAAGGACGCTTTTTACTGTACTTATACTGCAAGTGATTTTTTTTTTTTTTAATTTCCGATTACATAAGAAATTCATAACACGATTTATTCTCTCATCTAGATACCAATATTTATCCGACCATCTACTTCGTTCAATTTGCCATTGGATTTTTCTGCACCTCTTATAATGATAGGACCAGGAACAGGAATTGCACCATTTATTGGTTTTTTACAGCACAGGCAAGTATGCAATATTGACTATTATATTAAGTATAAAGTTACATTATTAAAGTATTATGTATAAAGTTACAAACACAATTTCCTTTGTGCTGAATTACTGGTTGGATGTTATACTATAAATCACAAGAGAATTACAGTTTAGGGCATGCTAATAAGGTTTTGATAATTAAGTCATTAAAGGAGTTATGCCACAAAACTACTTCAAAAAGCACCCAAAGAGGTTAAAGTAGTTCAAAAACCTATTAATAATGGTTACCTGGAATTATAATAATTACTTTTTTGTTATTTTGATCCTTGTTCGGCATCTATTCTGTGTCACAGAAAATCAGATGTGGGAGGGGCTTAGAAGGTGCATGCACAGCACTGACAGAGGCAGTTTAACCACAAGCCCCATAATGCTTTACAGGTGCCTCTCTCTCATTTGCCTTCCACCATTTCTACATCACTACTTTATAGTCTGCTTCTGCCTGCTGTGTTCAAGTAGTCTCTACACCCATTGGTCCCCACCACAATAGATTCTGCTATAGAAACACCATGTATCCTCCACCAAAACTCTGATACTGTTCTCTTCACCTTTCAATCCTTGTTATATGTGAGATACATATAACAGCTAAGATATACTTTTTTCAAACCCATTAAAAAATGAAATATGAGCTAGGATTGGCTGCCAGGGGCAATATAGGTATCTTTACCATAAGTTTTTATAAACAACTACAGGCGCATCCATCCCTGCACTGATTTCTATACTCTGGCTCCTGATACTGGTTGTATGCAGCTGCATAAGGGCCCAGCATGTAATTGTGGTGAAGAATTGTGGTTGTCTTTTATTCCATTATACCTGTGCTATGGGCATCTGTGCCAATAGAACACCACACAGTGTAGTAGTGGGACACCTTCCCATATGCTCACAGAGGTGCGGGGTGTATGAAGAGGTGGGGTTTTCTGCATATTGCAGCAAACACCCACCGCTAACAACCCTGCTGATGCCACCGGCGGCATTTGGCAGACGGCAGCACAAGGGTGCTGCCATCTTGGTTCGACCGTCACTCCTCTGAATGTCATTGGGGGCCAGCGATTGGTTACCATGACTGCCTCGAGTCCTTGTCAGACCAAGGGCTGTCTGGTTTCTGCAGAGTCTTTACAATGAGCCAGTGGCTCATTGAAATGAATACTGTGTAAAATGCCATATACTGTAAGTAGTATTGTATTGCAGTATATGGTAGGAACAATTAGACCATCTAGGGTTAATGTTAATCATACACATTCGTTTAACTTTTGAAAATGTATTAAAATGCAATTCAACCTATATTAATTTGGCATCACCGTGATCGTACCGATCCAAAGAATAAAGCATATGTGTTATTTGGGGCGCACTGTGAAAGTCGTAAAAGAGAATGGCAGCATCTGTATAATGATACAGAACGTTTGTGAATAGGAAATCAGAATAGATAATCATAGGAGATTCCAACAGAGATGTCTAAGGAACGCTAGCATTGTGTGGATGATAATGCACATGCCAGCATTGCAATCTAGAACTCTGGCAACAATCTTTTATAGGAAATCTACCATCTAAATCCATCCTGATAAACCAGGAGCAGTTACTCATAGATCGAGGCACCGTGACTGTGGTAATATTCTTATATTGGTTATCGATGGCCTCCTTTCTTCTAAAATCAACTTTTAAAATGATGTTAATGAGCCAGAAGGGTTCCATGGGGTGTTACCAGGGCTCCTCCATGCTGTAGATTCATAGGTTATTACACTACACTCCCTACCCCTCCACATGGAAAACAAATATTCTGATGCACGGTGCCTGGATTTATGTTTAGATTGCCCTGGTTTATTAACCCCTTAAGGACGGAGGGTTTTTCGGCTAATTTCTCGCTCTCCAACTTCAAAAATCCATAACTTTTTCATTTTTACGTGTACAGACCTGTGTGAGGGCTTATTTTGTGCGTAACAAATTTTACTTTCCCGTAATGTTATTTATTTTAACATGCCTTGTACTGCGAAGCTGAAAAAAAATTCCAAATGTGGAAAAATTGAAAAAAAAAACGCGTCACGTTCTTGTGGGCTCAGTTTTTACGACTTTCACTCTTCGCTCCAAATAACACGCCTACTTTATTCTTTGGTTCGGTGCGATCGCGTTGATACCAAATTTATATAGGTTTTATTGTGTTTTAATACATTTTCAAAAATTAAACGAATGTGTACAAAAAAGAAAAAAAAATTTTTGCCATCTTCTGACGCTAATAACTTTTTCATACTTTGGCGCACGGAAATGTGTGAGGGGTCATTTTTTGCGAAATGAGGCGACGTTTTCATTGCTACCATTTTGAGGTCTGTCCGACATTTTGATAATTTTTTATTTCATTTTTTATGTTATGTAAAAAGGTGTAAAAGTCGCATTTCGGACATTTGGGCGCCATTTCCCACCTCGGAGGTCACCTCCGGCCGTAACTGTTTCTATATTTTGATAGATCGGGCATTTTGGGACGCGGCGATACCTAATATGTCTGTGATTTTTACTGTTTGTTATGTTTTATATCCGTTCTAGGGAAAGGGGGGTGATTTGAACTTTTAATATTTTATTAATTTTTTTTATTTTTTAAACTTTTTTTTTTTTTTTTTTTTCCACTATTTTTTAGACCATCTAGGGTACATTAACTCTAGATGGTCAGATCGCTCCTACCATATACTGCAATACTACAGTATTGCAATATATGGCATTTTTGCAGGTCATACATTACAATGAGCCACTGGCTCATTGTAACGAACCTGCATAAACCATGTAGCCTCGTGTCAAAAGAAGACCCGAGGCTACCATGGTAACTGATCGCCGCCCCCCGATGACGTTCGGGGGCGTGGCGATCGAAAAAAAGATGGCGGCGCCCGTGCGCTGCCGTCTTTTAAGCGCCGGCGGCGTTTAGAGGGTTAATAGGGTTATTAGCGGTGGGGGTTTTGTGCAAAATGCAAAAACCCCCACCTCTGTATGAAGAGGACTCAGCCCGTGAGCCCTCTTCATACATCCCTTATACCTCTGCGCCGTAGAGCTACGGCGCAGAGCGTTAAGGGGTTAAGAAGGTTTTTTCGGGGGGCGATTTTTACATAGCCACCGGCACGTCACTGTCATTTAATTTGGAATAAAAGAGGGGCATAATTCTTTACCACAATTGCTTTAGAGTGCTTCTTACTTGATAGTGACATGATAAAGATAGATAGCTATGCAACACCTTTGCCAATACAATGGCAAGGGAGCAGTTGCGAACAACGCCCTCTCCAAGTTAGAAGCTGACAGAGGGAGTCGCGAACCCTCTAGGAAGGTTCCAGAACCTGAACATTCGGTATTAGCAGCAGTAGATTCTGCCTGATCAGGCAAGGGTTAAGTATATGTAAATTGTCATCCAGTTGTATTCCCCTATGTAAGCTGGAGTACAATTGGAGAGTTAGCAACCACCTGACCAGGTTACCTAGCTTGGAACCTAGCTCTTTTGCAGAGCACACCTGCCAGAACACACTGAGTGAAGATAGACAGTGTCCGTGCACCATCAGCACTGACACACAGCAAAACCAAGCACCGTGCACCGTACCAAGCATTGTGACCTAGGCAGCAACCACCAGCCACTCCAGTATTCTGGAGGCCTTGGCTGCCTCGACGCCCCAAGAAAAGGCTAGGCGCCGGTGGGGGATATTGCAGATATGAGGTAGATAGATGAACACTCATATGTTGCTGAACTCTGGATGGTTTCCTGCTAATCAGGGACAGGGGCCTTTTTCAGGTCAGCAGGGTAGTATTGAGCGAAACTCAGTAGTTACAGGAGGTGGACTGCAGGGCTCAGCTCCTTTACTTGTTTTGACTAATGGTGGCTACATGGGGGGGGAGAAGGGCTGCTACAATGCAATATGAGCTACAGCCATGAGTGCTCTGCATGGACCCTCTTCATTCCTGAATGTATCTACCTTTAATGTGCCCCTGTTTGCCCTGGTGGTAGTGATGGGCCGTTCGCAAAAGAGCCAGCTCATTCTCAGGAACGACGTGAGCCGGATCACCTTAGTGAGCCAATGGCTCACTAAACCCCACCTCTAAACAGTTCACCACACCCCCTTTAACCCGATAAAATTGGGTTAAAAGTGCAGTTGTGTGGGGGTTATGATTGGCCTGCGGCTCCCTACTACATATTTAATAGGGAGCCGTTCAGGAGCCAGAAGAGCCGGCTCTTCTTAGTGGGCGGAGCCTAATGTGCCAGCTCACTAAGAAGAGCCGTAATTCCCATACTATCTGGTGGAGTCTGGTGTTAGCTCTGCGACTGCAGATCACAGCCTGCATTCAGCTACACAGCTCAATCTGCAGTCAGAGCAGTGAACTGGCAGGCAGAAAGAGAATCCTTCTGTACAGACTCGGCCAGGGGAGAAGGAAAGCAGGACAAACACAGCTACCATCAGGGGGAGCCAACAGTCAGCTCACAACAGGATAACTCAGTAAGGCTGCATATTTTTTAATAAATGTAAATGGTGAAATTTATAGTTTACAATGCATGTGTCCAGGGGCTTTGGTGGCATAACCCCTTTAATAGACATTTTTAAGACCAGAAAAACAATGATTCTATGGATTTGCTTATGTGTAGCATCAATATCAATATTTTTACATAAATAGAAAAACAGATCAATCCTGGTTATTGATGTTTCAGCAGGACATTGAGTGATGTCAGAAGTATGTGACTCATCACATGTGTTGGAGAAAAATCTCCTTACTCAGATGTGATGTGGTTTCAAATTAATGTATAGTACGAGCTGCTCGGTGAATCACTCAGACCTTCACAAGTGTTTGAGAGGATTCCAATTTATTTAGGTTGCAGACAGTTTTTATAGGTTCTTGAGACAAAGGAACCTATTGACCATACCCACATTCCAATAGCCTACAGGATGTAACTGAAAGATGATCAGTGTCCTTGGGGGGGATGGTGCTATTCATAGGGATCTCTTCTATCAATAGAGCCAAAGATCTTTGTATAGATACATGATAGAAGAACAGATTCAAAAAATGGATTAGATTCCCTCACAATTCCTCCCTTTTTGTGAATAATTTCAGGTACTGCTCAGGTGGTACATTGACATGTGCTAGTCACACATCCAGGACTTATCTAACCCTTCACCTGCTTCCCTCCTGAGCATCCTGAACATTATATCACAACACAATTAATTCGGTCAAATTTGTACATAGGTATAACCACTCCCTATGTAGAATTAGGTTTATACCTAGGTTGATATCGCACAGTCCTTGGTTTCCTTCGCCACAGTTTTACAACAAGCCAGATTCCTACTCTTATGCAGATATAAACAAATACACATAACAAAATGATTTGAAATATTGCTTGCAAAACTCCCATGAGCCACCCAAAAATACCCTTAAACCAATTGGCGGGGTTTAAGGATGCGAATGTGTCAGACCACCAGCTGTCCTTATTACTATCATGCTCCTTGAGCCATCTATCTCTAAAATCAGCAATTTTTGCTAAATTCGTCTTAATTTGCATGTTGCCTTGAGGATCGATGTAATGACAACATGTTGGCCCTATGACTTGACACATGCCACCCTGGGACGCAGTGATGTAATCTAAAACTAATGTATGTTGGTTGGTTACCACAATTAACTGTCTCTGAATGACATTTGTCTTATTCACAGCCCCCAAAATCTGAAAAATTTGTTGATCTAGATAATCTGTGGCTTCTACCAATTTATCCCACATCTGCATTATCATAGGATAAATAAAAAGTGTGCTGAAGATTGTGTTAGCTGTTCCCATCTCCACCACATGTGGGCGTCCGTCTGGTCTAGGAAGATTATCTGCTTTTCTCTTGTGTAATGTGTGCTTGGGAATAAGATTTACATTTACATTGGTATGGGGGACAATAAAAGTGGCAGGAGTAAGGCGAGCCAGTGTACAAACTCCTGTAAAATTGCTAGGAAGCCATTTATAAGCCTGATGGCCACATACAACATATATGTTTTTCGGTACTCCAACGACAGTGCCATTAAAAAGCTCTGCTACCCATCTGACTAGCATGTTCACCTTCAGGATTTCACTCACTTCCTGTTGGAAAAAGGTGTCATTTGAAAGGAAACCTGCAACAAGGTTTTGCAAGGACATGCTAACACAGGGGAGTGTAGAATTAATAGTGGCATCGACTCCTACACATTGAGTGATGTCAGATTTGTTACCATCACACTCTGTATAGTTGGAGTTAGAGAAAAACATTCCTTTAGATCTAATTTGGATACAACTGCAAGATGTAAAATTGGGATAACAGGCAAGATTAACATTATTTAAAGCCCAAGGAATGACAGTCTGCTATAACGGTGGACCGCTCCTATTGAATATCATCCACGGCTCTTCCACCCACGCAGCTACAGGTAATGGTACAGTCATCTCCTTATGTTCACTTTCCAGCACAGCTATTACTGTATTGTTACAGATAGAAAATATTTCCTCTAAAGCCACTGGGATAGCTAGATAAGGCATACTGCTAGAGCTGACAGGACTGTGGGTACAAATCCAACAATCTTTGGGTAATACATCATCTCTCATATCTTTTAAAAGGACTTGGTGATGCTTAATGAGCAAGTTATCCCAATCCCCACTCAACATCTCGTTGAAAGTTCTTCCAAGGGGTAATATCAATAGTATCTTAAGTAATATTAACATTTGGAGATACAGATTCATCTTCATGAGCAGCTGGATTCAATACTCTTTTGCAATGGCTGGCGTGAATCCAATTAGGCTTCCCTTGTAACTTCACGGAAGTAGATGTGGTCAGAAGGACTTGAAATGGTCCTTCAAAACGTGGCTCAAGGCTTTTTCTCACGTGTCGCTTCAAGACCACCCAATCTCCAGGTTGTAGATTATGTGATCCTCCTACTGCATCATGGTCTGGAATAGAAGCAAAAACTTGTTTATGCACCATAGCTAGATGTTTTTGCAGGGCTTGGACGTATCCTGTCAATTCTCCATGGTACATCTGTAAAACTTGTGGAAAATATAAGCCCATTCTAGGAGCAGATCCAAAGAGAATCTCAAAAGGTGAGAGGCCTGTTTTCCTGTTGGGAGTGTACCTTATAGAAAATAAGGCCAAAGGAAGACAATCAACCCAGTTCTTCCCTGTCTCTTCCATGGCTTTCTGAATTTTTAACTTAAGAGTCCCATTTAACCTCTCCACCTTCCCACTACTCTGTGGATGATAGGGGGTATGGAAGGCCTGTTCAATCCCAAGTGCTCCCATTACCTCCCTCATCACCTCCCCTGTAAAGTGGGAACCTCTATCACTCTCTATGGTCTCTGGAATCCCAAATCTACAGACTAGCTCCCTCATTAACTTCTGTGCTGTGTTTTTTGCTGTGGCTTTTGTCACAGGATAGGCTTCAGGCCACCCAGAAAAGAGGTCCACACACACAAGTACATATTCATAGCTACTTACCTTTCGTAGCTATATATAGTCAATCTGCAACCTCTGGAAGGGGTAAAGCGGCTTTGGAGTATGTTTAACTGGTGTTTTCACTACTTTACCTACATTATGCTTAGCACAGATCATACAGGCTTGGGTAAACCGGGTAGCAACAGTTGTAAATCCAGGGGCTACCCAATACTTGTCGACCAATGAACACATAAACGTCTTGGACAGATGCGTCGGTCCATGAACGTACTGAGCCATCATAGGATAAAGGGCCTTTGGCAGACACAATTTGTCACCTTTTTGCCATAGTCCATCCTCTGCCTCTTGGGCCCCTATTTTGCTCCAATCTTGTTTCTCACCTTCTGGAGCCTGTTTTTGTAAAGTCTGAAGTATAGACAAATCTACTGGGCCAGCGAGGGTCACGGACTGTACTGATCCAGGCTCCTTTCCCCTAGGCTTTCCTAGTAACCAATATGGTCACTTCATGTGTTAGAGCTTTATAGGTTTTACCTTCTAGGATGAACCTTTATGTAACACTAAGGCCTCTATCAGCTATTTCAAAGTCTCATAGTTGTTGATATACTTACTATATGAGGTCGGGAATCATAAGGAATCCCAAAAGACTCACATTCTTCCCCTCTGCCACTTTACACCCCTCCATCAGTGCCCTCACCTCCGCCTCCTGTACAGACAGGTAGGTCAGGAGTGGTTCTGCTGCTGTTACCTCATGTTGTGTGACCGCTGCACATCTGATGTAGAATTAACCCCATTCCTGGTTTCTAAAGCCATCTACAAAAAAACTCAAAATGCAGATTAATGATATATTTAAAGGTAACTGGTTCATTAATCATTAATTTAATAGAAAATTTTAAATACAACCCGTCTACCTCATGTCTCCCCCCTTTGAATCTAGCGAAAATAGTGGAGCTGGATTCAATGTAATACATCATAAAGAGGGCACATTGTAACCAAGGTTTCTAGTCATGAAGAGGTGAAATAGGACTATCAGGATAGTCCAAAACTACTACAGAAGCTTTTTATACGTAGGCAGCAGTAGGATACAAAACCAAGAAGGATCCAGGTTGTCATGTGACACACGATCAGCAGCTTCCGGCCTGTGTCCTCTCCTCTGAGGTGCTTGGCTTAAACTTAAATGAGAACAATAGGAATCCCAAAAGACTCACATTCTTCCCCTCTGCCACTTTACACTCCTCCATCAGTGCCTTCACCTCCGCCTCCTGTACAGACAGGTAGGTCAGGAGTGGTTCTGCTGCTGTTACCTCATGTTGTGTGACCGCTGCACATCTGATGTAGAATTAACCCCATTCCTGGTTTCTAAAGCCATCTACAAAAAAACTCAAAATGCAGATTAATGATATATTAAAAGGTAACTGGTTCATTAATCATTAAGTTAATAGAAAATTTTAAATACAACCCGTCTACCTCATGTCTCCCCCCTTTGAATCTAGCGAAAATAGTGGAGCTGGATTCAATGTAATACATCATAAAGAGGGCACATTGTAACCAAGGTTTCTAGTCATGAAGAGGTGAAATAGGACTATCAGGATAGTCCAAAACTACTACAGAAGCTTTTTATACGTAGGCAGCAGTAGGATACAAAACCAAGAAGGATCCAGGTTGTCATGTGACACACGATCAGCAGCTTCCGGCCTGTGTCCTCTCCTCTGAGGTGCTTGGCTTAAACTTAAATGAGAACAATAGAAAATGAGTGCAACATCCCCCACCGGGGCCTAGCCCTTGAGGTGAGGCCTGGAGACAGCCGGGGCCCGCGGTACCGGAGTGGCTGGCGGTTGCGGCCTAAGCACGCTATTGTCACGGTGCTTGGTACGGGGGAACCGGAGGGCTGTCCTACAGCCTGGCAGGTCTCCAGCAGGGTGGTGTTGGCAAGAAAAGATGAGGGAGAGGCTGCTATAGCGGATCTCCCTGGGGCAACCCCTTAATGTCCCGAGTGTGAGTCTCTGGGTGATGGACAGGGTGCCGGTGATGAAGGCAGCCGTATTAGCAGGGACCAGACGGAGACAGAAGTTGAAGAAAACAACTTACAGTTCTTTATTTGAACCGGCAGGAACCGCAGCAACGTGCCTTTAACAGGTAGATGGAGTGCTGAGATGTGAGTTGGAGGGAGCCTCAGGAGATAGTTCACCAGCCTGGATGTAGAGGGCAGGCTGGGAGGCAGCTGTGTCCTGGTAGGAAGCTTCAGCTTGTCCTGTAGGGCTTCAGGTATCACCTTTAAAGGTAAGATGATACCCCTTTTCCTCACTACACTAACTCTAGTCTTAGACTCCACTCTTCAGAGGCAGGGGCTAGGCTCTTCCTGCTCTGGTATGGGCTAGACAGAGATTTCTCTATCACTCACTACATAGACATACTAGAATAATCTGAAAGAAGATCTGAAAAGTTCTTCTGAACATTCCTGGCCAGGGAGTTTTATTACCTTCCTTTGGTCAGGTGGTGGCTGCTCCTCCAATCACATCTCAGCTTACAGAGCACAGGATGTAACACAAATCATTGGACAAAAGCATCTTGCATCATACAAAATACTTAACCTCTGCCTTGCCAGGCAGGATTCACCACTGCAATACCCCTATGTCCTATCAGGACCATGTTGTGCAGTGTGATTACATGCAGGTGGGACGTATTCGCAAACACTCCCTCGCCATTGCATCGGCGAGGGTGTTGCATGAGCAATATACTCCAGAAAAACACAGTTTTGGGACCAATGCCGATGTATCAATGCTGTATAAATATAAAACTATAGAGTCATACTGGGGACACATGCTGGGGGCACATACTGGGGGACAGTGTTACTGAGCAGAAGCATCACTAGAGACAGTGACGTAGGAGGCTTCTAGGTGTGTTATAACTTCTGCCTGAAAAGCTCCTAATAATAATCTCAGTCATAGCTGCTGAATAGGAGTAATAGTATGGGATCATAGGGAGGTTTTACTCCTGGTTAAAACATTAAAATTACAAATGTTGCACCGAATCAAACCCAAATCTGCTAAGGACCATGAGGGTTATCATGAACACACATTCTCATTGTTCCTTTCTTCTCTTAACATTCCAACATGTGCTCCCCCCGTCCCCCCCCTCCTGTGTTCACTGAGACAAGGGGGGAGGCAGCCCCCTCCTTCTCCCTGTGGTGTCTGTAGTACTACGTGTCCCAGCATACCAAGAGAACAAAGAAAGAATCCAACACACCATTTGTAACATCTAAGTTCACTCCATCATCCTACACAAATTGCAAAAACTTTTGACCACACCCTTCAAACTTTAGGTGTATTATAAAGTTTTACAGTACATTTCTGATGTTATTAAACATAAATCACAGGATTTCTCAGGTCCAAGCCTACAATGAACAATGTCCACAATTGTGTGCTGTGCTTTCCTCACATCTGGTAACTGATGAAATACCACTAGCACTACACATGATATAGACAAAACACATATTTATATCTTTGCCATAATCTGCAGGACTGTATAAAGGAATAAACTCATAGAACATCTACAGTATCTGGCAAGGGTCAGCTCAGGGAATCCATTTGGGACTGCACAACCGTCCAGGAGCTCTCCCCACAGAAGACCAAAATCCGTAACAAATATGTTACTACCCGGGTTTTTGGACTTTGTAGTTCTGAGAGGTGACTCTTAGATAAGCAGTCTCCCACATGTATTCCCTGGGTACTATATCTTAGTTGTCTTCTAAAGTTACAGCAATACAGCTAAATACAGCTGAGCGGAGTGTGGGTGCAAATCCAAAGATCTTTAGGCAATGCATCATTACCCATACCACTGGTCTACTAAAGTATATCAAAGTGAGAAACATCTGCCCCCTACAGGAGAAACATCTGAACGCTACTTCTTTGTCCTGTTGGAGCCCGCACTTTTTCAAATCTAGTCTTGACCGGATATATTCCAGTGTGGGGGTTGGGTCTAGGTGCCACATTGCATGCACATGTCTCCGCCAGTCTGTTTCTTTGTTTCCATACATCAATTCATCCACCATTTTAGGGTGGAGGCAGAAATTTTTCTAAATGTTGTCTTTGTCTGTCCAACGTTTTTGTCCGTCATCGTCATAACACTCATACAACACACAATTTCCTATGGCTGTTTCTTTATAACCTCCTCTGGTCACTTCCTCTGTAACTTTCTTCTATCCACTTGCAATTTCCATCATATCATTATCATTATGCAACCAGCCTTTGTTCTTTTAAGAACCTTTCCATTTACCAACATACAAACAACCATCTTTTGATATCTTTGTCCTTTTCCAACATTTTCTGACATCGTTTTAAAGCTTTTTTTCTCATTCAAGATCCGTACGTCTGGTTTCCCTCTGAATTGCCTCTCATCCTACCTAGCAATTTTTTTTTTTTTTTTTTAAACCGTTTGCCCGTCAAGAGATGACTGCAGTCCCCTTCCTTGAAGCAGCTCTGGATCCTACCACACAAAATAAATTTATAAAGTCCGACTGTCCAAACTCAGTCTACTTTGTCTCAAGCGAATTACGATCCAAAAAGCAGCTAGCCTAGGAGACTCTTTAGGTAGGGGCAATCCCTAGAATTTTACTCTCTTAAAACCAGTACAGTACAGTATCACAATAGCGCTATCAAACACACATGTACAAACTCACACAATACCCATATACACTACCACACATCACATGGAGTTTTCAAATAAACTAACAAGATTCTTTGGACTGGACAATATAGGCATGCAACTCACCGGACGTGGAACAATCCAATCAAGAATAGACAGAACAATTTTGTAAGAATAAACTTCTTACCTTTTATTTGTGCAGCTGCTTGATCTGTCTGTCCTGAAAGGATGATCCCCGAAATGTCCGGTAAGCTTCAAGCAGTGGTCCAGTCTCCTCTCTGGTAATTCGGCACCAGGTTGTTGGAGAAAAATCTCCTTACTCAGATGTGATGTGGTTTCAAATTAATGTATAGTACGAGCTGCTCGGTGAATCACTCAGACCTTCACAAGTGTTTGAGAGGATTCCAATTTATTTAGGTTGCAGACAGTTTTTATAGGTTCTTGAGACAAAGGAGCCTATTGACCATACCCACATTCCAATAGCCTACAGGATGTAACTGAAAGATGATCAGTGTCCTTGGGGGGGATGGTGCTATTCATAGGGATCTCTTCTATCAATAGAGCCAAAGATCTTTGTATAGATACATGATAGAAGAACAGATTCAAAAATGGATTAGATTCCCTCACACATGCTTCCTGCATCACTGCAAATCCTTTATCCCGTTCATGCTGCCAGTGGATGGGGGCCAGACAAGCCAAGAAGTGGTATTTGTGCGAATGGATGTAGAAGTGCAGAGTGTGTTCGTGTGAGTGTGTAAACACGGCTCTGTCTGTGCTTGTGTGTGTGTGTCTAGCAGGGAATTTTTAATTTGTGTCAAATGTATTTTTGCTTTTTGCGGATGACTTAATCTGGGGTGCATCTTATAGTCTAAAAAAATTGTATATCTTTTGAAACTTTGCATTTGTGATCAAAGGGGCATCTTCCTCTACTTCACCTAGTCTCTAGTAATACATTTATATGAAGGAATTGTGTCTACTTTTTGCTGTTGTGTATGTTCAAACAACTTTCTAGATGTTTAAACATACATATCCAGCAATACTGCATATAACGGAGAATCAGAGGTGTTGCATTTTCAACTGGGGAACACTCATTTTGGTGCCTTAAAAGTTGCAACTGTTTTTAAATATGTTTGGGGCCCTGATTTTGGAAATATTTATTCCTATCAGTTCTATTATGGGAGATCTGGCATTTCCACCTTACAAAGTATACACTGCTCTACTTGCCACTCAATATTGTACTAAAGAAATTTTGGAAATAAAAGGAGTTGTACAAGGGTATAAAAACCCTGGGTTTCCAGGATGGGATGGGTTGAAAAAAATAAACATACACTTACCTGCGTGGTCCCATGCCAGTCTCCAGCTCTGCAATATCATAACTGTAAAGTTACTTGACAAAAAAATTGTTTTAGCACAGCTGAGCGAACCTTTGACAACAGTTCCAACAATATCTATATCATGCATCAGGCTTTTTCCTATATATAGGAAAATATATTAGCTCTATATAGGATATAGGGCTACTAGGTAAATGAGGCTATCTGTAAAAGCCTGTCAGCTTTACCTGAAGTGGGCGGGACTTTCTGGTTGTGACATTGGCTATGGGCAATGATGGCAATAGCACTAAGGGCATTCACATGAACGTGCACAAACCACTCAGGACAGAGAATCTTTGTTACTGCTGGACAGAGATCTAGTGCAGAGCAAGGCAGGGAAGACAGAGCACTGGAGCTCGGCATCATACAGTAATCTTCTGAATCACAAAGAAAAAGATATATTAAAACATGTCCATCTACACTATAAAACACCTACATAGGAATAAGAAGATGAACACATGGCAGCATCACAGTATGTGTACATATATACACTGCTCAAAAAAATATAGGGAACACTCAAATATCCCAGATATATATCATAAAAGGAAATTAAATGTATTAACCAATGGAGGCCTGGATTTTGAATCACCCACAAAATGGTAAAACAAACTACAGGCTGATCCAACTTTGATCTAATGTCCTTAAAACAAGACAAAATAAGGCTCAGCATTGTGTGTGGCCTCCATGTACCCGTATGACCTCCCTACAAAATCTCAATGTGCTCCTGATGAGGTTGCGGATGGTCTCTTTCGGGATCTTCTCCCAGACCTGCACTAAAACATTTGCCAACTCTTGGATAGTCTGTTGTGCAACATGATGTTGGTGGATGGAGCGAGACATGATGTCTGAGATGTTCTCAATCGTATTCAGGTCTGGGGAACGAGCAGGCCAGTCCACAGCTTCAATGCCTTCCTTTTGCAGGAGCTACTGACACTCCAGCCAGATGACGTATAACATTGTCCTGCATTAGAAGGTACCCAGGGCCAACTGCACCAGCATATGGTCTCACAAGGGGTCTGAGGATCTCATCTCTGCACCTATTGACAGTCAGGCTACCTAAGGCGAGCACATGAAGCTCTGTACAGCCCTCCAAAGACATCCCCCCCACCACCATTACGAACTCACTGCAAAACCGCTAATGCTGAAGGATGTTACAGACAGCAGACTGCTCTCTATGGCGTCTCTAGACTCTTTCACGTCTGTCACATGTGCTTAGTCTGAACCTGCTTTCATCTGTGAAGAGCATAGCCCACCAGTGGTGAATTAGCCAATCCTGGTGATCTCTGGCAAATGCCATTAGTCCTGCACGTTTTTTGGGCTGTTGCCACAATCCCCATCTGTGGACCATCCTCATAGAGTCGGTCTCTAACCGTTTGCACATTTATGGCCTGCTGTATGTCATTTTGCAGGGCTCTGGCAGTGTTCCTCTTGTTCCTGCTTGCACAAAGGTGGAGGTAGTGTCCCTGCTGCAGTGTTGTTGCCTTCCGTGGCAGCCTCCATGTCTCCTGGTGTACTGGCCTGCCTCCTGGTGGCGCCTCCAGCCTCTGGACACTACCAAACAGACACAGCAACCCTTCTTGCCACAGCTTGCATCGATGTGCCATCCTGGATGAGCTGCAATACCTGAGACACCTGTGTGGGTTATGGAGTATGTCTCATGCTACCAAAAATGTGAAAGCACCACCAACATTGAAAGTTAACCAAAGCATCAGACAGAAAGTATTGATACTGAGAAGTGGTATGTGGTCCCCACCTGCAGAACCACTCCTTTATTGTCACTCAGTGTTGCTTCCTAAGTGGACAGTTTGATTCCACAGAAGTTTTACTTACTTGAAGTTATATTGTGTTGTTTAACCCCTTCATGCTCTGCAACGGATATATCTGCCGCAGAGCTATGCAGGGTGTATGAAGAGGGAACACGGGCTGAGCCCTCTTCATACAGAGATGGGCTTTGCTGCATATTGCAGCGAAGGCCCATCGCTATCACCCGTGGTCGGTGCTTGCACCAATCGCGGGTGTTAACCTCTTCCCTGTCGCCTGCAAAGTCGCCGGTGGCACTTAAAATTATGTTTCTTCCAATTGTCGTTCCCCCGAACGTCATCGGGGGGCGGCAATCGGTTGCCATGACAGCCTCTGGTCTTGGTCAGACCCGAGGCTGCGTGGTTACTGCAGATTCGTTACAATGAGCCAGTGGATCACTGAAAACTTCAGCTAATTTCGCAAAAAATGACACATCATACAGCTCCGTACACCCAAGTATGAAAAGGTTATTACCGTCAGAAGTTGGCAAAATGTATTTTTCTTCTTTTTGGTACACATTTGTTTATTTTTTGAAAATAAAAACTATATAAATTTGGTATCACCGTGAACGTACCGAACTAAAGAATAAAGTAGAGGTGTTATTTGTACTGCTTCCCAGTACATGGCATGGAATAATAAATAACACCACAGAGAAGTAAAATTTGTTACACACAAAATAAGCCATCACACAGCTCTGTACACGTAAAAATGAAAATGTTATGAATTTTTGAAGGTGAAGTGCAAGAAATGAGTGGAAAAACCCTGCGTCCTTAAGGTGTTAAGTGTTCCCTTAATTTTTTTTTTATAGATATACCGTATATACTCGTGTATAAGCCGAGTTTTTCAGCACAAAAAATGTGCTGAAAAACGTCCCCTTGGCTTATACACGAGTCTATAACAAAAAAAATTACCCACTTAAAAAATAAACTTAAATACTCACCCTCCGATGTCAGCACGGCTCCCTGATGTCGGCGCGGCTTACTGATGTCAGCGCGTCCCGTCTTCTTTCTTCTCCGCGGCTCCTCTTCTCTCTTCTTTCTTCCGGCATGGAGGCGGCCATGGTTTCTTAGTGGCCGCGCATACTATGACGTCAGCAGCGGCCGCGTCATAGTATGCACATGCTAGAAGAAAACATGGCCGCGTCCATGCCGGAAGAGAGAAGAGGAGCCACGGAGAAAAAAGAAGACGGGACGCGCTGACATCGGGAACATCGGTAAGTCGCGCCGACATCGGTGAGCCGCGCTGACATCGGAGGGTGAGTATATAAGTTTATTTTTTTAAGGGCCGTGGGGGCAGGCTGGCTGTATACTATTAGGGGCTTGCTGTATACTATTAGGGGCTTGCTGTATACTACTAGGGGCTTGCTGTACACTACTAGGGGCTTGCTGTATGCTACTAGGGGCTTGCTGTATACTACTAGGGGGCTGCTGTATACTACTAGGGGGCTGCTGTATACTACTAGGGGGTTGCTGTATACTACTAGGGAGCTGCTGTATACTACTAGGGAGCTGCTGTATACTACTAGGGGACTGCTGTATACTACTAGGGGACTGCTGTATACTACTAGGGGGCTGCTGTATACTACTAGGGGGCTGCTGTATACTACTAGGGGCTTGCTGTATACTACTAGGGGCTTGCTGTATACTACTAGGGGGCTGCTGTATACTACTAGGGGGCTTGCTGTATACTACTAGGGGCTTGCTGTATACTACTAGGGGGCTGCTGTATACTGCTAGGGGGCTGCTGTATACTGCTAGGGGGCTGCTGTATACTGCTAGGGGCTGCTGTATACTACTAGGGGGCTGCTGTATACTACTAGGGGGCTGCTAAATACTACATGGGGGCTGGCAGGCTGTATACTATTGGGGGCTGGCAGGCTGTATACTATTGGGGGCTGGCAGGCTGTATACTATTGGGGGCTGGCAGGCTGTATACTATTGGGGGCTGGCAGGCTGTATACTACTGGGGGGGTTTGACCAATGCATTTCCCACCCTCGGCTTATACTCGAGTCAGTAGTTTTTCCCAGTTTTTGGTGGTAAAATTAGGGGTCTCGGCTTATACTCGGGTCGGCTTATACTCGAGTATATACGGTATATTGTAACATTGTTAATCTAGAGGGTGCTGGAGAGCGAGCAAGGCAGCGCTATGTGTCCTGCAGGCTGCAGAGGACTTTTACCCAAGAGGACTGGAATCCAGAAAGGTCATTGATTGAGCTCACTGAGACAGAATGCTGAGGAGAGACCTCAGAAGTGTTTCTTGAACCTACAAGGTAGCTAGGTTCAAGAATTGAGGTAGTGCCCTATGGTGAAGCTAAACAGTTTGTTATTTTTTTTTCCTGTTGGCTGTGGTCACAGGTTGCATTTTATTTGCATTCAACGCATTTGTTTTTAACCCCTTAACGCTCAGCGTCCGATATATCGGACGCTGAGCTCAATGACTTAGCGCTCAGCGTCCGATATATCGGACGCTGAGCCCATGCCGGTTCAGCTCAAGATCTGAGCCGAACCGGCATCGGGAAACACGGGGTGCCGGCTGTAACTAATAGCCGGCACCCCAGTGTAACACCCGCGATCGGAGTTGACTCCGATCGCGGGTGCTTAACCCGTTAAATGCCGCGGTCAGCGCGACCGCGGCATCTAACATGCCTCTGGGGGTCTTTCCCCCACGATCGGCCCCCCCGAACCGTTTTCGGGGGGCGCCGATCGTTGCTATAGTAACTCTGGGGTCCGATCTGGACCCCAGAGTTACTTGCTAGAATTGCCAGTAAGATGGCGTCTGTGACGTCATCTTACTGGCACAGTGCCAGCCTATGCAAGTGTATAGGCTGACACTGATAATACTCTGCAATACATGAGTATTGCAGAATATTATCATGAAGAAGCAATCAGAAGATTGCTTCTTCATGTCCCATGGTATAAAAGTGAAAAAGTAAAAAAAAAAATGTTATTCAATAAAAAAATAAAGTAATAAATCACTAAAAATGCCCCAAACCCCCAAAACATATAAAGAGACATATAACTAAAAAAAAAGTCTAAATCATAACACAAACCCCACATATATAGTATCACCGCGTCCGTAACAACCCGTAGAATAAAAATAAATAATTATTGAACCCCCACGATAAACGCCGTAAAAAAAAACTGCTATAAACCTTCCAAAAATTATGATTTTTAGCTATTCAATCCCACAAAAAATGCTATAAAATGCGATCAAAAAACCATGTGTACTCCGACATGATACTGGTGCAAATTACAACATGTCCCGCAAAAAATAAGCCATCAACCAGCTCCGTAGCCAAAAAAGTAACAATGTTATGCCACTTGGAAGACGGCAATACATAAATGATAGATTTTTCCCCACATGAGGGTTTTGTTTGACAAATTTAGTAAAACGTAAGAAAATATATTCAAGTCTGGTATCCCCGTAATCGTATCGACCCATAGAATAAAGATAACATGATTATTAGTCTATACGGTGAACACCAAAAAAAAAAAGAGTAAAAAATCCAGTACAGAATTGATGCTTTTCTACTCCTGCCCTCAAAAAAAGTTCCTAAATTTTCAACAATAGGTGATACCAACCCCAAAATGGTAACAATGGAAAAAGCATCTCATCGCGCAAAAAAAATGGCATCACATGGCCCCAATAACGCAAAAGCGAAAATTTTATAGCCTTCAAAAGGGGCCAATGAGGAAACTAAAATCCTGGCAGCTGCAGGGCGCTCCTTCCCTTCTGCGTCTCGCTGTGCGCCCATAAAACAAGTAACGGCCACATGTGGGGGGTCTTTGTACTCAGGAGAAATTGCAGAACAAATTGTATGGTGGGTTTTCTCTTTTTATATTTTGGAAATGTGTAAATTTTAGGGCTAAATGAACGTATAAGGGAACAATTTGACCATTCTAAATTTCACCTCCATTTTGATTCAATTACTATGAAGATCTCAAGGGGTTAACAATCTTCGTAAAAGCTGTTTCTGATAGCTTGAGGGGTGCAGATTTGAAAATGGGTTGGTTATATAGGGGGTTTTGATGCTAAATATGTAAAATTTCATTCCAAACTGTATTTATCCCCAAAATAGTTAATTCTGAAAGTCCGGAAAAGCGATATTCTTTTTGTAAGCCGCGTGACATCAAAATAAATTATCCAGACATTTCAGAAATTATGAAAATGTAAAGTAGACAAATGGGAAATGTTATTCAGCAACTTATTTAGGTGGTAAATCTATCTGTCTGGAAACGCAATGATTTTGAATTTCGAAAATGGCAAATTTTTCAAAAAATTTATCATATTTTCTTTTTTTTTGTAAATAAACGCAAAACTTATCAGCCAAAATTTACCACTAAAATGAAGTACAACATGTGGGGAAAAAACAATCTCAGAATCGTTTTGATAAGTAACAGTGTTCAAAAGTTATAACCATATAAAGCGACGCAGGTCAGAATCCAAAAAATCGGGCTGAGCCTTAACCTGCAAAATGGCTGCGTCCTTAAGGGGTTAAACAGCTGAAGAGGAGATTTGCCTAATTACATTGTTGTCAACAATGCGTTTACAAAACGCATGTGTTAATGCTTTAACACATCTGTTAACATAATGGTAACACATTCATTTGTTAACATTTGCACTACCAGTGTGTTAACGCTTGAGCTTGCAAATCTGATCTTCAGCTGTTTCAAAATGCATGCATTAAACGCAAACAAAACGCGAGTGATCTCAGCAATAATTTTTTTAAAGTTGAATAAAGACATTTCTTTTGGATTACTACAAGCTCCTACATTATTGCTTCAGCATTGAGCACCACAGAAGATGTCTGTGCAGCCCAAAAGCTTCTACCATTGATGCTGTAAACCCAAAATCCCAATATAAATATATATATATATATACACACACAAGGAGGGTGCATTCACACATTGGAGTAGCACTTGCGTTTACAGAACAGCTGAGAATAGCAGATTTGCCTGATTAAATAGCTGTTGACATTGTGTTTATAAAATGCAATGTTAACACGTACATTACATTGAGGTAACACATGTGTTTTGTAAACATAATGTTGACATATATGTTAACACAACATTAACAAATGATTGTGTTAACATTGTGTTAATGCCATGTTAATAGCTATGTAATCAAGCAAATCTCCTCTTCTCAGCTGTTCTCAAAACACATGCATTACTGCCACTTTTGAACCCACACAGAAGCCTCTCCAGAAAACCACCTCTCTAAAAGGAGGACCCCCTCTCTAAAAGACTGTTTTTTAAATTTAATACCTGTGCAAGGAGATATTGTGTGTAGGATCTGATATCGATTCATTAGAACTGAGGGGGAGCCTTAGTTCTTTATTTATTTGTGCATTCAAAGTTTAAAGAGAACCCGTCATGCAAAATAACCCCCTAAACTAAATATATTTTCATAAACTGCCATTAGAGAGAATTGCCTCTATCCCTTCATTGTCCCTCTACATGCCTGTAAACCTAAGCAATGAGGTCCTAAAGCTGTATGCAAATGACCTGTGAAATGTCCAATGAAGCATTAGCATATTCAAGCTGTCCACTCTATTCATGAGTGGGAGGCACAGCCACACCCCCAGTGCTTGACTGACAGCCTGTATAATGATGTGAGGCTGTATAATGATGTGCTTCCTGGTGCTGGTGGCCACGCCCCCTGCAGCCTGTGTGTGTGTTTAGGAGAGATTCAGCAGCTCCAGGCAGCCATGTTACAGCAGAACATGTCAGATTCATGTGTAGCTGATGTCTGTGTCTCTCACCTGTATATTAGGAGGATGCAGCATGTCAGCAGATGCAGCACAGATACCAGCAATGCTTTACTATACATTACACACAGACATGAGCAGGGGGAGGAGAGGGGAGGGGTAACAGGGGTGACATCACTGCCTCTGACCATGTGACCAGCCTCATTTACTTGATAAAAAATATGTGATTTTACAATGAATAATGTATGAAATAACTAGATAAAGGCTGGGATGGGATCCTTGAGAGCTGCTCCAACAGGTAGTAGTGACAGGAGAAGTGACACAGACCTGATGACAGGTGTCCTTTAATACATACACATATCTACTATATTCAAACTTTCAAACACAAACAGCTCTGCTATATACTATTCCTGGTATGTAATTGGATGACCTGAAGCATTAGTCACGTGCTTATGACATCACTGCAGCTCCTGCAGCTTTTTACATGGTGCACTGATCATCTTCTCTGTCTAGCTACAGATTCCCAAGGCAAGTAACCAAAGACAGCTAGAAGGAAGAAGGTAACTGCTAGCTTCTAACCTGCTAGCTGACAAATGTTTAATAACAGTGAATAAAAGAGAATGTGTTATTTTGTTATCCTGATTATATTTAAGAATCTTGTCCTCATGGGAATACCCCTAATGTTGGAGGGCAAATAATGTAGGTATTAGTGAGAGGTGGCTGGACAATAGCTATGTCTGGGCCTTAATGTAGTGTGATTTTTTTTTTTAACCCCTTAGCGCTCTGCGCCGTAGCTGTACTGCGCTGAGTCCCGCGAATAGCGCTCAGCGCAGTACAGCTACTGCGCAGAGACGATGCCGGTTCAGCGCTGTATAGCAGCCGAACCGGCATCGTTAGCCGCGGGATTTCAACGGTAATCTACCGTTGACATCCCCGGCTAACACCCGCGGTCGGAGTGGGCTCCGATCGCGGGTGTTTAACCCGTTAAATGCCGCGGTCAACGCGACCGCGGCATTTAACATGCCTTCTGGGGGTCTTTACATCACAATCGGCCCCCCCGCACCGTTTACCTTTAAGATGGAGGGTTTACCTTTAAGATGGCGTCTGTGACGTCATCTTAAAGGCAAAGTGTCAGCCTATGCATCTGCATAGGCTGGCACTGATAATACCCTGCAATACATTAGTATTGCAGAGTATTATCAAGAACAAGCAATCAGATGATTGCTTGTTCATATCCCATGGTGGATCATGTAAAAAAATGTAAAAAAAAATGTTTTTCAATAAAAAATTACTTTATAAATCACTAAAAATGCCCATAAGCCCCAAAACATATAAAGAGACATATAACACTCAAAAAAGTCTAAATCATAACACAAACCCCACATATATAGTATCACCGCGTCCGTAACAATCCGTAGAATAAAACTAAATAACTATTGAATCCATATGATGAACGCCGTAAAAAAAAACGTTAAAAACCCGCCAAAAATTATGATTTTTACCTATTATATCCCACTAAAAATGCAATAAAAAGTGATCAACAAAACATATGTACTCCAGAATGACATTGTTGCAAAGAACAACATGTCCCGCAAAAAACAAGCCATCAACCAGCTCTGTAGCCAAAAACGTAACAATGTTATGCCACTTGGAAGCCGGCGATGCAAAAATGATAGATTTTTTCCCCACATTAGGGTTTTATTTGGCAAATTTAGTAAAACATAAGAAAAAATATTCATGTCTGGTATCCCAGTAATCGTATCGACCCATAGAATAAAGATAACAGGATTATTAGGCTATACGGTGAACACAAAAAAAAAAAAAAGTAAAAAATCCAGTACAGAATTGATGCTTTTCTACTCATGACCTCAAAAAAAAGTTCCAAAATTTTCAACAATAGGTGATACCAACCCCAAAATGGTAACACTGGAAAAAGCATCTCGTCCCGCAAAAAAAATGCTGTCACATGGCCCAAATAACGGAAAAGCGAAAATGTTATAGCCTTCAAAAGGGGGCAACCAGAAAACTAAAATCCTGGCAGCTGCAGGGTGCTCCTTCCCTTCTGCGCCTTGCTGTGCCCCCATAACACAAGTAATGTCCACATGTGGGGGGTCGCTGCACTCAGGAGAAATTGTAGAACAAATTTTATGGTGAGTTTTCTCTTTTTATCTTTTGGAAATGTGTAAATTTTAGGGCTAGATGAACGTATAACCGACAAAATTTGACCATTCTAAATTTCACCGCCATTTTGATTCAATTACTATGAAGATCTCAAGGGGTTAACAATCTTTGTAAATGCTGTTTCTGATAGTTTGAGGGGTGCAGATTTGAAAATGGGTTGGTTATATAGGCGGTTTTGTTGCTAAATATGTAAAATTTGATTTCAAACAGTATTTATCCCCAAAATAGTCAATTCCGAAAATACGGAAAATCGCTATTCGATTTGTAGGCCGCGTGACGTCAAAATAAATTATCCAAACATTTCAAAAATTATGAAAATGTAAAGTAGACAAATGGGAAATGTTATTCTGCAAGTTATTTAGGTGTTAAATCTATCTGCCTGAAAACGCGGTGGTTTTGAATTTCGAAAATGGCAAATTTTTCTAAAAATTCATCATTTTTTTCTTTTTTTTGTAAATAAACGCAAAACGTATCAGCCAAAATTTACCACTAAAATGAAGTACAACATGTGGGGAAAAAACAATATCAGAATCGCTTTGATAAGTAACAGTGTTCAAAAGTTATAACCATATAAAGAGACGCAGGTCAAATTTCAAAAAAAAGTTGCGAGCCTTAACCTGCAAACAGGCTGCGTCCTTAAGGGGTTAATGACTGTAAACGTAAAAAATGGCAAGGAGTTTGTTTCCAGGTGAAATCATGCCACAGGTTCCTGCTTCAAGATGACATTAGCAAGGAAAATGAAAATGCAGAGTCCCTTTGGGTGGAGATTAGGGGAAGAAAACACAATAATATTACTAAGGTGTTTGTTATAAGGCGCTAGGCAATGATAGAGAATAATAAAGCATAACTTTTACTTCAAAAAAACTATTTCTTACAAAACGATCCAATTAGCTAATATGTACATGAACTGGGGTATCCAGTGTCACAAAACTGTGCATAAACAACTTTATACAGTCAAATAAATTAATTCAGCTGAGGTCTAGCACAAACCAATCCTGCATGTAAATGTAATAATATGGATAGATCTCCCCACTTCCAGGAAGAGTAGGTAATAGCCCTTAGATGTGTTTTCAATGTCCTTTTTAAGGATATTTTTTAACATTGGTATCTATGGATGACGTATGTAGAAAGTGTTCAAGCTTATGCATCAATCCGACCCATCCGTTATGCCCAAATATGGATCTAAAAAATGCTCCATCTTTGTAAGGACACATGGGAATGGCTTCAGAAGGTGCCGGAAGTGGGAAAAAAAAAGTATTCATTTTTAAAGTAAAAAACCAGATGCAAGCGGATCTGAGGTATACTTCAAATAAACATAGACGGATGACACAAAATGCATCCTTTTTTGTCCATTTTTCAACTTATACATTTCAGCATATGGCAGATGGATGCAAACAACGTGATGTGAACCCAGCCTAAGTGCCGTTGTTTTCTTTTCCCCTGTGGCATTTTTGAGGTGACACCACTTACAAGGTGTGTTGCATTGGTTCTGCACTAAGCGGGGATCCCCTCCAGGTTTTTATTTGTTATGTTCATTTCTTTTTGGTTTTCTATCTGTCTTAGCCTGCATCAATCCATGTTGGCCTTCCGCCAATAGGGCCCACAGCAGACTAATCCCCTGATCATTCTGAGCTATTTGTTCTGTCCTTTAGTAAAGTGTACTGCAACAGTTTTTTTCCTCTTGATTTTTTCTTCAGATTTTCTCTTTTCACTCATCTCCTGTGCTCTGTACCCCCTTGTTTGGCCCCTACCAAGTACAGTCATGGCCATAAGTTTTGAGAATGACACAAATATTATATTTTCACATGATCTGTTGCCCTCTGGTTTTTATGTGCGTGTCAGATGTTTTTATGACATACAGAAATACAAGTACAATCATATTATGAGTAACAAAAGCTTTTATTGACAGAATGAGTTAATGCAGCAAGTCAATATTTGCAGTGTTGACCCTTCTTCTTCAGGACCTCTGCAATTCTCCCTGGCAGCTCTCAATCAACTTCTGGACCAAATCCTGACTGATGGAAGTCCATTCTTGCACAATAAATGCTTGCTCACAATTTGTTGGTTTTTGTTTGTCCCCCTGTCTCTTGATGATTGACCACAAGTTCTCAATGGGATTATGGGATTAAGATCTGGGGAAAATCCAGCCCATGGACCCATAATCTCTATGTTTTGTTCCCTGAGCCATTTAGTTATCACCTTTGCTTTATGGCAAGGTGCTCCATCATGCTGGAAAAGGCATTATTGATCACCAAACTGCTCTTGGATGGTTGGGAGAAGTTGCTCTTGGAGGACATTCTGGTACCATTCTTAATTCATGGATGTGTTTTTAGGCAAAACTGTGAGAGAGCCGATTCCCTTGGCTGAGAAGCAACCCCATACATGAATGGTTGCAGGATGCTTTACAGTTGGCATGAGACAAGACTGGTGGTATCACTCACTTTGTCTTCTCTGAACAAGCTGTTTTCCAGATGTTCCAAACAATCGGAAAGGGGATTCATCAGAGAAAATGACTTTACCCTAGTCCTCAGCAGTCCACTCCCTGTACCTTTTACAGAATATCAGTCTGTCCCTGATGTTATTTCTGGAGAGAAGTGGCTTCTTTGCTGCCCTCCTTGACACCTGCCCTTATTCCAAGAGTCTCCGCCTCTCAGTGCGTGCAGATGCACTCACACCAGCCTGTTGCCATTCCCGAGCAAGCTCTGCACTGCTGGTAGCCCGATCCCGAAGCTGAAACACTTTTGAGAGATGGTCCTGGCGCTTGCTGGTCCTTTTTGGGTGCCCTGGAGCCTTTGGCAACAATGGAACCTCTCTCCTTGAATTCCTTGATGATGTGATAGATTGTTGACTGAGGTGCAATCTTTCTAGCTGCGATACTCTTCCCTGTTAGGCCAGTTTTTTGCAGTGCAATGATGACTGCACGTGTTTCTCTAGCGATAACAATGGTTAACAGAAGAGAAGCAATGATGCCAAGCACCAGCCTCCTTTTAAAGTGTCCAGTGGTGTGATTCTTACTTAATCATGACAGATTGATCTCCAGCCCTGTCCTCATCAACACCCACACCTGTGTTAACCCTTTAAGGACGTAGGGCTCATTTTTCGCTCTCCACCTTCCGTTTACAGATCTGTGTGAGGGCTTATTATGTGTGTAACAAATTTTACTTTCCGTGATGTTATTTATTATAACATGCTGTGAACTGGGAAGCAAGAAAAAAATTCCAAATGTGGAAAAATTGAAAAAAAAAAATGCATGTTCATCACGTTCTTGTGGGCTCAGTTTTTACGACTTTCACTCTGTGCTCCAAATGACACCTCTACTTTATTCTTTGGTTCGGTACGATCGCGGTGATAACAAATTTATACAGGTTTTATTGCGTTTTAATACATTTTCAAAAATTAAACGAATGTGTACGAAAAAGGGAAAAAAATTCGCCATCTTCTGACGCTAATAACTTTTTCATACTTTTGTGTACGGAGCTTGGGGAGGTGTCATTTTTTGGGAAAATGAGTTGTTAGCGATGGGTCTTTGCTGCAATATGCAGCAAAGCCCATCTCTGTATGAAGAGGGCTCAGCCCGTGAGCCCTCTTCATACACCCTTCATAGCTCCGTGGCGGGTATATCCGTCACGGAGCGTGAAGGGGTTAATGGAGCAATCACTTAAACGATGTTAGCTGCTCCTTTTAGGGCAGGTCTGCAATGAAGTTGAAATGTGTTTTGGGGGAAAAAGTTCATTTTCTAGGCAAATATTGACTTTGCAATTAATTGCTGTTAAGCTGACCATTCTTTATAACATTCTGGAGTACCGTATATACCGGCGTATAAGACGACTTTTGAAGCCTGAAAAATCTTCAGTCTGGTCTGGGGTCGTCTTATACGCCGGTAATGTTTCTTCTCACCTTTTCCGCGATCCACCGAAGCTCCGCTGCTACGCTCCGGCCGACGGTGACAGCTACGTGGGTGCCGGCGTCGCAGAGAATATGACGTCGGCACACGGCTGGCGTCATATTCTGTGAGCCGCCAGCGCTCAATGAGCTGTCACCATGGCCGGAGTGTAGCAGCGGAGCTTCGGTGGATCGCGGGAAAGGTGAGAAGCTGTTTTATTATTAGTGTGCCAAGCAGGCTGGCTATATAGAGGGGGAGGCGGCAGGATGCAAACTGGGGGGGCCGGCATTCTGCACAATTGGGGGCCGCCAGGCTGTATAATAGCTGGCTGTATACTGGGGGTACAGGCTGGCAGTATACTAGGGGGGGCAGTTTGGCTATATACAGGGGGGCTGGCTGTATACTGGGGGTACAGGCTGGCAATATACAGGGGGAGCTGGCTGTTGGAAAAGGGGTAGTCTTATACGGCGAATATATCTTAAACTCTATATTTTTAACAGGAAAGTAGGGGGGTCGTCTTATACACCAGGTCGTCTTATACGCCGGAATATACGGTATATGCAAATTGCCATTATAAAACCTGATGCAGTAGACTCTGCAAAAATTTACATTTGTATCATTCTCAAAATTTATGTCGATGACTGTATGTAATCCTTACCACCCCCACCCTCTTTTTTTTTCCCTCAAAAGTCTGATCTCACTGTAGTGTGACTAAACACCAAGGGACCCAACTGCCTTGTCAAAAGATTGCAGCTTTTCATCTCTATGCATATAAACAGAGGCCAAACATTTTATTTTATGTATTCAAGCGACTCCTTTTCATTTGCCCTTCTTTACTGGCCTGAAACATCGGTATTATATGCACCACTTTCACACTCCCAACCCTGAGAGTAACACAAAGGGTGTTTCCATCCTTATTCAGAAATTAGTCCCTTTAAGGTTTCTTGATTTACTGGCAGGTGACTCTGCTTCAGCATAGCTAACATGTAACCACCCAGTTCGGGACAATCTCCCTTCTTGCTGGAGCCTTAGGGTGAAGACACACATGGCGTTTTTAGGCTGTTTTTGGGCCGTTTTTAGTTAGTGCGTTTTCACATCGTTAAAAACGCATGCGTTAAAAAAACGTGTGCGTTTTTGGAAAACGCCCAGAGTCAATATTTGCCTAGAAAATGAACTTTTTCCCCCAAAACATATTTCAACTTCATTGCAGGCCTGCCTTAAAAGGAGCAGCTAACATTGTTTCAGTGATTGCTCCATTAACACAGGTGTGGGTGTTGATGAGGACAGGGCTGGAGACCAATCTGTCATAATTAAGTAAGAATCACACCACCTGACACTTAAAAAGGAGGCTGGTGCTTGGCATCATTGTTTCTCTTCTGTTAACCGTGGTTATCTCTAAAGAAGCATGTGCAGTCATCATTGCACTGCACAAAACTGGCCTAACCGGGAAGAGTATTGCGGCTATAAAGATTGCACCTCAACAATCTATCGCATCCTGAAGGAATTCAAGAAGAGAGTTCCATAGTTGACAAAAAGGCTCCAGGGTGCTCAAGAAGGACCAGCAAGCGCCAGGACCGTCTCTTAAAAGTGTTTCAGCTTCGGGATTGGGCTACCAGCAGTGCAGAGCTTGCTCAGGGATGGCAGCAGGCAGATGTGAGTGCATCTGCACGTAGACAGGTGTCAGTACATCTGCACGGAGACTCTTGGAGCAAGGCCTGGTGTCAAGGAGGGCAGCAAAGAAGTCACTTCTCTCCAGAAAAAACATCAGGGACAGGCTGATATTCTGCAAAAGGTACAGAGAGTGGACTGCTGAGGACTGGGGTAAAGTCATTTTCTCTGATGAAACCCCTTTCCAATTGTTTGGAACATCTGGAAAACCGCTTGTTCGGAGAAGGTAAGGTGAGCGATACCACCAGACTTGTCTCATGCCACCTGTAAAACATCCTGCTACCATTCATGTATGGGGTTGCTTCTTAGCCAAGGGAATTGGCTCTCAATCTTGCCTAAAAACACATCCATGAATAAAGAATGATACCAGAATGTCCTCCAAGAGCAACTTCTCCAAACCGTCCAAGAGCAGTTTGGTGATCAACAATGCCTTTTCCAGCACCTTGCCATAAAGCAAAGGTGATAACTAAATGGCTCAGGGAAAAAAACATAGAGATTTTGGGTCCATGGCCTGGAAACTCCCCAGATCTTAATCCCATTGAGGACTTGTGGCCAATCAACAAGAGACGGGTGGACAAACAAAAACCAACAAATTGTGTCAAAATGCAAGCATTGATTGTGCAAGAATGGACTGCTATCAGTCAGGATTTTGTCCATAAGTTGATTGAGAGCATGCCAGGGAGAATTGCAGAGGTCCTGAAGAAGAAGGGTCAACATTGCAAATATTAACTTGCTGCATTAACTAGTTCTAACTGTCAATAAAAGCTTTTGTTACTCATAATATGATTGCACTTGTATTTCTGTATGTGATAAAAACATCTGACATAAACACATAAAAAACAGAGGGCAACAGATCATGTTTAAATATAATATTTGTGTCATTCTCAAAACTTATGGCCATGACTGTATACATCTCTATGCTCTGCTCTCTCTCCCATGCTCACTAATATGTCCAATGCAATCTGTACACCGACCCCTTTCCCCCATTCAAGCCCACGTAATCTAGATACTCAGAGACAAAAGACCCACAATGCTGTCTCAGCTATTAACCCATTTTGCTCCTTAAGGGTACATTCACACTCGGTATGCCTGCCATGTAAACATTTTCAACCACATGTGCGTCCCCCCAGACGGCCGTGTGAATGAGCCCTAACATGGATGCCAGCTTTTGGCAAATAGATTTAGCTGTCATCTGGGGAACCTAGTGCACCCAGATCAGGGCTGTTTTATTTCCTCACGGAAAGGCAGAAGGGGCACCCTAAAAACTTTCTCTGTCTTGCAACGTGTCCAGTTCTCTAAACAGTTGATGGTATTGATTTCACTAGACACGAAAGCATTCAATCTGGTGGACCCAGGGCAGCTTAGAGGTAGTTTTAAGAGTTTTAAGACAATATCTCATTGGAGATACCACATTGACTCCCATTTTGGATCTATATTGCGATCCCAGAGTTGGGATTAAAATTTATGTCTCCCTCTATTCTACCCCATAAAAAAAGGGACCAGATAGGGCTCCCCTCTTTCCTCACTGTTGTATGCATGGAAGATCTAGTGAATGCAATTGGATAAAATCTGGTTATTAGTGGAGAGCAGATCATCCCTCATCACTACAAAGGATCAGCATTTGCCGCTGCTGTATTTGTCTACTTTACCAAGCCATCCCCTGATGGCTCTATTGACCTACAGTCTGTTTAGTAATTACATAAGATAAATATCTCTAAGAGTGTGATAATTGAGGGGCCTGCAACCCCTTGGAGACCGCGGTTATCCAGTTATGCTGTTACTTTTCTTGTGATATTCACCCGCTGAAATATTTGGGGGTCCACATGCTAATTAATCTGACGGACGCTTATACCCTGAATTATGCTCTTTTATTTCAGTCTAACATGATTTGGATTAGTCAGGTTTTATGTCTAGGCCATATCAACAGCATTAAAATAAATGCTCTTCTCCGTCTGTTATATCTCAGAGAATCCCTCTCCAACCCCTTTTGCCAGGAACGTAAAGGGGTATTCTCGTCTGGGCATTCACATTCAGTTTCATTAATCTGCCCAATATATAGACATTTCTTCATTTGGATGTTATTAAAAAAAATGTTCCTGTGTTTATAATTTCTCATAAATGTAGTAATTTGGTCCCTTAGAAACAAGACTTTGTCCCTGGATACGACCACCGCTGCTGGAGGGATTGCACAAAGACACAAAGGGTGTTTTTATATGAAATGTCCTGGAGTTACTGCATGTCCCGCAGCCATCCTGTGGTAATGATTGCTGAAGCCTGGAGGTCAGGCAGGACTCAATAGCGCATGTCTGGCCACCGCTGGCAGAGTGTGGGGTGGCCGTAACCGAGGAAGCTATCTCGTTTCTAAGGGACAACATGACTACACTTATGAAAAATTATCTGCACACAGGAAAATTTTTTTAATAACATCCAATTGAAGAAATGTTTACATAAGACATATTAATGAAACTGAATGTGAATGCCCAGACGAGAATACCCCTTTAACTCTTTTTTTTTTTTCCTATGTTTATCTGGGAATCCTGGGCTCCAAGAATTTCCAGATCGGGCATGGCTAGAAGGAAGGAAAGCAGGAGGTCTTCTTTAGCATACTGGCTGCCTTCTTTAGCATACAGGACCTTCAAAATACCCTAGTCATTTTTTGACACATTCCGGACAGTTTCCCGACGGTCGCTGAAATGGAAATGGTCCTTATTCTCACAGGTTGGCTCCCTCTCCCCTATCACTGGAAATTCATCTTTTAAACCTGGTTTGTCCTTTGGTCTCCTGGAATGGAGCATTGACAATGTACTCTTAAATTTCTATTCCATAGCTACCTGTTCTTGCCTTCAAACCCTAGACACTCTCCTGACTGGGAGTTCTCTATCCCATGGGAACTCATCATATGTATCCTTTGTCATCTTGTAAGAGGACTCTATCCCATGGACATTCTAATAATCCTTTAGTTTGCAGTTGTGTTATATCATAGAAGTTAGTGCTGGGTGACGCCTGCTGTTGATCTTCCAGTAATTCCTTTATTTCTTTCTAGGTACAGGGGCCCTAGACACGGGCTCCCTTTGTAGTAGGTCCACGTTCCACCTGAGGGAGCGTATTCAGCTGGTCTGTATACGTAGCTCATATTCCCTCGCCTACGTGCTAGGGTTCGGTGTTTGAACCCGTCACACTTCCCGTGTTTTATTTTTAATAGTGTAGTTGTTATTGTTCCCCCTCCCATACTCACCCCTCCCTCTTTCCTTCCTATTTGTCTGTGTTCCCCTCTCGGGTGGTTACCCCTCCCCCCCCCCCACCTCTCCTACTCCACGAGTACACCCGGTCAGCTCCCATCCAGCCATGGTGTCTATAAAACTGGGTTCCCTGAATGCCAGGGGTCTAAATACTCCGTAAAAACGCTCTCAAATATTATACGGCATGCATAAGCAAAGAGTTAAGATCTTATTTTTTCAGGAGACGCACTTCAAAACCGGTCACATCCCACCACTTAGAGACCGGTACTTCCAGACCTGGTTCCACAGCACTAATCCGGAGTCACGCTCCAAAGGAGCGTCCATCACTATTCACCGTTCACTACCGCACGTGGTCCTTGGCGAGGAAGTAGACGAAGCAGGTAGATATGTTTTCCTTAAACTCCTGATTCACGGGCAAACATTCACTTTCGCTGACATGTATCTACCAAATCACTCCCCTGTAGCGGCATGCAGGCGAATACTATCGACTCTCTCAGAGTTCTCGGAGGGGATGCTAATAGTGGGGGGGGATTTCAACTTCCCGCTAGACGCCAGGTTCGACACATCCTCAGGGAAGAGTCACATTGCATTTCACCAACTGGTTCCCCTCATGAGGGATCTACAGGGTCTGCAGTTAGTGGACATATGGCGAATACTCCACCCAAAAGACAGGGATTTTACATATTTTTCTCCGGCCCACAACTCATACAGTCGCATCGACTTCTTCCTCCTTCAGCACAGGGGACTAGCCTGGGAGCCGTCCGCTTCAATAGGAAACATAGTACTATCGGATCACGCCCCAATCTATCTCACGTTGGAATTACCACCTGCTCATTCGCGCCAGTGGGCCTGGCGCCTTAACGACAACCTGCTTAAGGACGCTCTCTGCTCACAGGACATAAAAGACACAGTGGCTACCTTCATGCAGACCCACGATCTTTCTCCCACATTGCTCCCGATTAAGTGGGAAGCACTCAAATGTGAGATAAGAAGCCGGTTTATAGACCACGGAGTAAGACTAAAAAGAGAGAACTCCGCTAAACTATCCTCCCTGCTCCAACAATTAAACTCTCTAGAAAGGAGACATAAACTATCTCAAACCCCGGGAGACCTGGCGGAATTAGTTTTAGTCCGTGACGCTATCCGGACCTTACTAGACCAGAAATCCATGGCCAACTACTTGCGATTTAAGAGTAGACTTTATGAACGGTCCAATAAATGTGGGAGACCTTTGGCCCGTCTACTGCACCCCCGAGAGAACACGTCCCATATCCCACGTATCTCGTCCTTGAAAGGTATAATTCATAATCCCGTCGACATCAGCGCGGAGTTTGGGACATACTACTCCCGGCTATATAACATCAAAGGACAGACCCTGGATCATCATCCAGGGGACCTGAGCGACCGCATAAAGGCTTACATAGCGGAAACGCCACTCCCAAGTCTGGAAGCAAAGGCAGTAGAAGAACTAGAGTCGGAATTCTCCGAGACAGAGATCTCTGAGGCCATCAAAAAATCCCCCTCATCGCCGCTGTTATACATTATAGTCATGGAACACCTGGCGTGTGCCATCCGGAATAACCCGAGTATACATGGAATACAAGTAGGCCAACGACAGTATAAGACGGCATTGTTTGCTGATGATATTCTGCTGTATGTGCAACAACCAAGAATCTCATTCCCCTCGCTGATCGCGGAACTGGAGAGGTATGGTCAGTTGAGCAATTTTAAAATCAACTATGGTAAATCGGAAGCACTGAATGTCTCACTGCCATCCTCCGAAGTTCAGTCCCTCAAAGATGCCTTCCCCTTCCGCTGGCGCACGGATGCAATAACCTAACTAGGCATAAGGGTTCCCAGTGATCCAGCGAAACTATACTCCTTGAATTACCTTCCACTCCTGGAAAGTACACTGAAAGCCATTTCCTCCTATGACAAAAAATTCCTGTCCTGGTTTGGTCGGATTAATACGATTAAAATGGACATTTTACCCCGGTTCCTCTACCTGTTCCAGGGAGTACCGATCCAGCCACCTGCTTCCTTCTTTAAATCCATCCGCTCAGCTCTTCTTCGTTTCGTTTGGGGTTCAACCCATCCAAGGATAGGATGGAGATTTCTCATTCGCCCAAAAACAGCCGGGGGGGTGGGCTTGCCCGACCTAAGACTATCACCAGGCATGCTCCATGGTGAGACTACTGGACTGGCACCATCACCATACTTCTAAACAGTGGGTCCGGATCGAGCAATATAGCTCTACGATCCCACTACGACTACTCCCCTGGGTGCCCTTCCGACAAATAGACTTGGAACCGCAGACCCCTTTCCTAGCACAGACCTTGAAATCATGGGACTCCCTCAACAGGCGGAAAATCTCATCTAGACCACACAGCCCTTTGACACCCCTATTTAGGAATCCAGAATTCCCACCCGCCTTCTCTAGATCCATTTTTCTGGGGCGATCGGCTCACGAAGAGCTTCGCATGAGAGACCTCTTGGGAGAAGCCCCGATTCCCTCACTCAAGGAGCTGATCTCGAGGCTGGAGACGTCCCATCTTTCATGGCTAGAAATATCTCAGCTACACTCCTTCCTCAGTCGCCTGGGCCCAGAATCCGCTCTCAACGCCCCCTTGACTCCTTTTGAAGAACTCTTTCGCCTAGCATCCCCGCCAGAACATTGTATTTCACAAATATATAGGCTCCTGGTACAGGAGTCGGACCCCTCAAGCTTGCCATATGTTGCTGCTTGGGAAAGAGAGTTGGGAGTTACATTGTCGGCGGAAGACTGGAAAAAGGCTTTCCTGTTATCACACAAGCTCTCAGTTGCAAGTTCGATGCAAGAACGCAGCTATAAAATTTTATCAAGATGGTATAGGGTTCCGACCCTCCTGCATTCGATCTACCCCTCGCTACCGGACACGTGCTGGAGGTGTGGCGTGGAGAAAGGAAACATGCTCCACATATGGTGGTCATGTAGTAAACTTCTCCCATTTTGGGACCAGGTCTGTGAGATTTCTAAAACTCATCTTAACGCCCAGATCATGGGCGGACCGGAAAGTGCCTTGCTCTCCATCTTATCAGGGGAGATTAAGAAAATAAAGCGCAGTTTACTTCCATTTGTCTTATTAGCAGCCCGTTCAGTAATCCCCAGAAAGTGGCGATCCCCCAGCCCTCCTTCAATCTCTGACTGGTTACAGGAAATGATGCAGATCTTCCGCATGGAAGAGATAATGGCAGACATCAATTGCTCTTCAGTCAAATTCCTCAAACTATGGCAGCCTTGGGTGGTGTTCAGGGACACCCCAACATTTAGAGGGCTCCTGGGGTCTGGATGAGGTGGAGACGGGGGAGGAAGGCCTGTGTTGGCCCTGGCTTCCTGGAACAACCCCCTGCCCTGCGTCCATCATTTCTTTCCTACCTGTATCCCCTAACTATCCCTCCTTGTCGCCCCAATCCCCCTGTCAGTCTCCCCTGTTAAGTGATCTTCGTTAACACGCTATGTCTGATCTCCCGTCTAGAATGTGGTCTGGAAAATTGTACCGAGATTACGGGGGGACGTCGCTTATAAGCCAGTACCTAATAGCCTTGCATACCCTTCATGGTGGAGATTCTTTTAGATAACCAAAGGGTACAAATCATCTGATGATCAGCCCAAATGGGAAATTGACAGCAAATAAACTCTGGTCCCTTGACGACATAGACACCTAAGCATAACTCCGGAGTAACTATATGGCGCAAGGAATCTAATTGTTTCTCCAACGTATATATAGTACTTATGATGCACAAATATTGGAACATAAAAATTAGGCTCCCTTGAGTTGACGATGGAGACTACAGCAGACATAGCTTATTGTCATCTGTTTATTTTGTATCTGTTATTTCTCAATTTATAATATGTTTATTTGGAAAATGTAAAACTTCAATAAAAATTGATTGAACATTAATATGCTGCTCCCCAATTAATTATTTTATATACTCAGGCACCCACCATCTTTTTACTGATGTTTAATTTAAAAATAAAAAATCTTGTACTCAACTAACACTACCGCATCTTCTGGACGCTGCTGAACAGGAAGGGGTGCTAGGCCGCAGATCCTGGCTCATTGGCGCTGGTATAAGTCAGCCACCAAATTGTGCAAGTTCTCCCACTTAAAGGGTTTTCCCACTAAACAAGTTGGTGGATAGGGCCTAACTTGCTGATTGAGGGGGTCTCGGTGATGGGAATTCCACAGATCACTAAAACAAGGGGTCCAATGTACCCCAGTTGGACCCTTCGTTGCTCCCCGAGATGAGAGGAGCAGCAGGACGTGCATGTCCAGGCTGCCCGGTACATCTCTATGGAGCTGATGGGCTGTTGCCCCACGAACAGCATGTTAAGCCCTATCCTATGGCTGGCGCCTAATTTTTTTTAATGGGATTAGAACCTTGTCTGATTTTTATTCAAGAGACTCCTCTGTCCTCCATTCATTACCTGTTCTGTATAAAAGACGCCTGTTCACAACCTCAAACAGTCACACTTGTCAGGATTCGGGATGCGTGTATCAACTGAACCAACCCAGTAGGTGGTACTAGCTGACACCTGGGACCAGTGGCGTGACTAGAGTCCTCTGGGCCCCAGGGCAAAATTCCCAACAGGGCCCCCCTTCTCTATGCATAAAAACATTGAACACCATCCACCAGTAGCCGTTATCAATGTCCCGCCATCCACCAGTAGCCAAAATTTATGTCCCCCCTCACGAGTAGCCATAATTAATGTCCCCCCGTCCACCAGTAGCCAAAATGAATGCCCCCCCTCACCAGTAGCCTTAATTAATGCCCCCCCTCACCAGTAGCAATAATTAATGTTCCCTCCACCAGTAGCCATAATTTATGTCCCCCCCCCACTACTAGCCATAATTAATGTCCCCCCCACCAGTAGCCATAATTAATGCCCCACCTCACCAGTAGCCATATTTAAAGCACCCCCTCACCAGTAGCCATAATTTATGCCCCCCTCACCAGTAGCCATAATTAATGTCCCCCTCACCAGTAGCCATAATTAATGTCCCCCTCACCAGTAGCCATAATTAATGTCCCCCTCACCAGTAGCCATAATTAATATCCCGCCCACCAGCAGCCATTATTAATGCCCCCCTCAGTAGCCATAATTAATGTCCCCCCCCACCAGTAGCAATAAATAATATCCCCCTCACCAGTAGCCATAATTAATGCCCCCCTCACCAGTAGCTATAATTAATGCCCCCCCTCACCAGTAGCCATAATTACTGCCCCCCCTCACCAGTAGCCATAATTAATGTCCCCCCACCAGTAGCCATAATTAATGTCCCTCCACCAGTAGCCATAATTAATATCCCCCCACCAGTAGCCATAATTAATATCGCCCCCACCAGTAGCCATAATTAATGCCCACCTCACCAGTAGCCATAATTAGTGCCCCCCCCTCACCAGTAGCCATTATTAATGCCCCCCTCACCAGTAGCCTTAATTAACCCCCCCCTCACAGTAGCCAAAATTAATGCCCCCCTCACCAGTAGTCTTAATTAATCCCCCCCTACCAGTAGCAATAATTAATGTACCCCCCCACCAGTAGCCAAAATTAATGTCCCCCCACCAGTAGCCATAATTAATGTCCCCCCCACCAGTAGCCATAATTAATGCCCCCCTCACCAGTATCCATAATTAATGCCCCCCCTCACCAGTAGCCATAATTAATGTCCCCCCCCCACCAGTAGCAATAAATAATATCCCCCTCACCAGTAGCCATAATTAATGCCCCCCTCACCAGTAGCCATAATTAATGCCCCCCCTCACCATTAGCCTTAATTAATGTCCCCCCCTCACAGTAGCCAAAATTAATGCCCTCCACTAGTAGCCATAATTAATGCCCCCCCATCAGTAGCCATAATTAATATCCCCCCACCAGTAGCCATAATTAATGTCCCCCTCACCAGTAGCCATAATTAATGTCCCCCTCACCAGTAGCCATAATTAATATCCCGCCCACCAGCAGCCATTATTAATGCCCCCCTCAGTAGCCATTATTAATTCCCCCCCACCTGTAGCCATAATGAATGTCCCCCCAACCAGTAGCCATAATTAATGCCCCCCTCACCAGTAGCCATAATTAATGCCCCCCTCACCAGTAGCCATAATTAATGCCCCCCTCACCAGTAGCCATAATTAATGTCACCCCTCACCAGTATCCATAATTAATGCCCCCCTCACCAGTATCCATAATTAATGCCCCCCCTCACCAGTAGCCATAATTAATGTCCCCCCATCAGTAGCCATAATTAATGCCCCCCACCTGTAGCCATAATTAATGCCCCCCCCCACCAGTAGCCATAATTAATGTCCCCCCCCACCAGTAGCAATAAATAATATCCCCCTCACCAGTAGCCATAATTAATGCCCCCTCACCAGTAGCCATAATTAATGCCCCCCCTCACCATTAGCCTTAATTAATGTCCCCCCCTCACAGTAGCCAAAATTAATGCCCTCCACTAGTAGCCATAATTAATGCCCCCCTCACCAGTATCCATAATTAATGCCCCCCCTCACCAGTAGCCATAATTAATGTCCCCCCATCAGTAGCCATAATTAATGCCCCCCACCTGTAGCCATAATTAATGCCCCCCCCCACCAGTAGCCATAATTAATGTCCCCCCCCCACCAGTAGCAATAAATAATATCCCCCTCACCAGTAGCCATAATTAATGCCCCCCTCACCAGTAGCCATAATTAATGCCCCCCCTCACCATTAGCCTTAATTAATGTCCCCCCCTCACAGTAGCCAAAATTAATGCCCTCCACTAGTAGCCATAATTAATGCCCCCCTCACCAGTAGCCATAATTAATGCTCCCTCCTCACCAGTAGCCATAATTAATGCCCCCCTCACCAGTAGCCATAATTAATGCCCCCCACCAGTAGCCATAATTAATGCCCCCCCCCCTCACCAGTAGCCATAATTAATAAAAAAATTTAATTCTTGCTTAGTTATTCCGCTCCTCTTCGCGCTCTCTCTCATCTGAAGATCGGCGCATCATTAAGCCTGCGTCGGTGTAATCGATGGATGCCGTGGGTGGGGACGGCGGGCTGAGCGGGGGGCCCATTCTCATTTTGAATTATGACAGCTCCGGGCCCCCCGGATCCAGCGCACGGACCAGATGCAGGACAGTCTGTAACAGGAAGACCCACGGCTGTCACAATTTAAAACATCTGCCCGCTGTGCTGCGCCGAGTTATCAGCGCAGCACAGGGGTCAGGTGCTGGCCTCTGACTGACAGTGGGCCCGGTCACAGTCGTGACCCCTGTGATCGCGATCGTTACGCCCCTGCCTGGGACCAGAGTATAAGTGCCACCTGGTGTTCACCAAAGCCCGCCGCAAAGCGGGTTGGACTTGCTGCGGCAGGGTACCACCAGGTTGTTCCACAGGTGCGACTAGCCCGTGGTGGCAGCCATCAAGGTACCTTACAAGGAAAAAACCTCAAGTCCAATCCGGGGTCAGCAATGGGAGGTCCAGGTAGATGGAACGGGCACACAGGAACGCAGGACATGGGAACTCAGGAGCAGGAACACACGGGAGCAGGAATGCAGGATACACGGGAACACGCAGGAGACACAGGAACACAGGATAATTCTTAGGGAGCTTTTTCTAAGGCAGTAAGCGCCAAATATTGGTGCGCTGGCCCTTTAAATTTCTTGAAGCAGCCGTGCAAGTGCCTCAGTAGGTGGGGACGTGTGCACCGTGCTGCCGGAGTCACCGCTGGATCATGGTGAGGTGAAAAATACTTGGAGCAGCAGAGAGTGACACGGGTGCGCCTGCGACCCGGGAGATGGGTCGCAGGCGCACCCATGACAGTAGCCCACCCCCCCTTCGGACTCCCCCTCTTCTTGAACTGGAGGAATTTTTGCAGAAGACCTCGCTCCAAGATGTTATCCCCTGGCTCGCAGGATCTTTCCTCTGACCCCTTCCAGTCGACAAGGAAGAACCGCTTCCCTCTGTTTTCATATCCAGGACCTCCTTTACCTCAAAGACAGTGGTGGAATCAGCCTCAGGAGCAAGAGGAGGCACTTGCCGAAAAAAGCTGTTCAGGATGACTGGTTTCAAGAGAGAGACGTGGAAGGAATTCGGGATTCGCATGGAGGATGGAAGCCGCAGCTTATATGCCACAGGATTGAGGACTAGTACTTGCGTATAAAGCTCTTCTGAAGGTTCTGCTTCACATAGGCCTTCATGGCCGCTGTTTCGGAAACAGATAGATGATACACTCGACCGCGGGGAGGAGATGCGCCCGGCATCCAGTCTATTGGACAGTCATAGGGTCGGTGTGGCGGCAGAGTCTCAGCTTGCTTCACTGAAAAGACGTCAGCGAAGTCCACATATGGAGAAGGGAGACCCACCAGAGGCTTGGAGGTGAGACAGCAGAAACGGAACAAGGCAGTTCCAGACAATGTAACTGGCATTCTGGTCCGCAGCGGAGAACTTCACCTGTTTGCCAGTCAAGTACAGGTGCGTGGTGCTGCAACCATGGAAGGCCCAGAAGAACTGAAGCGGTGCTTCAGGTTAGTACGTAAAAGGAAAGTCTCTCTTTGTGCAAAACCCCTACTTGTGGGCATAGGGGTTCTGTGTGGTACTGGATCGGTTCTTGGAGAATCTGCCCAGACGTGAAGAAGCTTTGTTCTCACCTAGGGATGCTTCTCCCAAGAACTCTAGGTGCGTGCACTTTCCTGGACGCTGAGGATGGAGTAGACAGGACTGAAGTAAGTGTTCCGGGCTGGCACAATAGAGACAGAGGTTCTCCTGAAGTCGTCTGAAACTTTCCTTGGGAGACGAGCTCTGTCCACTTGCATTGGTTCTTCTGAAACTGTCATGGCAGGTGGCTCATTCCGCCTCATTCCAATCCAGCTCAGAGGCTAAGGTACAGAACTGGACTGTGTAGTCTCCCACAGACGAGTCTCCTTAACGCAGGTTCAGGAATGCAGTCTCAGCTGAAGATGCTGGAGCTGGTTCCTCAAAGACAGACCGGAACTCAGCAAAGAAGGAGGGGATGTCAGCTGTAACCGGGTCCTTTCTGTCCCAGAGGGGAGTAGCCATTGGTTTCCCGGAGAGGAAGCTGATCACGAACGCCACCTTAGCCTGTTCTGTGGCAAACTGTGAAGGCATCATCTGGATATGCAGGGAGCACTGAGTAACGAAGCCCCTGCACAACGTGGCCTCACCGTCATATTTGGAGGGCATAGATAGACGCAGCCCGGGCTCAGCAGTAGATGATGCAGCCATAGAAACAGGAGTTACAGCAGGTACTGGATGCAGGTGCTGAGTAGCCACCAACTGCTGCAAGGTGGAGGTGAGTTGTGCAAGTAGCTGTCCTTGTGCGACAATCTGTTGCGACTGCTGTTCCATGAAGGTGGGAAGGTAAGACATTCCAGGTAGCGAAACCTCTGCGGGATCCATGGCCGGATCTTAATGTTAGGATTCTGGATGCGTGAATCCAGTGGACCAACGCAGGAGGTGGTACTAGTCGACACCTGGGACCGGAGTCTAAGTGGCACCTGGTCTTCACCAGAGCCTGCCGCAAAGCGGCTTGGACTTGATTCGGCAGTGTACCACCAGGTCATTCCACAGGTGAGACTAGCCCACGGTGGCAGCCAATGTCGAGGTACCTTAGCAGCAAAGAGTCTTGTAGTCAGGTTCAGGCACAAGGTCAGGGCAGGGGGCATAGATGCAACCTCAAGTCCAATCCGGAGTCAGCAACGGGAGGTCCAGGCAGATGTTAATGGGAACGCAGGACATGGGAACTCAGGAGCAGGAACACACGGGAGCAGGAACGCAAGGAACCCAGGATAAATGCTAGGGATCTTTCTCTAGGGATCTGCTGTGAGGCACAAAGATCCGGCAGGGGGGACAGGAAGGGGCTGGAAATTTAAGCTGTATGGCTGGCCGGCCCATTAAGGGCACCCATGCCGCGCTGGATCGTGGGGATGTGAGTGGGACCTGGAACAGCGGAGAGGGGCACTCCACAATGGTGAACCAAGCCAAAAAAAGAAAACACATAAATAATAAATAAATAATCAAATGCATTAATAATCAAACTGTAATAGTATAGTATCGTGGATAAATGTAGCACTCCCAATTAATGCATAGAGCCAAACTTTGACCAAAGAGGGGGAGTGAAGCTGATACAAAAAATCTATTTATTTATTAATTCAATTTAAAAATCAGAAACAATGAATTACCAAACACAGAGTTGTAGTCACAGGCCCAATATGTACAGGCTCATAACAAGTAACAAAACAAAACACAAACAAAATACCTGCCTGTTTGGGCACCAGCTAACACAGTAGCTTTTCCCTCTGTAGCTACTAACCACAGAAAATAAACATAAAGGCAGTCTGTACTTTCAGGCTTGATTTACTCAGCACAACCTCCAGCTCTCAGAGAGAGACCCCTCCCATGGTGCAGCTAAGGTTTATAAAGCCCTGTTCCAGTTGCAGGCTAACTAACATTTGCATACAGTCCTTCATCCTGTTGGTAGATGCCCTTTAAGGCTGCTCAGAATATAGATTAATCATCAATGGCCAACCCTTACAGGGCCGGATTAAGGTTGGTGGGGGCCCCTGGGTGCAAAATCTGGTGTAGGCCCCCACTAAGTGTAGCGTACACACACGTCCTCCTGCTTCCTTTCCACTATCCCAGCAGTAACACAGCTACATACATAAAGCTGCCTCACCCCCAGTAACACAGCTACATACAGCCGCCTCACCCCAGTAACACAGCTACATACAGCCGCTTCATCCCCAGTAACACAGCTACATACAGCCGCTTCATCCCCATTAACACAGCTACATACAGCTGCCTCACCCCCAGTAACACCGCTACATACAGCCACCTCACCCCCAGTAACATCGATACATACAGCCGCCTCACCCCCAGTAACACAGCTACATACAGCCACCTCGCCCCCAGTAACACAGCTACATACAGCCGCCTCACCCCAGTAATACAGCTACATACAGCCGCCTCACCCCAGTAATACAGCTACATACAGCCGCCTTATCCCCAGTAACACAGCTACATACAGCCGCCTCGCCCCCAGTAACACCGCTACATACAACGGCCACAGCACGAAACAGTGAGTACTTGTGTTGCTCACTGTACCGAGCCTAGGCGCTATAGATGCCTTTGAGGGAAGTATATCCGGTAGCAAATTTGCGGCCAGATATACGTCCCCCATACGTTATTGTGAATGTACCCTTATACAGACATGTTTATACAATTACACACATTTATATACATATACACACACACATAAAGTGCTACACTCGTATACTTGCAGCCATATATACACACAAGTATAAATATATGCGTGTATAAAAACAGTATATGCATCTATACACAGTATATACATCTTTACACAGTATATACACAGTAGATGCATCTATACACATATACACAGTAGATGCATATATACACAGTATATACATATATACACAGTAGATACATATATATATACATATATACACATATACACTGTATATACATATATATATATATACATATATACACAGTATATACATATATGCACAGTAGATACATATATACAGTATATACATATATACACATATACACTGTATATACATATATACACATATACACTGTATATACACACAGAAAAATACATATGTATATACTTACCTGTTAGGGTGACCGGGTGCCTGTTCGGGCTGGTGGGGGGCCTTTCCGGTGCTTGTTCCCCAGGGGGGAAGGGTAGTCGGTCGGTTGCTTCTTTCGGCCTGTAAGGGGGGGGGGGTAGGCGGGTGCTTGTTCAAGCGGGGGGAGTTGGGAGGTTGGCGGGGTCGAGCAGGGTTGCTTGTTTTGGCGGGCCTGGAAACGGTCACCTGTGCCGGAGGTAGTTGAGGGGGGGGGCGGAGTCGTCTGTGCCGAAGTGCGGGCGGCTCGTCATGCAGCAGGATGGGTGGGCGGCCAGTAAATGCAGGGGCTGGATGACCTGGTAGGCGTGCATGGAGATGGCAGGGGAGGCGCTCACCCTGTGCCTGGAGGCGGCGGGCGACTCATGAGGGGGGGCACGGGAGGTGCGATCTGGTCTGGTCCCCTAGAGGGGCAAGATGGTGGGGGCCCCGGGGCTCGAGCCCCGCCTATAATCCGGGCCTGAACCCTTACTATGCATATTTGAAAAACCTAGCTGAAACATACATGCCATTGATGACCTTTCCAGCCACTGCCTTACAATTATTATAAGTAAACGATGTTAACTACAACACACTCACAGTACAGTTCAATGTTTACTGACAGCTTCAAAGCAGGTGATTATTGAGCATAAATAGGGCTAATGTCCAATATTTATCCTCAATAAAGATAAAATGTTGTTGCACACTTTCATCACATATGAGGATGATGCCAAGATGCTACCAAGGGGCCCAACACAAAGCATACGCGTTTCGGATAGAACTCATTCGGATTCTACATACAGGAAGGTGCATATAGAGAGAAAATAAAGCAATCATATTGCACATGTAGGTAATGCCTGGGGCATCAGCGTGAATCACTGGAAGCTCAGTAAACAAACCAGAAGTATGTCACTGGAGACTTCGGAGAGGGGCCCGGCAGGGGCACGTCAAGGTACATATTGTGCATTGCCATGGAAAGCACAGGCAAAAAAGCTTATGATCAGAAGGATGGAGACATAGTTTAAGACTAAGGAGTAAAGCCAAATTATTTTTATCAATAAAAGTATGTACTAAAGTGCATGATATTTCTCAGAGACAATACAAAGGTGGATATTAATGAAAATACATGTGTAGAAACAACCCGCATTGGTGACCCCTGCAAAACACCTATTACTTATACTCCCATTGCAAGCAAAAGACGGGAAATGAACAAACAGTGAAAATATTATTTAATAAACAGATAGTAATACAATGTGATTTTGCAAAAAGCCCTACTTAAAAGCAATGTATACTAAAGTGCATAGTGTTGCTCAAAGACAATAAAAAGTGCCCATGCTATGTGCATGTGTAAAGAGGACTAATTGAGTAATCAATGTGAAATGCACAAAATAATGAAAAATAATAAATAACAAGCAAGTATAAAGTGCAATGTGCAAAGTGAATGTTGAGTAATAAAAATATATAAACTGTGTGCAAAATTCAAAGATATAATACTTAAACCCTTAGTGACGCCGCCTGTAAAGGCTCTAGTGACCGGTCATTTATAGGTCGCTTTTAGGTCCATAATTTTTTTTTTTTTGCATGCTACTTTAAAAATTTTTGGACAATACTGAAGTTAAATAGGTAATAAAAGTTAAAACATTTTTTCATTTTTATTTGAGGTTAAAAGCGGAAAAAAAGGTGCTTTTTTGTAATTTATAGTTCTTTTTTTTTAAATTTTCAAATTAACTCAAAATGAACATTAATGAATTCCCTATTTCATTCAGCGCAATGCTGTGCAGAGCGGAGAAGGGAGAAGCAGTAACGAACCGCAGGAGCAGTAGAAAACTGCAGCAACGTCTATAGACGTCACTGTAGACTCAGGACCTGTTGACGTCTAAAGTAAGCGGGCGGTCCCAGACCTAAACAACATAAACAACAACACACACAGTTCACACAACAAGCCGTGGTCACAGCAAATCAATAAACTCACAAACATATACTGTCACATGAGATTGATATACCGATTTATATAAATCCCTATTCAAATTGAAGTCCTGGAACCATCATAACATATTTTCATGGTTTGAAAACATAAAGAAAGAAGCATTATGTACCGCCCAAACAAGAAGACAAAAGATAAAAATTACAATAAAAATTATCTCGTCAAGGAAGGCAGCAAACCCCAAGTTCTCATTAAGCCCCTAAAGTTGTTTTAAGTAGTCAGATCCACTTAGACCTCTTACGGAGAAGCTGTTGTTTAAGGTAACCATCTCTCAATGTTGTCCATGGTCAATGCCCTTGAATTTTAAGAAAAACATTTGATATCCCGTACTCATGAGGTATAACTGCTATGAATGCTAGTGGTGCATGTCAAGCAGTGAAGATGGACCATTCGCTATCCCCTGTCTCCAGATCGCAGGAGAGGACAGAATAGGGCAAAACATGAAGTTCCTTTAAAAGAGATACATCACGGAGCGCAGTGCAAGGTGGTTATATCTGAGAAATAAAAGAAATATCTACCAAGCTAATTAGAAATCTTATGGAATAAAGATATGCAGGGGCAAACCATATGTCATACCGATTCTATACCGATTCTATATTCCTTATGGCGGATGTTGACTATTCAGCATGCTGCGGGCTATCTGCGCAAGTGACTCTGCGGAACTCCCGGCCTCCATCTCCACAGTGTACTGCCACGGTGCTTCTGGGTCATCTGCCTCGTCTTCTACCTCCTCCGGATGCTCCTGCTCCTCCTCTCCTGTCACCTGAGTAGAAAAACCACAAATTGCATTAGACTCTGCTTGTGTTCCAATGTCCTCATCCTCCTCCAGTTCAGCCCCCACCAGACTCATGTGGCCAGGAGATGTAGTCTCCACTTCTCCAGTGCCCTGACCAGACAGATTTTGCAGCATGAGTTCTTGGACATGAAGCAGAGGAGTGACGTTATTCATCCCGCAGTCCTGGCGACTGACAAATAACGTGGCCTCTTCAAAGGGCCTGAGCAAATGGCAGGTGTCATGCACGGGCTGCCAGTGGCTGGCATCAAAGTTACACAGGGGAGTATTACGGTCTGCTGGCATTATCAAAAAATCATTAATGGCTTTTCTCTGTTCATACAGGCAGTCTAACATATGGAGGCTGGAATTTCAACGGGTGGAAACATCTCATATCATACTATGTTGGGGTAGGCCGTTCTGACGCTGCAACTCGAGGAGAGTGTGCTTGGCTTTTAAGAATGGCTGAAGACTTAAGGAACTTGTTGACTACAAGATTGAACACGTGCGCCATGCAGGGCGCATGGACCATCCCTCCTCGATGCAGCGCGGACACCGTGTTCTTCCCATTGCCTGTCACCATGGTTCTGATTTTTAGTTGTCGCGTAGAAAGCCACACATTGATTTCTTCTTGCCTGACGCGGAGCAGTTCCTCCCCTGTGTGACTTCGTTCGCCCAGGCAAACCAGGTGTAAAACTGCATGACACTGCTGTACCCTGCACATGTGGTAAGATGGAGCAGCACTTGTAGAGGCTGAGGTGGTGGTGGAGAAGGAGGAGGCGGACACTGGCGCAGGAGCAGCATTTTGACAACGTGGAGGAGACAGCGCCGTCTCTTGTGGAAGTTGGTGTGGCTGGGCGGGAAGCACATTCACCCAGTGGGCTGTAAAGGACATGTACTGGCCCTGACCATAGTTACAGCTCCACATGTCCGCGCTGCCGTGCACCTTGGAAGAAACTGATAAGCTCAAGGACTGGCCCACCTTCTGTTGTAAATATTGGTGAAGGGCTGGCACAGCCTTTTTGGAAAAAAATTGCGGCTTGGAACTCTACACCTCGGTTCGGCACATAGAACTGCTATTTGGGGTATACAGATCCCCCTTAAAGAACAACCAGGGATTGGTCCACCAATCGCTACTGCAGATGCATGAAAGTCAAGGGTGCAGAGTCCACGCCTTGGAATGGGAGAGACTGCAGTACCAACAACTTCGACAAGAGCACGGTCAGCTTCTGCACCTTAGGATGGCTGGACGCATAGAGTTGTAATCGCCTCGCTCAACGACTGCTGGCGCCATGCGTAGCGAGGAGCAGGAGTATCTGGACCGGGAGATGTCAAAGACAAATAGCTCCCTTCGGCAGAGGTGCTGGAGCCTTTACTTGCTGAAACAGCATGTGTGCCACTAGGTGCTGCTGTTGCTGCGCATGCAGGATGGACCACATCTGACACCCGTTTCTCCCAGGCCATTGGATGGTGACGCTGCATGTGTTGGCGCTGGGCCGCAGTGCCAAAGTTAGCTCCCTGGCCACGCTTCACTTTCTGCCCACGCTCGGCTCCTCTGGAGTCTTTACAAAAAACTGCCACACTGCCGAGGTGGTAATTTTACCGCCAACACTCTGCACTGAGTGACTACTACCGCCGCTGCCTCGCTGAGCCCCTGTGCCTCTGCTTACTTGGACCTGCGAATCGGGATTTGAACCTCGTGGACGTTTGGATCCAGTTCTCACACTGCTGCCACCCTGCTGACTTACGGCCACAGTAGCGACTTGCTGCCTGGTGTGCAAGCTGACACTCTCTTCGTCTGACAGTGATGAATCCCCTGCTACACCCAGCTCCCAAGTGCGATTAGCTACATCATCATCAATTTGCGTTTCCCGCTCACTGCTACTCTCCTCACCGGTGTCAGTATGCACAGCCAGCCTACTGCAGGAAGCAGCGGAAGTCTGCCCCACCTCTTCACTGCCAAGCAGCTGCTGACTGTCCTCGAACACTTCATACTCGCTGAATAGTGGCACTGAGCACAAACCACCTAGTAGCTCTCTGGCTGCGGGAAAGGAACAGGACAGAGGCTGGTTGAGGACAGGTGAGGGCCGCTGACCTGCTCCTGGGCCATGCCAACTAATTGTTGTATCTGAGGCACCCACTGACTCTTGGCTGGGGTTGTCAGATGTTATGTTTGAGGAATTGGATGACCTAGTCAACCATTCAACAACCTTTGGGTTGTTGATCAACACACTAACACTAGATGACAACGGCAGTTCTGGCCTCACAGAGTCACCTCTACTGCGACGTCCACTTACTGTGCTGCTACCTCTGCCTGCTCCACCTGCCACCTTTCTGTCTGACATAGTGGTTTATATACTATGTGGATTTCACAAGTAAATCTGGCTGTAAACTATCGCCCCAAAAAGGTATGGCAATGTGCGTTATACAGAGACCCCACAACTGACACCCAGTGAGAGGTCCACAAATCACTACTGCAGATGCATGAATGTCAAACTGATTTCTTCCTATTCGATTTGGTCACTAAATAGAACTGCTATTTGGGGTATACAGATCCCCCTTAAAGAACAACCAGGGATTGGTCCACCAATCGCTACTGCAGATGCATGAAAGTCAAACAGATTTCTTCCTATTCGATTTTGTCGCTAAATAGAACTGCTAAAGAAAATCCAGGGATTGCAGCAAGAATCGCTACTGCAAAGTACAGTAGCAGCATCTAGACGCTACATGAAGTGTGAAGTGCCGAGATTGAAAATGGCTGGGTTATAGGCCTGTGTGACATCACATAAGCCTGCTGGTCGCTGATTGCCTTACAGGTCTGCAGATGTCATCGTGGGTGTTCCTTTCTCCTTTCCAGAGTTCTCTGCCCCATGTAACACATTGTTCTCACGCCCATTTAGCTGAAAAAATAGGGGAAAATACAATTATGCGAATCAGCATAAACTTCGGCTTCGTGATGAATCAAATTTTTCCTTAATTTCTAACCGAAGTTAGAATCTTTAGAATCGATTTGCCCATCTCTACTTGCGATACATTGTCCCTACTCTGTCTGATATCTCTTGTGGTAATTTCTCGTTCGGGGTGACCTTGAAGGCATCAAAACACTCACCATGTTTTGTTGCAATTGAAGGATTGGGGGCAAAATTATCTTTAAATTGGATCTGTTAGAAACCGTGGCAATATTTTGGACACAGAGTCCCTCATTTTATCTCAACTGCTATGGTAGATAGTCATTCTAGGTTTTTGTTTACCTTTAATGCGAGATGATGGTTGGAGGAGAGTCTTCGCCCTTTGGTACGCTCTCTGAATGCATCTTCTTGACTTAAAGCCATATATGTGCCACTAGGGAATTCTGGGAAGTATTCAAATACGTTTTTCAGGAATTGCCTTAATCCCACATCATGCTTTTAGACTTCTTGGTGTTAAGGGGGCTGCCTTTCAAGGTAGTAAAAGGAGGCATTGTTTTTCTCCTTGCTCACGAAAATGTCCCCTATGGTCGATAGCTTGCTTTTCAAAATCTGTGGTAGTTGAGCAAATTTCTGACATACAAGGAAATTAACCTGTATGTTCTGCTGCAATCATAAAGTGGGGATGTGCAGAATAGGCAAATAAAAAACACATTAGTGGATGTTTCTTTGCAGTAAACATCTGTACCGGGCCCAAAAGAGGACCAGGGACATTGAGAAAGTTCCATCGTTTGACAGGAACAGATCCTTCTCCCACAACCCCAGGAAAAGATTTGCATATAAGGGTGCACACACCACCCCCATCGCAGTTCCCCGGAGCTGCAGATAGAAGGATCCAATAAAAGTGAAAAAATGAAACAATACAAATTCAAGCATACTTAATAAAAAAGTTGAGAAATTTAGTGGCACTTATCAAATTTATCCAGCCGTCCTTATGTGCTACCACCTTATCCCTAAAACACCCAATGGGAAAAAGTAAAAGCTATTGCATAAAATATAAGTGTAGGTGGGCACTAATAAGGAAGGTTCCGGATTTCTTAGATAGATTAATATTTATTTGTACATCCAAAAACATACAGATATAAAAATCAGACCTACAGATGTCTGTGTTAAAAATTGGTCTTTGTAACAAAAAGCTAGCTTGAAAAAATAAAAAATAAAAAAATATAGCGCTTTAGAGATATGTCAAAAATTTATTTTAAGTTAAAAAAATTGAGAGGAAAAGGTGATATCTTTTTTGAAGGGTTCAGAGTTCGGATGCCGTATGAGAGGTAGGTATCCGGGAGGTATTTTAAGTGGCTGGCAAGATATAGGGCCCTATATCTGCATTGTAAGGCTAAAAATCGGATCGGACCAGTATAAATGACAGGTAATTTTAAATGACTGTAGTCATACACTCACGGTTAGACGGTTCTGGCTTGTTTTCATATTAGACAAAGTTTCTTCGCAATGGAGAATAATGCAAGGCAATGTGGGCTGAGTACACTTTGGCGTCTCCACCGCCGTGTGTGTTGCGCAATGGCGCTCCAAGGTAGGTATTCTGGCGCGAGTCCTGCGTCAAGCAGCAAAGTTTTTGTTCCGTCTTCTCTTTTTGCAGTCCCAGTCAATCGCCTTGCATCAGGTGAATGATAGCTGCACACAACTGGGTGCGTCCACCCCAAGCAATAGAGTTTACAACACAGGATATTCTGCTATAGATCTCTTATTGCGTTTTAAGTTCTTGGTGCTTTTTTGTGAGTGCTTGTTAGATGGGTCTCGATCCTATGATTTATAGCTGTAACTGTGGCTAGACGCGTTTCAGAGCACACGGCTCTTTCCTCAGTAGCCTTTTTAAACAAGCACTCACAAAAACGCACCAAGAACTTAAAACGCAATAAGAGATCTATAGCAGAATATCCTGTGTTGTAAACACTTAATAAAAAAGTTGACTTGGCCTCATCAGGCATAGACATCAGCAAAAAACAACACTGCACGTAAGCCATCGGTGTGACAAATGTATGAAGGGACAAGTAATGAGAAGATGGTCAGCATCCAATTGTATACCTGAAGGTTTTTCTAACAAATATGAAGAATCTCTCAAATATGAAGATCACATACTAATGGCTTCAAGATCTCATCAATGTATTAGCACACATTATCAGAAATATTGTTGCGTCCAGATGTTATCGGCCAACTTGTTGGATTGATAGGTTATTTATGAATCCTCAGAAGAAGATACAAAGTAGATTCAACGGTGCCAGATACTTTCAATGATAATGCCACATCCTTTGATATGATGCTATGTACAACCTCCCATTAAAAAAATAATTTAATATCACATAATTTTAATTTTACATAACATAATATATACCGTATATACTCGTGTATAAGCCGAGTTTTTCAGCACAAAAAATGTGCTGAAAATCCTCAACTCTGCTTATACACGAGTCAATAGGCAGCCCAGCACTTAAAAAAAAAAATATATATACACTCACCCTCCGGTGGCCCCGATGTCTGCGCTGCTCCCCCGATGTCTGCGCTGCTCCCCCGATGTCTGCGCTGCTCCCCCGATGTCTGCGCTGCTCCCCCGATGTCTGCGCTGCTCCCCCGATGTCCGCGCTGCTCCCCCGATGTCCGCGCTGCTCCCCCGATGTCCGCGCTGCTCCCCCGATGTCCACGCTGCTCCCCCGATGTCCGCGCTGCTCCCCCGATGTCCGCGCAGGTCCTCTTCTGTCTTCTATCTTCCTCTGTCTTCTGTCGGGCGCCGCCATTTTCTTCTCCGGCCGTTGCATAGTATGACGTCAGCAGCGGCTGCGTAATACTATGCGCCTGCCGCGCGGGAAACATGGCGGCGCCCTGCGGAAGACAGAAGACAGAGGAAGATAGATGACAGAAGAGGACCCGCGCGGACATCGGGGCCACCGGAGGGTGAGTATGTAAGTTTATTTCTTTTTTTGTTAGTGCAGGGCAGGCTGTATACCTAATTAGGCAGGCTGTATACTAGTGGGGCAGGCTGTATACTTAAGGGGGCAGGCTGGGCTGGCTGTATACTTAAGGGGGCAGGCTGTATACTACTGGGGTCAGGCTGGGCTGGCTGTATACTTAAGGGGGCAGGCTGGGCTGGCTGTATACTTAAGGGGGCAGGCTGGGCTGGCTGTATGCTTAAGGGGGCAGGCTGGGCTGGCTGTATACTACTGGGGGCAGGCTGGGCAGGTTGTATACTACTGGGGGCAGGCTGGGCAGGTTGTATACTACTGGGGGCAGGCTGTATACTTAAGGGGGCAGGCCGGGCTGGCTGTATACTACTGGGGGCAGGCCGGGCTGGCTGTATACTACTGGGGGCAGGCTGGGCTGGCTGTATACTACTGGGGGCAGGCTGGCTATATACTGGGAGGCTGTGACCAATGCATTTCCCACCCTCGGCTTATACTCGAGTGAATAGGCTTTCCCAGTTTTTGGTGGTAAAATTAGGGGTCTTGGCTCATACTCGGGTCGGCTTATACTCGAGTATATATGGTAATGTGTCAAGGGTATCCCCCACTTGTTGTCCACTAAGTAGTATCTCATGGATCTTTTTAATTTCTTGTGTTTAGTAATGAATTGTGATATTGTTTCATATTTTAAATTGAATAAACAAACAAATAGATTTTTATGACATTAGCTTTTTTGTGTATTAGCTTCATTCACCCACTTTGTTTAAAGTTTGACTCTTTCCACTATGGTGAAGACCAAATAGAGCTGTCGAAACAAAATTGTAGACCTGCATCAGGCTGGAAAGACACAATCTGCAATAGTCAAGCAGCTTGGTGGGAAGAAATCAACTATGGGAGCAATAATTTCAAAAATGGAAGACATACAAGACCACTGATAATATCCCTCAATCATGGGCTCCATGCAAGATCTTACCTTGTGGGATCAAAATGACAACCGAGAACGCCACAGGGGGACCTAGTGAATGACCTGCAGAAAGCAGTCACCAACGTAACAATGGCTAACGACTGCCCCCCCTTCTTAAACCATTACATATCCAGCCCCGTCTGAATTTTGCTAGAGAGCATTTTGTTTTTCCAGAATAGCATTGGGAGAATGTTGTATGGTGAGATGATACCAAAGTAGAACTGATTGGTAGAAACAGAACTTGTCATGTTTGGAGGAGAGTGAATGCTGAATTGCATCCAAAGAACACCATACCTACTGTGAAGCAGGGGGTGGCAACATCATGCTTTGGGGCTGTTTCTCTGCAAAGGGACCAGGATGACTGAGCCGTGTACATGAAATAATAAATATAAATGTATTGTGAGATTTTGAGTGCAAATCTCCTTCCCTTAGCAAGGGCATTAAAGATGAAATTAGCATGACAATGATCCCAAGCATTTCGCCAAGGCAACAAAGCAGTGGCTTCTTAAGAAGTATTGCAAGGTTCTGGAGTGGCCTAGCCAGTCTCCAGATTGCAACCCAATAGAAAACCTTTGAAGGGAATTGAAAGTCCTTGTTGCCCAGCAACAGCCCCAAAACATCCCTCCTGTAGAGGAGATCTGCATGGAGGATTGGGCCTACATACCAACAGCAGTGTGTGTCAACCTTGTGAAGACAGAAACCGTTTGACAAACAAAAGATTGCCAACAAATGATATATAACAAAGTACTGAGATTAACTTTTGTTATTGATCAAATACTTATTTTCCACCATAATTTGCAAATAAATTCTTTAAAAATCAAACTTGTCAAACTGTTTTTCTGGATTTTTTTTTATTTTGTCCCTCATGGTTGAGGTCTACCTATGAGGTCAATTACAAGCCTCTCTCATCTTTTTAAGTGGGAGAATTTGCATAATTGGTGGCTGACTAAATACTTGTTGCCCCACTGTTTACCCTACAAGGGATTTGTGAAAGGGTGTATGTAGCATTTTATCATTGTAGCACAAGTGTTTATCAGAATTATCAATGGCCTATAAAAATATATATATTTTTTAATAAACATTGATATAAATGCAAACATGTTATTTTCCATGGGGATTAAAGGGATCACTCACAAATACAGAAATACTCAATATTTGGTCAAAAACTGGTGTAGGGACTAAAAAAGGAAGCGCTTCTTGGCTTTTTGCAGAGCAGATTTTACTGTAATGGCTAATTACCTAATTTTGGAATACGCCCCTCAAGAAATTTCTCATGGAATATAGTGCGCATTTGACCCCACAGGGAATTTCTAAAACATAATGCCTAATAACTGTTGTAGAGTGAAATTTTTCTTCAAAAACACCAAATTAGTGCCCTATATATTTTACCCGGATTGTGCCACGGTGAAAAGTCACTTGTTATGCCATGTTTTCTCAAACACTGTGCAAGTGACCATGACCAAATTTAGTCTTCATGCTGCCCTAGGCACTCTCAGTGATTACCCCCCATATCGGAGCCGTCAAGCTAATGCCTCTGCCCATGTCCCCCAGCATGTTAATAGAACAGATCAATGCTGGACCTAATGATCCACTGCATTCTGCACACTTTGCACTTGAATTACGTTTAGGAAGGCAATTCCAGCAAATTCACCAAATCGAACTAGTGATAGAGGGAATGGATGTAGCAGAGCTGTGTGTAATCTTCATTGTGTAGTCACATGTACCGCCAGTGCTGCGTCTAAAAATGCATCACTAGCATACGGCAGTGGACCTCGGCCTGATTGCATATGTGTTTCTATGGCAACGCATTCGATCGGTCACAGTGTATTGCATTGTTTTAATGCAAAACACTGGGTTCTGGCTACCAATTACATGCGTTTCCATATAAACACTTATGCGATTGGGCCGAGGCCTGCCCCTGTACACTAGCGCTGCATTTGTAGATGCAGTGCTAGCGATACATTTGACCGCACACTGAAGGTTACACACAGCTCTGCTATGTCCATTCCCACAAACACACATACCTCAAACACAACAAGTCTGCTATATCTGAGGGAATAGATGTAAGGAAAATATGCAAAGTTTTCCAGGATTGTATATGGAAAACCATGCCTCTTGGCTACTTTGTAAGACTGCTCCCTTGACATCAAGAATGACCTACAAGAGGGTTTATGACATGATTAAAACCAAACCATTATATCTATTCCAGAAGGAACAGATTCCCAACTGTAGACAGCACTGTTTCAACCTGGTTGGGTCTCTTCAGTACAGCGTAGGGAACTGGTTTGGGTGAGAGGCTTGTGAGTAGGGTCCGGAATAAAGGCCAAACCAACCAGATCGAAACAGTGAAAATGGCTGTTTTTCTGGAAATATACCATCTCGTTGCCCAATATGAAATGCCAGGCTTGTTCCCACAGAAATACCTGTGGTAATGCAAAAATTGTGTAAATACTAGTGTGTTTGTCTCTGTGAGCACAAACTGGGCATAACATATTGGGCAGTGAAATAGCATTTTTACTTCATTTTATGCAGGATTTATTAATTGAAATTAAATTAATACCACAGCAGGGGGTCAAATAGCTCAATACACCCCAGGATATACTGTAAGGTTTCCAAAATCAGGTCACTTCCAGGGTATCCCTCTATGCCTGCATTTCTGAAGGTTCTGCAAAGTGCCAAAGTATCCAAATAGTGTTCCCTCCCTTCTGCACCCTGCTGTTTACTGTTATACATGCAGGTACGTTTTTTTTAAATATGTACTATAACGTTGTGGTGCAGCAGGGGATGTATGTAGAGAACTCACAGTCTGAGCTCTTTTCATATAGGTAGCTGTCAGCTGCATAGCACAGCTGACACTTGCCTTTAACTGCTCCGGATTTTGCTGGCACAAATCGTGGCAGTTAACTTGTTAAGTGACGTGATCAAACCCGACTGCAGAACCTAATTGAGATGCCGATGGGTGCCACCATCTTGGATGTCATCAGAGGGCTTGCCATGGCAGCTTTCAATAATAGAGACTTATAGGCCAGCCACAATGACTATATGCTGCAATAGAGTAGTTTTGCAATCTGTAGTATGCGTGATCAGACCATTCAGGTTTTAAGTATCCTAGGGGGGGGGGAGCAAGTAATAAGTAATATTGGGGGGGGGGGGAGCAAGAGGAAACGTTTAAATCTCCCCTTTTTATCGTGAACACATATAAAAATAAACAGTAAAAATCATAAACATGTTAGGTATTGATACTTTCTGCCATTTTTCACCTCCATAAATATTTGAATAAAAAAATGCAGGTCCCTTTTGAAGGGCCAAATTGAAGTTCTGGCATGTACAACAAAAAAATTACACCTTAAACAGGTCCATACTCCGTAGTATGGAAAACTTAATAGCCTCAGAATTTGGCAAAACTGCAAAAAAAATTTTGCATGAAGAATTAAACATTTTAAAATCTACTAAAACCTTATAAAGCCTACATAAATTATCCCTGTGATCGTGTCGACCCAAAGCATAAAAGGGAGGTGTCATTTGGAGTGCACAAAGAAAGCAGTAAAAATAGGGCCCACAAGAAAACACAGCAAATGTGTTTTTTTGTGAATTTCACCGAACTTTTTTTTCAGCTTTTCAGTATATTGCATGCAATATTAACTAGTGCCACTAAAAGGTAAAATTTGTCCAGCAAATAAAAATTTTCAACACACCTCTGTAAACGAAAACTTTTGAGAAGTTGCACGAGTTAATTAATTTAGTCAATTGGGGTTTTTTTGCTGGATAAAACACTTTTTAGTCACAGTTTCAGGCAGCTATACCTTTTTAACATATTTATTCACTCTTTGTCATAGAGGATCCAAAGATATCAATTTTGTCATTAATTTTTTTACTTTAGTTTTTGTTATGTACATTATATAGCATATGAACCATGTTAGCTATACTCTTCGGATCAGTATAATTGTTTATGTAGTTTTTTTTTAGTTAAAAGTCCACTTTATTTGGAAAAGATAACATGATAAAAACATCATAGGACGTCCATGAAAAAGAGAACTGACGCGTTTCGGGTGAAAAACGCCCTTAGTCGTAGCCTGATACATGGAATAAGCAAAGACTATTTAAGCATAAGTGAGGAGTCACATGATACAACTGGGCGGAGCATATTGAAGCAATGGTAGAACAGCCCACATGAAGAAAGAATAACAAAACCAAGCGACAATAATGTAGAACCCACAGGAATGATATATTAATAAAGATACATTAGATCATTAATTAATAAATATGATTCCAACCATTCTCATATTAATGCCTCTGAGTTCATACAATCCTCAAATCCTTACTTTTACCCTGTAAATGCCCGTGTTCCTGCTATGGACTCATTTCAAACCCTGGTTGAATGGGACCTTGCGTCACTATGCAATAATATTTCCAACACTTCACACAAGAACTTAACTAAAGATGAATTTCAATCTATCAAGGATCTCAAAAATAATCCCAATATCATCATTCGTGCTTCGGATAAAGGGGGCTCAATTGTTGTACTGGACAGAACTCTGTACTCCCGTGAAGCTTTGTCTCTCTTATATGATGTTAATGTATATCGTAAAGTCTCGTACAATCCCACATCTGTGGTTAAGGATACCCTGCAAAAAGTTATTATGGAGTGTTCAAAGATACCAATATACATGATCTTATCCCTGATTTTCCCAATATCCTTATCTTTTATATGCTTCCCAAAACTCACAAAGGTCTGTTCCCTCCCAGTTTTAGACCTATTTTTGCAGGCAACAATTCTTTACTTGAGAAAATGGCATCTTGGGTCGATAATATACTCCAACCCTTTGTTAAGCATACCCCTGGATTTATTAAAGATAGTTTTGAAGTCTTAAAAAGCATGCAAACAATCAGGTGGACCACAGAATGCTCATGGGTTGTGTGTGATGTTTCCTCCCTATATACTGTGATACCTCACAACTTAGCGATTGAAGCAGTCCAGTTCCACCTACATAAGTATAGTAATTTCTCTGACAATCTTATTGTTTATGTCACAGATGTGTTATACTTCTTACTTACCAACAATTTTTTTCTTTTTGACAACATGTATTTTTTCCAATGCCAAGGTTGCTCCATTGGCTCAAAGTTCTCGCCCACTTTAGCAAATCTTTATATGGCCTGGTTTGAGGAGATTCACATTTTTGGTGATAATAATCCCTACCTTGATTACATTAAATGGTATGGCCGTTATATTGATGATGGTCTCCTCATCTGGACTGGACCACAAATCGATATAACTCACTTCATTGAATATTTAAACTCTAACCACTTCAATCTTAATTTTACTTTTTCTTTGTCCACTACCTCTATTCCATTTTTGGATGTCGAATTAATTGGTGACACTGTTACTGGCCACATTCAACCCACCTCTGGAAATACTGTTCTGTATGCCACCTCTTGCCACCCTCCTCATATTATACAGAATCTACCCAAGGGTGAATACACCCGGGCTAAACGAATTTGCTCAAATAACTTTTTTTATGAGGAAGTGGCTAAACATACTACCTCTAGACTTAGAGCTAGAGGCTACCAAGCCAAATCTCTTTCTCACATCTCCTCAGCTCTACATAAAAAAACTAGACAGGAGGTGTTACATTCAAAAAGTGGTAAACAGAAAAACAACACCACCACCCCCTGTCCCTTTACATTCAGTACCACATACAACCCACAATATAATGATGTCATTCACATCATAAAAAAACATCTGCCTATCTTGTACCAAGATAAAATCTTGTCTGAGGTGTTAGATAAAGGAGTACGTTATGTTTCCAGAAATGCTCCATCCCTGGGTAAAATAGTGGCTCCTAATATGTTCACCTCCTATTATGCCAAGCCTACATGGCTCCAATATAAGGGCAGCACTACATGTGGTCATATTCGGTGCAACATATGCAAATATATTACCAAAACTTCTGTTTTTTCTTCTTATGTCACTAAAAAATCTTTTTCCATATATACTCACCTCAATTGCACTAGTGATCATGTCGTTTATTTAGCATCCTGCTCATCATGCAGCGTGCAGTATGTAGGTTGCACCATTAGACCACTCAAAAAACGCATTGCTGAACACATTAGTGGTGCCACCAAACACCAATTTACCTTGTCCTCAGGTCTGTCGGGGCTCTCAAAACATTTCCTAGAGATGCACCATGGCGATGTTTCCACACTATCTGTCATTCCCATTGAGCGTTTACCACGCCCCCGTAGAGGAGGAGATTGGACCAGACAGCTGCGATCCCGTGAAGCCTTCTGGATCCTCTCCCTCCAAACAAGGTTCCCACAGGGTTTAAGCTACAAAAATGATCTAATGTATCTTTATTAATATATCATTCCTGTGGGTTCTACATTATTGTCGCTTGGTTTTATTCTTTCTTCATGTGGGCTGTTCTGCCATTGCTTCAATATGCTCCGCCCAGTTGTATCATGTGACTCCTCACTTATGCTTAAATAGTCTTTGCTTATTCCATGTATCAGGCTACGACTAAGGGCGTTTTTCGCCCGAAACGCGTCAGTTTTCTTTTTCATGGACGTCCTATGATGTTTTTATCATGTTATCTAATGACACACAGGTTGCGGGCAAATTCTCTGCTTTACATAGACACACGAAGAGTGTCAGCCGACTACTCCGGTGCAGATCATAAACAGACGAGAGAAAGAGGCGCGGCGGTGCCCTGCAGGAGTGCAAGAGGTCTTTATTACAGACACGCTACACAGCTTTGTCTGCAACCAGCCATAGATAAACAGGCTTATGTGTGTGAAGTCTAGCAGCGCGATTGATTTTGCAAATCTAAATGTCAACAAAAAGACAAGTGGGCTAGATCACAAACTAATAATTTCCAATAGTCGCCCGGCTAGCGACCAAAAAGAACCCCTTTCATATCCACCAGGGCTATAGTGAGTGGTTGATTAAGATGTTAAAACCACAAATAGACAGCATCCACACTGTTTGATCAGCCAGGAGATAGGGCTTCTATCCTTGCTGCTATATGGGGATATACCCTTGGTGGGTTTGATCAGTTCCCACCTATTTGCAGAGGATAAATGGAGGGTTGCAGCTGGGGTATAGAAGTCACTACATCTCCCTTGGGTACAGCAACAATTGCTATATGTTCCCTAGGGTATTATTGATTTCTAAACCCTACTATTTTCTTTCAGTTATGGATGGCTATCTATTGCTAATTAAAAGTAGGACAACAGGTCAGCTTCGCCCACCCAACTGTGTAGATCACAAACTAAATCAATGTAACCTTGTTTGTAAATAAGTCAAGTAAAGGAATAGGCTTATGTGTGTGGAGTTGAACAGTGCAATCTGTGCAATAATGTTGCAAACCGAAATGTCAATACATACACAGTGATAAGCTGGCTGTGTTATACATAAATCACCACTTATACCCTTTCCCCTATCCCACCTTCAGAATTCTCCCTCTTGACAAGATATAGAAGAGAACTTTTATTTTTCTCGGCAAGCTAACAAGAATAAATAATTGTTACAGGGGAACATTCTTCATAACTGGACCCTCTGCTCTATTATTATATATATTGCATATATATATTAGCGTAACTACATGTGCAATATGTAGCCGTATCCCATTCACACGTGGATCAGTTCCCTGCACGTGTATTGGAGGAGTAGATATATAGATGCTATTGTGCATGAGTCTCTATATGTACATGTATATGGTCAGGTACTGGATGTGACTCCTGCTTCAGGGTATATCCAGGAGCTGCTGTAGTGTTAGAATATATTGTATATACATACACATGACACATTACTGGGAGTCCAAGTGGGGTCAGAAGTAGAAGGTTTCTGTGCAGTTGTGTTCTCTATGTATTTTGTATAGTATTTTATGTAGTTACTTTGTCACATGTATGTTGTTAGTAAAGTCTTTTTGTATATAAGTATCTGCGAGGGTTGTATGTTATTCCTGTGATATATGAAGGACTGGAGTAGGTGCTTATGGTAAATAGCACAGACTAAGGGGCTGGACAGAACCACTGAAGCCTAGAGGAACTGAGCAAAAACCCAATCCCCAACTCCCCTTTATCAATAATCTAATAGTTTTTTTGGGGACACATTATCTTAGCCCTTAGTCCCAACACGAGAATACACGTGTATTACAATGGGGACTTAATTTTTTGCGGTCTTATAATGCCAGTAACCGCGTACCGCGAGGTTTACGCTTGTTCAAGAGTCCAGCACAATACAAGGAAGACCTCGTATTTATGCAAGAATGGAAAGACCTACACCTCCAGCACTCATTGAACCTTATGCGGCTGGTCCTGAAAAGGAATGAGGAAGAATACACGAAGATAACAACTGAGCTTTGTAAAGCTAAGACAGAGCTGAGGACACGGCTCACGGATAACCAGACCCAGGTATTCTTTAAGAAGCTGGAAAAACGGCTGTCTCTCACCCAAATTGAAATAAAGGAGAAGAAACGGGATAAGTTTCTAAGGGATAAAACAGATTTTGATCTGGGGATCGTCTTCGACTGGAATGCTGCACCTAACAACAAAAAAAGCAAACGGAGAAGGTTCCATGGCACTAAAAACAAAACTAGGTCCACAGTCTTCTGGACCACAGAGTCCGACTCAAGCGTGTCAGACGAGCAAGCAACTGGAACAACCGATCCAATCAGAGACCGACTGGGACTTCCCCAGAGCACGACCCCTCAAGCAACATCGCAGGCGGCCCCTTTAGAAGGAGGATCCGGAGGGGGAGAGGTGGACAGAGGAAGAAGAGGGGGACGTTCGGCCAGCTACAAGAGAAAGCTCTTGGCGCCAGTAGGTACAGACTACCCTTACGCCCGCACTGCTACCACCTCTGTCCCTTGTCCAAAACCCCCCTCCTCCTTCCCTCCAGACTCCCCCAATTCTGATTCCACCATAACCCCCCCCCTCACCCCATCATTCCTCTACCATTAATCTGGACAGATTTTATACTAACCCAGACGAGTCATATGACAGCAGCAACGAGGCCATCCTCGAGACCGACCTCATGAGGACTTCTAATATCATTAACCTCACGGACGTTGTCCTATCCAAGGACTGTGTTTCCCTTTTATAGCCAATTTTGATCGTATGGGAGGATCCGATTCCACCGTAGAGATACCTGCCTTCCATGGAGGTATAAGCTCCACGTTTTGCCCCCCTGTGTCGACCGGCTCACCCATCGAAATCTTCAGCTAGATGGTTATTAGGGATATTAAATCCCTGGTATATCCAGAGGCCCCTAGGAACCTCACTGAGGGTGAATTACGTGCCCTCCGCTGGCTGAAGACCCGTGCAGATATATTGGTTAAGCCGGCCGATAAGGGGGGCAACGTGGTCCTGATGACCAGGGACTATTATGTAAAAGAGGCCATGAGGCAGCTACAGGACAGGTCCACATATACACCTCTGGACAGTAATCCCACTTACGGGATTTCCTCAGATGGAGTGTTAACTATGGTGTCTTGTCAGAACGCACAGCAGAGAAACTTTTCCCCGCCAGTCCCAAGTACCCGTGTTGGTACTTTCTACCAAATGTGCACAAAACCCTTGTGAGTCCCCCTGGCCGCTCGATAGTGGTGGGTATTGGCTCTCTATTTGAGCCCCTGTCCCAATTCCTAGACTGGTTGTTACGCCCCTTGCTCCCCGACATTCCGTCTTACCTCAAGGATACCAACACCTTTTTGGAGGTCATCCGGGATATACAGTGGTTGGAGGGATATCATCTGGCATCGATTGATGTGGAGAGCTTGTATACACGCATCCCACAGGAACTAGGGGTGGAGAGTGTTCGGGACGTACTCATTAATGCAGGTCAAGGTGACACATACATTGATTTTGTGTGCAATGGACTTCGTCTTGTCCTATCGCACAATGCCTTCACCTTTGATGGTAAATGGTATGCCCAGAATACGGGTACCGCTATGGGCACCCCTGTAGCTTGTACCCTTGCCAACATTTTTTTGGCTTGCTTTGAGGGTCGCTACATTTTTTCCCTGGACAACCCGTATACCACCAGGTTAAAGGCATTCCACAGGTATGTGGACGACATTTTTATTGTATGGGAGGGGGATGAACAGTCCTTTTTGGATTTTGTTAAGCACCTAAATTGTGTTAATCAGATGAATATGAAATTCACTGCAGTTTTTGGAGGGCTGGAACTAGACTTCCTGGACGTAAAGGTCAGGGTAGTGGATGGTAAACTCTGTACTTCGGCCTATAGGAAGCCCACGGCTACCAACTTGCTCCTCTATTATACCAGCCACCACCCACAGCACACTAAGGAGGGTCTGCCCTACAGCCAGTTTTTGCGCCTCAGGAGGCTTAACAGTGAAGACGACAATTTTGTCATACAAGCTGAGGAGTTACAGGTTAGGCTGCTAGAACGTGGGTACCCTGCCCCTTTAATCGAGAAGGCTCGGTGCAGGGCCGAAAAAACACCCCGTGATAAACTCCTCAAAACTAAGAGGGGCCCACGCCAAAAAGAAGGAAACAGTGGTGATAGACGCTTTGTCTTCACCTTTGATTATGGTCCATGTGAGTCCGCTATAAAATCAGCCATAAACAGGCACTGGCACATACTTGAGCAGGACCCGCAGTTAGCTGAACTCACTGCTCATAGACCTATGGTAGCCTTTAGAAAATGTACCACCCTTAGGGATAATCTGGTTCGGAGTAGGTACTCCTCCCCTCGTGATGGTTGGCTACAGAGAGGGACTCCCAAGGGTAATTTTAAGTGTGGGTCCTGCCGTCATTGCAGTTTTAATAGTCAGGCCAAGTACATTACTTTTGGAGGCATCACTCAAAGGGTTAACACTTTCATCTCCTGTAGATCCACGTTCGTTGTCTATGTAGTTTCCTGCCCCTGTCAACGATATTACATCGGGAAAACGGTCAGGAGCCTTTTTACCAGATTCAGGGAGCATAAGAGGCCCATAATTACAGGCAAATGCTGCCCCCGTCTGATTGAGCATATTAGACAGCAACATAATGGGGACCCTGATGTTTTGAAATTTGCAGGTATAGAGAGGGTGGAATGTGGCCCTGAGGGTGGGGATCGTGCTCTCAATCATCTATGTCGTGAGAGTAGGTGCATCATGAAATTTGGAGCCATGGGCGCTTTAGGACTCAATGACCGCAATGACATGAAGGTTTTTCTTTGACTTTATCCAGAATAGTTACTTCTTCACCATGCTATTTACTAGTATAGTATTGTGTCTCTTTTTAAGTGTATGTTTCTAACAGGTAGCACGGTCTAGATACTGACCCTTCACCCACTTACACGCCACTTTATCTTGCTGTTATACCTGATTCCTGTTCACCTGTACAGCTAATACCGCCCAATATTGGAGCGGAATAGAATTTATGTCTGGTTTTAGGAATCCAGTAGCAGCAGAATACGTTTTATTTGATTGTTTATTGTTACTATGACGACGAATGCCGGCTGGTGCAAAACAGCCCGTTGGCTTTGCAGCACTGCATGCCCCCCCTGTGTACCCTCCATATGAACTTTGAATAAAGAAGATTGCTTTCACGAATGGTGAGTGCCACTCCGCCTCTTTACTTATTGTGTATTGTGCTGGTCTACTTTCGGGAGTCAGAGCACAACCGCTGTGATATAGCGACAATCTCCGCACATACCCATCCACTGTTCCTATCGACTGATAAGGATCCGTTATTGTGCTGGCTGTGCCCGTAGTGCTTTCTTCTCTCTCTGTGATTTTGACTGCTTAATATACCTCAAACAATTAGGGGCTGTATTCCCCATTTCTAATTGCTATTTCATAAAAGTGAAGTATTAACTACACTCACGCCTTTCCTTCTTTCTCTGTCTCCCCTATACTTTGTCCCTAGCTAAATAATTTGAAGATGTTGTTTCCAAAATGGGGAAACCTGGCATAATTAATAGAAACATGACTTTTATTAGTGACTCTATCTAGTTACTTTATATTGTGCATTAACATCTCGTTTTTGCAGAATAATTGCCATTTTTACAATGCGTCAATCTCTGTGCGTTACTTTTTAAAAGCACATGTGGGGTGAAAATACTCACTATAACCTTTGAAGGGATATTTTCCGCTCTACAAAAAGCTAAGAAGCGCTATTTCCCATCTGGAGCCCTGCCATTTGCCCCGACAACAGTTTATATCCATATTCAATCTTTATCCCTTTCAATGGGGGAGATCTACAATGCCTTTTCCACCAATATTCTGGCAAAGAAGGCATTTAAAATCTCGTTCTGTGCCACTATAACAAAAGAACAAAAAAGAAGCAAACAAGAGGACAGCAACTCATGTGTTATTGTGGGATAAATAAGGGAAAGAACAAGATATCAAGGGGATACGTATGGAGGGAAGGGTATGAGCTATAACCCCCCCTAGAATTACGCACACCATAAGTAGCTTAAATTTAGCATGTATATCAACCCAAGCTGCCCTTCAGCTTGCTGGTAATATCCATTGATAGAGGCTAAAACCAGTATTCAAATGAACAAGGTGGGGTTACAACCAAGAAAAAAAGCTGTCACGACGCTGTTGGAAAGAGGGTCCTCAGGTGAAGTTAAAACAATTTATTATTCCAAAATAGTAAACCTGTTTCGGGCAACACGTCCCTTCTTCAAGTACAAATGGAAAAAGATCTAAGTATATAAAAAAGATACAGAGACTATAAATACATAAATAAATAAAATGAAGAGTAAGCAATAAATTAATATAAAATAGAGATGGATATACAGATACTCTTTAAAGGGGTATTGCTCAGAAGTTAATAAGGGACCATTAAAAATAGAATGTTTATGAGAACATGGTTAGTATAGAATATTTCATTATTACAATGAATAATAAAAACAAATAGTTCATAATGAGCTGTTGGCACGATGTATTTAATCTATAATGGTGGGATGCAGCAATATGTGTGATGAAAAGTAGATACAATACTTACAAAGGTGGTTACAGACAGTCCCGGGTTACGTACAAGATAGGGTCCGGAGGTTTGTTCTTAAGTTGATTTTGTATGTAAGTCGAAACTGTATATTTTATAATTGTAGATCCATGCAAAAAAAATGTTGGCCCCAGTGACAATTGGAGTTTAAACATTTTTTGCTGTAATGGGACCAAGGATTATACATAAAGCTTAATTACAGACACCTTACAGCTGATTATTGCAATCTGGGACTGTAGTCAAGCATTCAGAGAGCTTCACCAGAGGTCAGAGGCGTCTGTCTGTAACTATGGGTTGTCTGTAAGTCGTGTGTCCTTAAGTAGGGGACCGCCTGTACTTCTGTTCAATGATAGAATGCCAGGGTAACAAGCGGGATGAGTAGAATCAGCCCGTATTAAAGCTATTCAGACGGAAGTTTCGGGGCAATAAGCCGGAAGTTCCGTAATGGAAGCAAAACGTCAGGTTTCCATGGCAACCCGAGACACCAAAACGGAGCTTAATAAGAACAAAACTGTGCCAGTTTTGTGGCTTTTGAGCCCTGCACACCACTTTGAGCATTACAGGGCGGGCAGGAGGTGACTTCCTTCTTTTTGTCATTAATGGTTTATACTCTTCAAATAAGTTGAATAATCATAATGATTTTCAAGTGAATGTCTGTCATCCAAGCACAGAAATTTTCTTAGTTTTCAAATAAATTTTTGTCTTTTATTTTAGAGAAATTCAACGCCAACAGAAGAAGGATTGCACTTTTGGAGATACGTGGTTGTTTTTTGGTTGCCGCAGCCATGATAAGGACTATTTTTTCAGGTACTTGCTTGCACATTTATATTTCACTTTAACCCCTTAACGCCAAAGCCACTTTTCACCTTCCTGACACGGCCCATTTTTACAAATCTGACATGTCACTATAAATGGTTATAACTTCGGAACGCTTTTAGATATCAAAGTGATTTTGAAATTGTTTTCTCGGGACACTTTGTACTTCATGTTAGTTGAAAAATTTTGTTGGTATGTGTTGCTTTTATTTATGAAAAAAATATTTGGTGGAAATTTGGAAAAAGTCTTGATTTTTGAAATTGAAAATGTTTCACATTTTCCATACATAGTCATGACAGCAAAAAAACTTGATAACAAACATTAACCGAATGTCTGCTTTATGTCTCTATGGTTTTTTTTATACATCCTCTCATTTTAGTAAGATGTTATGGGCCTTTTTACATTTTCAAAAAAAACACTAAATCACGTTTTTGTGGGACCTGCTCAGATTTCAAGTCACTTTAAGAAGCAAAAATAAATGTAAAACCCCATAAATTACCCGATTATAGAAACTACTCCCCTTAACGTATGTAAAATGACTTTCACCGAAGTTTGTTAACCCTTTAATTGTTTTACAGGGGATAGAATTCAATCGGATGCAATTTTGAAATGTAAATTTTTGTTGGCTAAATGAATGTGTTTTTCAAAAAATGTAAAAATTCTCAGTGGATAAAATACCAAAATGCTCCATAAAGTTTGATACCCAATTTCTCCTGAGTACGCCAATACCCCATATGTGGTAGTAACCTGCTGTATGGCTACAGGCCAGGGCATTGAAGGGAAGCTGCGCCATTCAGAGCATATTATGCATTGTCCCTTTTTATTGGCTATACAATCTTTTTGTTTTTGGCAATTTGGACATTAGTTGGTCATTAGCTCATTGATGAGATTTTATTAACTCTTAAATGTATGTAGGAAATGAAAATCATGAATTTTGGTTTACTTATTGTATTTTTTGGGGGCTGTACACTGTACTATTAAAATACTATATTATCTTTATTCTATAGATCACCATGATTACGGTGATACCTCATTTATAGAGGGCTTATTTTTTATGTGTTGAGTTGTCCTGCATCCTGAGTATAGGAAGCAGATGGGCATTTTCCCAGGGGAAAGGAATAAGACTGAGGGACACTAGTTTACCTATGTACCTGAACAGACACTTCTCTTTACACTTGCCGAATGTCTGATTTATCTTGGCATTCACAATGGATTAAATGACTAAATCTCCACAAAGTTTGGTATCCAATTTTTCCAGAGTATGCCGATACCCCATATCTGTTGGTAAATTGCTGTATGGGCACACGTCAGGGTACAGATGGAGGAAGCGCCATTCAGAGAAGATTTGCTTTAATTATATTTTCTAGGTGAAATTTTATTTTATTTCTTGGTGGGGATAAGAAAATCTTTAAGTCTGGTTTAGGGTTTTTACCTTTTTGTTGGCCATTCACCATATCATAAAAATAATATGTTATCTTTATTCTATGGGTTCCCCACAATAATGGCCATACTCCATTAATTTAGCTTTTTATGGTTGACTTTTTTTGCAGAATGATGAATTAATTTGGGGAGAAATTTGCTTGTTTTTGCATCACCATATTCTAAGAGGCATAACTTTTTTTTTTTGAATACAGGGCTGTTTTGTGGAGCAGGCTGTACTTTTTGATATTGTGTTAGGGTAAATGCTACTTTTTTTCTTTTTATCCTATTTTTATGAGGTTGAATGTGAAAATATTGTAATTTCTGCATAATATTTTTACAGCTTTTTTATTTTACTTTTTTATATTGTGGGATCACTTGATCAGTGCAATATAATGCAATGTATATGTATCTGTTGTGACCCATTATGATCCACAGCTGCCTTTAGCTTCATAAACTAAATGTGAAAAACGGAACATTTGAACGCACCCTAAACCAAGCCGCAGCAATTCACTACGCCAATCTCACCCCTCACATCTCATCAGCTGGTAGACTACAGCACCCAGCTGCTGGAACAATAAGTACCCCGCTACAGCAGAAACTGCCTAGCAGGGAAACATGCTCTATACTTGCTCCCCTCAGATAATAAATTTATTACATAAGAACCTCTTGAGTGACAAAATGACAGTTCTATCAAAAGGATTATCCTTTGTTCCAACATCTGATTTAATATAAATCTTTTTGCCCAGAAACTAAGTTGGCAATTTTTTTTTTAAGAAAAAGAATGATAAAAGTAGTCGTGAATTGGGAATCCCCCCTGATGTAATCAAGGAGGTCTGTCTCTTAGCCAGTTTAGAAGACTCAAACCCCCTACCAGAAGAAAAGGGACCATTCAGTACACTAAAGAATAAGAGTGCGAAGATGCCACCACAACGAGATATATCCTCTGCTGAAGGTCTTCGTTGAAGTGGTGTGTGCACATTTTTTTTTTAATTGCTTTATTGGCACAGAAATGAAACGGTGCAACATCACAAAACAAGGAGCATTAGCTGAGGTACATCAGATATAACAACATATATCTTTGCACAATTATTTGTCATGTGTGATAACATCTGTACAAAAACAGCGATCCAGTAAACCCCTCCCCAACCCATACATAGAACACTAACCAACCTAGTCGAGTGGTGTCAAGAGCAAAATGGAGTTAAAGAAAAGGTAGTAACAATGGTTAGGCAACAAGGTAACCTACCACCCTACTTCTGGAGAATAAGGAATCCCTCCTGTCGACAGTGCACAGAAGAGTGCAGGAAGGGTGCCCGACTGTAGTATGTTGAATTATAATAATATCACCTACAGCGAGTATTGCACTCACTGAAAAGGGACAAGAGACTCTCTCAGACTGCGAACATTAAAAAGGTTATCTGGCCTTACGAGCCAAAAACAGAGCTTCCTTCAAGAAAATTGCTTCATAATGGGACCAGTCATCCTCACCGGTAATTCCCAGTAGGCATAGGGCCAGTGAGGTAGGGACCGGTTTATTCAGGATATCGCAAGACCACATTAGGTGGATGAAATCTGCCCGGTCCACATGACATTTGTGACATCTAGAGTTCGGCATTCTATGCATATGAAACAGTCTGACTGGAGTGATATAGCATAGATGGATGATGAACAACTGAATTAGTTTATTATTGGCTGCCGGTGATACCGAGGTGTGAGACTCCTGGGCCGCCCTCCAGTCTTCATCCTATAGTGAGGGAATGAGACCCTCCCATTGGGCTCTGACTGGCAGAGGGGGACCCTCCAACAGCTCAGAGAGGAGGTGGGTATAGATAACAGATACCAGGCCTCTAGGAACCTGAGAGCGTAGAACTCCAATCAGTGGGAATGAGGAGGAAGCAGTCTCTGTCGGAGGGAACTGAGCCCAAAAAGCATGCCTTAGGGTAGTCTATCGTTGCCTACTGCTATCTGGAACATCAAAAGTGGATCTAATTGCCTCCACAGAGAGAGCCTCCCCAAGAAGTTGAGTAATGTTCACTAGACCCTTGGCAGTCCAGTATGAACCATCTTGCAAATCTGAAAAATGGAGCAACCCTGGGTGGGACCAGAGGGGAACATGAGCAAAGCCAAACCTGTCTGGCCAGCCTACGCAAAGGGAGAAGGTGGTTAGGCTTATAATCAACAGGCTCCAATACAGGCCACAGGGAACGTAGGCGGAGGAACCGGACATGGTGGATTTCAGCGTCTGGCATCTGTGCAGGTGACACCCAACTAAGGAGATAGCGAAGCTGACCCGCCAGGTAATACAAAAAGGGATCCGGCAAAGCAGTCCCCGCCTGTGCCCTAGGGCGACGCAAAGTGGACAGACGGAGTTTAACACGCCCACTCCCCCAGATGAAAGAGGTGAACAAAGAGTCTAGCTGCTCAAAAAAACGTCTGGGCACTGGGATATCTGCATGCTCCAGGGTATACAACAATTTAAGCAATGCAATCATTTTAAGTAGATTTATGCGTCCAGCTACAGACACAGGCAGGAGCCACCAAGTATTTATAACTTATCTTTGAGATAAGTCACCAAAGGGGCAATATTAAGGGAGAAGGAGCGAGAGATGTCCCGTACAATATGTACACCTAAGTATTGAAATCCTTCCACTATTTGAAGGCCGCAGAACTCAGGACCCTAACCATAGCCCTCCCTACGTAGTGGCATAAGAAAGGACTTATCCCAATTAATGAGGAGGCCTGAGAAGTCACAAAACCTATTTATAATTGAGATGGCCCTGGGAAGGGTGGCAGCAGGGTTAGCCATATACAACGCTACATCGTCAGCATAAAGGCTAATTCTGTTTTCCCATGCCCCCACTCGCACCCCCTGAAGAGCGGCATTGAGGCGAATCCTGATGGCTAGGGGCTCCATCGCAATTGCGAACAGGAGCGGTGAAAGGGGACATCCCTGCCTGGTACCTCTATGGAGGCAAAAGGAGGGGGGAGGTAAACCATTTTCCAGCACCTTGGCAGTAGGGGAGCTGTACAGTATAGACACTCACTTGAGAAACCTAGGCCCGATCCCAAATCTTTCCAGTACTGCCAACAGGTACGGCCATTCTACTGAATCTAATGCCTTGGCCGCGTCTAGCTAGGCCAAGGCCCAATCTTATTGTTCCCACCACCCCATTTGGGAGATAACATGGGCCAGACGAATATTATAGGACATGTACACACAAGGAATAAAGCCTGCTTGATCCGGATGTATAATTTCCGTTATTACTCTACCTAAGCGATTGGCCAGGATTTTAGTTAATATTTTACTGTCTTTATTAAGGAGTGAGATGGGCCTATATGAGCCACACTCCTCTGGGTCCTTTCCCGGCTTCAATAACACCACAATAGTGGCATCATTGAGGGTGGGCGGGAGGCAACCCCTATCAAATGCTGCTCGGTACATGGCCGAAAGGTGTAAAGTAAGATATGTTGCATATTGTAAGTAGACCTCCAAAGGGAGACCATCAGGGCCCGATACCTAACCCTTGGCCAAAATGACAGTTCTATCAAAAGGATTATCCTTTGTTCCAACATCTGATTTAATATAAATCTTTTTGCCCAGAAACTAAGTTGGCAATTTTTTTTTTAAGAAAAAGAATGATAAAAGTAGTCGTGAATTGGGAATCCCCCCTGATGTAATCAAGGAGGTCTGTCTCTTAGCCAGTTTAGAAGACTCAAACCCCCTACCAGAAGAAAAGGGACCATTCAGTACACTAAAGAATAAGAGTGCGAAGATGCCACCACAACGAGATATATCCTCTGCTGAAGGTCTTCGTTGAAGTGGTGTGTGCACATTTTTTTTTTAATTGCTTTATTGGCACAGAAATGAAACGGTGCAACATCACAAAACAAGGAGCATTAGCTGAGGTACATCAGATATAACAACATATATCTTTGCACAATTATTTGTCATGTGTGATAACATCTGTACAAAAACAGCGATCCAGTAAACCCCTCCCCAACCCATACATAGAACACTAACCAACCTAGTCGAGTGGTGTCAAGAGCAAAATGGAGTTAAAGAAAAGGTAGTAACAATGGTTAGGCAACAAGGTAACCTACCACCCTACTTCTGGAGAATAAGGAATCCCTCCTGTCGACAGTGCACAGAAGAGTGCAGGAAGGGTGCCCGACTGTAGTATGTTGAATTATAATAATATCACCTACAGCGAGTATTGCACTCACTGAAAAGGGACAAGAGACTCTCTCAGACTGCGAACATTAAAAAGGTTATCTGGCCTTACGAGCCAAAAACAGAGCTTCCTTCAAGAAAATTGCTTCATAATGGGACCAGTCATCCTCACCGGTAATTCCCAGTAGGCATAGGGCCAGTGAGGTAGGGACCGGTTTATTCAGGATATCGCAAGACCACATTAGGTGGATGAAATCTGCCCGGTCCACATGACATTTGTGACATCTAGAGTTCGGCATTCTATGCATATGAAACAGTCTGACTGGAGTGATATAGCATAGATGGATGATGAACAACTGAATTAGTTTATTATTGGCTGCCGGTGATACCGAGGTGTGAGACTCCTGGGCCGCCCTCCAGTCTTCATCCTATAGTGAGGGAATGAGACCCTCCCATTGGGCTCTGACTGGCAGAGGGGGACCCTCCAACAGCTCAGAGAGGAGGTGGGTATAGATAACAGATACCAGGCCTCTAGGAACCTGAGAGCGTAGAACTCCAATCAGTGGGAATGAGGAGGAAGCAGTCTCTGTCGGAGGGAACTGAGCCCAAAAAGCATGCCTTAGGGTAGTCTATCGTTGCCTACTGCTATCTGGAACATCAAAAGTGGATCTAATTGCCTCCACAGAGAGAGCCTCCCCAAGAAGTTGAGTAATGTTCACTAGACCCTTGGCAGTCCAGTATGAACCATCTTGCAAATCTGAAAAATGGAGCAACCCTGGGTGGGACCAGAGGGGAACATGAGCAAAGCCAAACCTGTCTGGCCAGCCTACGCAAAGGGAGAAGGTGGTTAGGCTTATAATCAACAGGCTCCAATACAGGCCACAGGGAACGTAGGCGGAGGAACCGGACATGGTGGATTTCAGCGTCTAGCTAGGCCAAGGCCCAATCTTATTGTTCCCACCACCCCATTTGGGAGATAACATGGGCCAGACGAATATTATAGGACATGTACACACAAGGAATAAAGCCTGCTTGATCCGGATGTATAATTTCCGTTATTACTCTACCTAAGCGATTGGCCAGGATTTTAGTTAATATTTTACTGTCTTTATTAAGGAGTGAGATGGGCCTATATGAGCCACACTCCTCTGGGTCCTTTCCCGGCTTCAATAACACCACAATAGTGGCATCATTGAGGGTGGGCGGGAGGCAACCCCTATCAAATGCTGCTCGGTACATGGCCGAAAGGTGTAAAGTAAGATATGTTGCATATTGTAAGTAGACCTCCAAAGGGAGACCATCAGGGCCCGATACCTAACCCTTGGCCATAGATTGAAGCGTTTCAGTGATCTCATCTTCGGATATAGGGGCCTCCAACAACTGAACGCTCTCGGGAGAAAGGCCGGGAAATGTAAGTTCATCTAAATATTCAGCTAGTTCAGTAGTTGTGTGTGAGAATTTGGATGTGTAAAGCTCCCTAAAGAAAGCAGCAAATTCTGAAAGAATGTCATCTGAAGACTGTACTGTTTGGCCTGCTGTGGATTTAATACGTAATACCGGGGAGGGGGGGGGGTTGCCTTCTTCGCCAACCAAGCTAACCAAGCTTACCTGATTGATTGCCTGCTTCAAATGACTGTCTATTGAAAAAGAGCCTTCTAGCTGCCTTTTCCTTTACCACCGTAAGATAATCCCTGCCCAATGTTTGCCTCGTCTGGATTCCTAGCAAAGGCCTCCTCCGCCTCTCTACAGGCCCTGGCCAATTCCTCCTCATGCAGTGCCGAGGACTTTTTCACAAAAGAAATAGACGAATGCAGGCAACCACGAAGATAAGACTTCAGGGTATCCCATGTTAGTAAGTCACCTAGATCAGCATTGTGCACCTCAGAAAACTGTGATAGTTGGTCTGGAATTCTATCTATAGCCTTAATAAGAGTGAGCCATAAGGGATGAATCCTGTTACTCAGCATCCTCCCCTCCATCCCCCATGATAAGCTGAGAATAATAGGGCTGTGGTCTGAGCGGGGTAGCTGGGAAAGGTCAGCCGTATTTGCACGAATACCAGGTGTGCCAAACATATAATCTATTCTAGACAAAGCATGAAATCTAGCTGTGTGGCAGGTAAACTCATGTAATGACGGGTGAAAAGACCTCCACAGAGCGATTCAGCCGAGTTCTGACATGAGCAGGGCAAGTAGTGAGGAACCTAGAGAATGGCAAGAGCCAGAGCCTGCCGAGAAACGATCTATATGAGGGTGCATTACTAGATTCAAATCCCCCATTCGTAGAATTTCAGCCCCTGGGTACTGGGATGCAAACGTAACTGTGTCCTGCAGGATTTGGAGGGAGCCAGGGCGAGGGTTGTATGTACCCATCAGCACTATTGGCCTGGAGAAATAGTAGAGCACAAACAAATACATATCGACCCTCGGGGTCAATTTGCACTCATTGAGGGTCCCACCGCAAGGAAGAGTTGATCAATAGGGAAACCCACGGGAATAAGAACTTTGGCATGAACTCTTGGCCCATTGTACCCAGGGCTTGTTTAGATAATGTGTTGTCTTAAGGATCATATTGGTCTCCTGAAGGCATAAAATATGAGGCTGATAGCGCTTAACATGAGAAAAGACTGCACCTCTCTTGCCAGGAGTCCCCAGGCCCCTCACATTCCATGATATAATGTTACACCCCGCCATTAAAATCGGACACTAATACAGAGTCCGCAGGATATATGCCCCACACTAATAAAAGGAACCATACAAGCAAGGTAATGTCAGAACATAGCAGTAGTAACCCTGTTACCTCAAATTTCCCCCCCTCCCTCCCACTCGACCATTCACAAAAAAACATTTCCAACAAGAAAAAAAACAAACCAGCTCAGTTGAGCCATATCGTAAAAGCGGCTAAAGAGATAATTATGGGGGGAAGACCCACAAAGCAGCTGGGATTTGCTGTGGGTCAATTCATAAACGAACCTGCCGATACATCAGCCACTCACTCAAGTAAAGAAAAATCTGTCCCTCTGGATAAAGCACCACAGGATAACTTTGTAAACCCGTAATGTCCTGAGTCGGCATAGAACCAAGTCCCTAAAAGAGAAAAGAGAAGATCACGAGATATTAACGCCTGGGCGAGCGGCAGTTACGAGCCAGCCACTCATCCGCCTCTGCAGGAGTAGAGAAGAAGATCGACCGGTCACCATCTATGACTCAAAATCTAGCTGGATAGACCATGGAGTAAACTATATTCCTTTCTCTCAGCTTCCGCTTGACCTGCACAAAGGACGCTCTCTGTCGCTGCAAAGTCCAAATCCTTACATTTCAGCATTCAGGCTAAAAGAGGCCATGGTGGGGCACCAGGTGGCGGAGCTTTAGCAGGAACTCTATGAGCACGTTCCACTGCATATGCCGAGGAGTATGGGGCATCTGGAAAACGCTCCCTGAGCCATCCCTCCACAAATTCAGCTGGTCTTTGACCTTCATCCCCCTGAGAGAGGCCCACAATGCGCAAATTATTACGTTCTCCTTGTCATCGGCCTTTTGGCGCCAGAACTCAACCTTGCGCAACAGCCTTGGAGATCCTGGCGGAGCAGACCAACATCTACCCTCACTTTATAAATCTTAGTGGTCAGAGAGGTTTTGGTTTCCAGGATATCTGTCAGAAGCTGTTGTGACACTTCCTTCAGAGTAGGCGCTTCAACTGCAGGGGTCTCAGAAGAGGAGGCTGATGCAGGGGATGCTACTGCAGAAGATCGGTCAGAGGGTCCTGCACAAGCCCGCCAAGCTGATTAGAGCTGCGGGCAAATTCTTTCCGCTTATCCGCAGCAGACGAGGCCTTAGAGGGAGCCATACTGCGCCTGGGAGTGTTACCACCCTTTTCTCTCAAATGGTACAGAATTTTGTCAAAAGAGGGACACAGGATCGATTGCAGGATAATGGTGAGGAGCTGGGGAGGTGCTGTCGCTCACATTAATGAATAATCACACGACCTCTGGTTCATGGAGGAATTGAATTACAGTCAAGCTGTTCGCCAGCACAACTGACCTGATGTTGGAGTATCATAGTGTGGTATTCAGCTGCCAGCAGAGGACCAGGCAAAGGGTGCACACAATGGGGAGGAACACCACAGTAATCCGTCCTGATGGATGCGTAACGGACGATGGGAGGATACCCCTATGCCTGGAAGTGCAGTGTACTGGCGTAGCCCCTTAACAGATAATATAGCAGAGTCCAGGAACAATAACTCTTGGTCCAGGGGCCCTTACTGACAGTGGTCCTGGGTACCAAATAGTGAAATCCACAGGGTAGTCCCTGGGGAAGGCTCCTGATCACCTCCCCAGATGCAGAACCCTAAGGTGGGGCAGCAGATCTACTCAAGGCCGGGGCTTCTGAGGCCTAGTAGGCCTCACTGAACTTGTGGGCTTCAGAACCTGCTGGGTGCTGGGAACAGGCTGCAGAGGCTCCCACAGAGATCAGGAGGCCAGATGGGGCTTCAGGCAAAACCAGGCTGTTATAGGAGTCAGCAGTGAGCGTCCAACTTCCGGTCCGGGTGAGGGCGCTCGCGTGTCGGGAGCCTCCACCAGCGAGGCCGGGGATTCAGGCCGCAGTTAGGCCGCAAGTAGGCCGCGGTCAGGAAAGACCCCCCCCCCAGAAGCCTACCTTATGGGGTGGGGCAGCGAAGGGGAGAGGCAGCCACAGGCCCTGCTGGGATGATGCCAGAAGACCTCTGGCAGTGGATGAGGCCCGGGAATCTGTGGGGGCCCTTCTACAGCAAAGTGCCCTGGACAAAGGCACCTCTATGGGACCGTATACGCCCCCTGGATATAGCGGTGACTTTCTCTGGGGTGTCAAACCCCCTTTAAGGGCAGGATGGCTAGGGATACTTTACTGGGCAGAGGAGCTCGCACAGGGTGCGTCCATCTCCAACGGCAGTTGGCCACGCCCCCGGTGTGTGCACATTTAAAAAACCTAAAATTGAAAAATTATATGAATAACTGTACTAAAGATGAAATTCAGGCTCTGTGTAACTTGGAAAAAGACAAGGATATAACTGTGAAGCCGTCTGACAAAGGAGGGAATATTGTGATACTTGATACCAAAGCATACTGTAAAATGTGCCTTGATTTACTTGGTTAGAGAACGTTGTGTGTTCAATTTGCAAAACACAGTATGCAGCACCATAATAAACTTATCTAAAAAAAAGGGAGGGGGAAAAGGAAAGTTGCGAGTGTAATAAAATATAACCTTTATTAAATCTCTAAAATCTTGAGTATGATCTCACACTAATAAGTGAAAAAACTGGACTGGAGGGTAGGTTACTGGTTGTACCTCCCTATATGTAAAAATGAGACGTCTGGATGGCGCTGGTACTAAGGGGTAAAAGTTTCTTTTATTCAGATATATTTTTGGACAACAAGTTTCGTACTATAAAAAGTGCTTCCACAGGTCTAGTACAATACACAAACAAATAACTTTAATGGTAAGTTAAAATTGGATGGATAAAATGAAATGGATCGATATACAAAATAAAACATAGGCTTTAAAAATTCATATAAGCTTATAAGGAATCTACAGTATTTTCTAGATCTCCGCCTTTGGCCCTGACCATACAGTACAGCTTCCAGAACAGAGAAGCTGCTTCCTGAGCGAATCACATATCCAAAGTGAAAAAACTAGTATGGCATTATTTGTTATTATGTTCTTCCTTTTATCTGGCAGAGTCCCACCACTAATTTATTGTGGGAATCGGGGAGGAAACAGACTGTGTGATAAAGTGGTCTTCAGGTTAGCAGATCATAGGGAGCATGAGCGTCACTGCTGTGCATTGCAGCGCAGCACTGTGTATGAGCCGGCTGTTGCTGTGTGAGAGGATTGCGGCTGATAGATTATGCGCCGCGTCTACACTCCACTACAGCAGCGCTGATGAGTTTGTCTTAGATCGTGTGCGTCCAAGTGACTGGGACTATCAGCTATATTGACGCTGTCTAGGATCCTGCTACATGTTCAGGTGTCAACATTACTACTGTCCCTCTGTTATTATATCCCTAAACTGTGGCTATGGATAAGTAAAGGATGTCCCGACACGTGTTTCGCTGGGTCTCTTGTAGGGGCGGGGGCGGACAGGTTCCAGCGCTTTTATGTAGAAATCTGAGATTTTTATGAGCTTCATTCGCCAAAACGATTTTACTGTGAATTCAGTGTAATGCAACACAATATTGAGAGTGTACCTATTGTAGTTGAATGCTGAAATTGTTACATAGTTGTTGTATTTATAAATAACATAGTGTCCTTTGTAAGGCTTTTGATGGAGTGTTTTGGGTCTGCATCCTATATAAAACAAAAAGATATGGCCAGTTAATAAACATGACAGTGCTTAACCGAAACATATACAAAAAAGTGTTTTTCTTAATTTAAGATATGACAATTTGATTTCTTCTTTTTAATGTCAAAGTAAAAGTAAGCATTTGGACAGCACGCCTCATTCAATTCTTTTTAGTGCGAGATGTGATTATGAATGCAAGATGAAAAAATCTGTTCTATCCTTGTGAGATTTGCTATTCACTAATTTTTGGCTAATTTTGGATCATTTTTTACATTGCATGATATTAGACATGCTACTAGTATAGATGCAATTCTTGCTGTAAGAACAAACGCGCATCCACACAGTGCCAAAAGGCCATCATGATATGCAATACTGTAAAAACAAAAAAATGGGAATCAGTCACCAGGGTAAAAAAAATATATACAAAAAGCATCCGAAGCCAAAATTATCATTCAAGCCTCTGGGATTGAGACTCCCCATCCTGTAAATCCTTGGCTTTCAATTTGAAGAAGCAAAGGGTCCAAGTCTCCGCCTCATATCCCAGACGTTATTTGGGTGATAGCCCAACCTCTAAGACCTCTAGGGTTACAGTTGTGGAATTTTTTTAAATGCTCCGCAATTGGTGTGGGCTGAAACTGTTTATTTTGGTTTAATGAATGACAGCCTTCGAATGTAAGGATGGTCATAAATATGACATCAAAGAACATATTGCTTGTTCCTCACCTGGAGTGATTTACGCTCTCCAATGTCCCTCCAAGATTACAAATGTTGGGAAAACCATTCATGAAATGAGAATCAGGATCAGAGAACAGCTATACTCAATCAAAAATTATGACAAGATGCAGATAGAGACCTTAAAGCAAAATAGTTTCAGCCCACACCAATTGCGTAGCATTTCAAAAAATTCCACAACTGTAACCCTAGAGGTCTTAAAGGTTGGGCTATCACCCAAATAACGTTAGGGATCAAAGGCGGAGACTTGGATACTTTGCTTCTTCAAATGGAAAGCCTATGGATTTACTGGATGGGGAGTCTGAAACCCAGAGGCTTGAATGATAATTTTGGCTTTGGATGCTTTTTGTAAATTTGGAATATGATTCTGATCTGCAGTTATATATATTTTTTTACCCTGGTGACTGATACCCATTTTTTTTGTTTTTACAGTATTGCATATCACAATGGCCTTTTGGCATTGTGTGTATGCGCGTTTGTTCTTACAGCAAGAATTGCATCTATACTAGTAGCATGACTAATATCATGCATTGTAAAAAATGATCTAAAATAAGCCAAAAATTAGTGAATAGCAAATCTCACAGAGATGTAACAGAGCGGTTACGCTCTCCATTTGTCCATTATTACTCCGCTAACAAAAAGATGATTTTTTTATCATGCATTCATAATCACCTCTCGCACTAAAAAGAATTAAATCGTACGTGCTATCCAAATGCTTACTTTTACTTTGTCATTAAAAAGAAGAAATCTTAAATCGTCATATCTTAAATTAAGAAAGACACATTTTTTGTATATGTTTCGGTTAAGAAAGAATAGCACTGTCATGTTTATTAACTGGCCATATCTTTTTGTTTTATAAAGGATGGAGACTAGTGATGAGCGAGCACTAAAATGCTCGGGTACTCGTTATTCGAGACAAACTTTTCCCGATGATCGAGTGCTCGTCTCGAATAACGAGCCCCATTGAAGTCAATGGGAGACTCGAGCATTTTTCAAGGGGACCAAGGCTCTGCAGAGGGAAGCTTGGCCAAACACCTGGGAACCTCAGAAAAGGATGGAAACACCACGGAAATGGACAGGAAACAGCAGGGGCAGCATGCATGGATGCCTCTGAGGCTACTTAATTGTACCATTATGCCAAAATTATGGGCAACAGCATGGCCATGACAGAGTGACCGAATGAGGCTAGATAGCATCTAAAACATGCAATAATTGACCCTGACACTATAGGGGACGGCATGCAGAGGCAGCAGCGGCAGGCTAGAGAGTGTCATGGCGACATACCCTAAATGGACTCAGGCTTCAAACCAATGGGTGGCAGAGAGGAACCAAAGGAGGTGAGCAAGAAGCGCTGAAATGATTTCCTATGTGAACAAAAGGTTGACGGTATATTTAGTCGACATAGTGACTAAGTTCCATAACGTATCTGGTGAAACACCCGAAAAATGAGCCTGACACAGCTCTTTTGATAAGGGGACGACATGTGGAGGCAGCCATGGAGACGACTTCCTTGATTAAGAGCGACAGTATGGGGCATTCATATTGCGCTGCTATGATTGCAACTTCAGGTCTCCAGCATGGAGGCGACAGATGGGCCGAGTTCCACTATGTATCTGGTGAAACACCTGAAAATTCTGCCTGCCACAGCTCGTTTTATAAGGGGATGATGTGCTGCATATCCTCTCGTGTTCCAGCGTCTGGGGTATAAAGAGTTGAAAGTTGCGCATGGAGACATTGGTGGACGCTGTGGAGGATCGTGGAGGCAAAATGGACAGGAAACAGCAGGGGCAGCATGCATGGATGCCTCTGAGGCTGCCTAATCTTGGGATGGAGGTGGCGGTCCACTGCCAGGCGAGCTTTCGCCTGTCCAAGCCCCTGTCTCTCGGCTCCTCCCCACCCAAAATGGGCCTGGGGGCCAGAAGCGTTTACTTTGAAAAATTATAATTTTCAAAGCAGGCCGGGTCGTTTGAATATTTCACCTAGGAATAATGGAATAGCATAGTGGTTCTATTTTTAATTGTTTTTTCGGAAATGGTTCCATGATTAAGAGCGACAGTATGGGGCATCCATATTGCGCTGCTATGATTGAAACTTCAGGTCTCCAGCATGGCGGCGACAGATGGGCCGAATTCCACTATGTATCTGGTGAAACACCTGAAAATTCTGCCTGACACAGCTCGTTTGATAAGGGGACGATGTATGGAGGCAGTGAACTAGTAGTAGATTAAAGGTGCTGCAGTTAAAACTATGTTAGTTGGATCTTGGGATGGAGCTGGCGCTCCGCTGCCAGGCGAGCTTTCGCCTATCCAAGCCCCTGTCTCTCGGCTACTCCCCAAACAGCACTTCTAAGAACCTTTTGTATAAGATCAAGTGTAGTAGTGTTCTTATAAGGTTGGGATATGGCGGGTGAGGGGAATGTAAACAGATGCGCAAGAAGCGCTGAAATAATATCGGTAAATGATAAAAGTTTGCCAGTATATTTTGTGGATCACACAGAAGGTTGGCGACAAAGTTAACAAGTTTGATGTGGAAGCCATGAAAACAACCCAAAATTCTGCCTGACACAGTTCGTTTGATAAGGAGACCATGTATGGAGGCAGCTATATGGACGACTTTTGGAGGCAGCTATGGCGATGACGTGTGGAGGTGGCAATGGAGACAACGTATGGAGGAAGCTAAAAAGACGACGTGTGGAGGCAGCTAAAAAGACGACGTATGGAGGCTGCTATGGAGACAATTTAATTTGGATAGTGCCTGTATGTGGCAGTCCAAAATAGTTTTCAAACCAGAGAAGCAGGTAGGTGGTCCTACAGAAAAATTAAATAGATAGAGTACTATAGCTAGAGCCAGTTGGCCCTGGCAAAAAATAGCCAGTTTCCTCTGCTTTAGTGTACAAAGAGGAGGAGAAGGAGGACAATGAGGAGAAGGAGTGCATACATTATTCAGGTTGAGCTTCTTTCACCTGGTGGAGAATGGAAATCCTGAGAAATCCAGGCTTTATTCATCTTGATAAGCGTCAGCCTGTCAGCGCTGTCAGTCGACAGGCGTGTACGCTTATCGGTGATGATGCCACCAGCTGCACTGAAAACCCGCTCGGACAACACGCTAGCGGCAGGGCAGGCAAGAACCTCCAAGGCGTACAGCGCCAGTTTGTGCCACATGTCCAGCTTTGAAACCCAGTAGTTGTAGGGAGCTGTGCGATCATTTAGGACGATGGTATGTCAGCTACGTACTCCCTCACCATCTTTCTGTAAAGATCAGCCCTACTCTGCCGAGACTGGGGACAGGTGACAGTGTCTTGCTGGGGTGACATAAAACTGGCAAAGGCCTTGTAAAGTGCTGGACAAGCTGCCTGCTCGCCTACTCTCCCTCGCTACTTGTCCCGCAGAAGTACGCCCTCTGCCGCTAACGCTGTCAGAAGGGAAATACTGTTTCAGCTTGTGCACCAGGGCCTGCTGGTATTCATGCATTCTCACACTCCTTTCCTCTCCAGGGATGAGAGTGGAAAGATTTTGCTTGTACCGTGGGTCCAGGAGAGTGAATACCCAGTAATCGGTGCTGGAATAAATTCTTTGAACGCGAGGGTCACGGGATAGGCAGCCTAGCATGAAATCTGCCATATGCGCTAGAGTCCCAACGCGCAAGAATTCACTCCCCTCACTGGCCTGACTGGACCTCCTCCAACACCTCTTCTTCTGCCCATACACGCTGAACAGTGAAGGACTGAACAATGGTCCCCTCTTCTGTCTCGCCAACATTCTCCTCCTCTTCCTCCTCATCCTCCTCCACCTCCTCCGATAGGCGCTGAGAAACAGACCTAAGGGTGCTTTGGCTATCAACAAGGGAATCTTCTTCCCCCGTCTCTTGTGACGAGCGCAAAGCTTCCGACTTCATGCTGACCAGAGAGTTTTTCAACAGGCCAAGCAGTGGGATGGTGAGGCTGATGATGGCGGCATCGCCACTGACCATCTGTGTTGACTCCTCAAATTTACTCAGCACCTGACAGATATCAGACATCCACGTCCACTCCTCATTGTAGACTTGAGGAAGCTGACTGACCTGACTACCAGTTCTGGTGGAAGTTGACATCTGGCAGTCTACAATCGCTCTGCGCTGCTGGTAAACTCTGGATAACATGGTTAATGTTGAATTCCACCTCGTGGGCACGTCGCACAACAGTCGGTGAGCGGGCAGTTGGAGGCGGCGCTGCTCTGCCCTGAGAGTGGCAGCCTCTGTGCTGGACTTCCTGAAATGCGCACAGATGCGGCGCACCTTCGTGAGCAAATCAGACAGATTGGGGTATGTCTTGAGGAAACGCTGAACTATGAGATTTAACACATGGGCCAGGCATGGCTCATGTGTCAGTCTGCCGAGTTGCAGAGCCGCCACCAGGTTACGGCCATTGTCACACACAACCATGCCTGGCTTCAGGTTCAGCGGTGCCAGCCACAGATCAATCTGTGCTGTGATGCCCTGTAATAGCTCTTGGGCGGTGTGCCTTTTATCGCCTTGGCTCAGCAGTTTGAGCATCGCCTGCTGTCGCTTAGCGATGGCACTGCTGCTGTGCCTAGAGCTAGCGACTGATGGCGCCATGCCCACGGATGGTAATTCGGAGGTGGAGGTGGAGGAGGGGTGGGAGGAGGAGGAGGCAAAGTAGGTCTTCGAGACCTGGACCGGGGTAGGCCCTGCAATCCTCGTCGTCGGCAGTATATGACCAGCCCCAGGGTCAGACTCGGTCCCAGCCTCCACCAAGTTAACCCAATGTGCCGTCAGTGACACATAGTGGCCCTGCCCGGCAGCACTCGTCCACGTGTCCGTGGTCAGGTGGACCTTGTCAGAAACGGCGTTGGTCAGGGCACGGATGATGTTCTCTGACACGTGCTTGTGCAGGGCTGGGACGGCACATCGGGAAAAGTAGTGGCGGCTGGGGACCGAATACCGAGGGGCGGCCGCCGCCATGAGGTTTAGAAAGGCCTCGGTCTCTACCAGCCTATAGGGCAGCATCTCCAGGCTAAGCAGTTTGGAGATGTGGACATTGAGGGCTTGGGCGTGTGGGTGGGTTGCACTATACTTCCTTTTGCGCTCCAGTGCCTGGGGTATGGAGAGCTGAACGCTGGTGGATGCTGTGGAGGATCGTGGAGGCGAAGATGGGGTTTTCGCACGGGAGGTGTTTGGGCCGGGGTCCTGGGGTCTTTAAAGAACCTCAAGACTTCTGAAAATCTAGCCCTCGCCACGGGAGCTTGACTACGGGAAACATTTGGCGCTGATGCACCAGCTCTGGCCCTGCCTCTCCGTCTGGCCCCACCACTGCCTCTTCCAACCTGTTCTGCTATAGGACTCGCCTCCGTCTCAGAAGCACTGTGTTCACCCGGCCTATCAACCCATCATCCTCCGATCCCTCAGTCTGCTCCCCCCTCGGACTTCCTGCCCTGACAACAACTTCACCACTGTCTGACAACTGTGTCTCCTCATCGTCCGACACCTCTTTACACACTTCTTTCACTACGTCAATAATGTCATCATCACCCACAGACTGCGACCGGTGGAAAACCTGGGCAACGGAAAATAGCTCAGCAGCAACCGGACAAGTGGTTTGTGACTGTGGGAAGGGTCCAGAAAACAGTTCCTCAGAGTATGCCGGTTCAAATGCCAAATTTTGCTGGGAGGGGGCAGACTGGGGGGAAGGAGGCTGAGGTGGAGGAGTGCTGATTTCGGTGACATGGGTGGACTGCGTGGAAGACTGACTGGTGGACAAATGGCTAGAAGCATTGTCCGCAATCCACGACATCACCTCTTCGCGCTGTTCTGGCCTCAACAGTGCTATACCACGAGTCCCAGTAACTTGAGACATGATGAACCTAGGGAGTTTAGCTCTGCGGCGTTCCCCTGCTCCCTCATCAGCAGGTGGTGTCTCACCCCGCCCAGGACCACGGCCTCTGACCCCTGCAGTAGTTGGACGCCCACGTCCACGCCCTCGTCCTCTACCCCTAGCCCTCGGGTTAAACATTTTCCAAATTAAAGTGTAAACTTTTAATTTTTTTTTTTTTTGTGTTTATTTTTGTATTTATTTTTTTAAACAAAACGATGCTATCCTATTGCTATGGCTAGTTTCTAACCTACACTGACAGCACACAACTGGATTTTGTGCTGTGTCTGATGACTTTGAGTTATAAAAAGAAATAAACATAAAAAAAAATAAATCAGCAGACTGTGCCTAATTCAAATCAAACCACTAATAAATTGTCCCACTTTGGTGTTTGAGGTGGATATGTGTGTCACTAAGAGCTAAACACAACGGTCGGAAGTCTCCCAGCAAATTCCTCACAATATGGTACTAGCTGCACTACTAGTGGCAGCAAGCCCAGCCACAAGCAAACCAAAAAAAAGTAAAATATAACGCTATTGTAGGCCTAAATAAGCCGTTGGGGTTCTCCTATGGCTATTTTCTAGCCTACACTGAAAGCACACTGCTTTGCCAGATTACTTTGAGTTATAAGAAGAAATAAACGTAAAAAAAAATAAATCAGCAGACTGTGCCTAATTCAAATCAAATCTCCCTCATAGCCTCCCTCATAGCCAATTTGCTCCTGGGCAAACCACTTGTGTGTTTGGGGATGACACACCTCCGAGAATTGAATGTATAGATCTCTTTTTACGTTATATTGATGATATATTCATTATCTAGAATGGAGGACCACTTGACTTGAAAAAAAATTGTAAATGCCCTAATCCATAACCATATAGGCTTACGTTTCACCTCTGAAATCCACAAACACTGTCTCCTCTTTTGGATGAGTTAATTACTAAATCACAAGATGGGGTTCTCCATACAACAATTTATTGAAAACTCACAGCGACTAATTCGCTGTTATACTGGGACAGTCATCACTCTTTCCCGCAGCGAAAAGGAATCCCTAAGGGACGATACCAACGGGCATGACGTAACTGTAGTTCTGATGAAGACTTTAGACAAATCCTCAGGTAGGCATACCAATGCTGCATACAAAAGGACCGTACACAAATGCTAAGCAGACCAACTGATAGGATGAGGATACAGGATAAGAAATTGAGAGTGATAGACATGTTTGACAGTGGGGCAAAGGGGGCGAGGTTGATCCTTGATGCATAAGAGTTCTGGTTGATCCTAGCCCCCTCATTACTTATAGGAAAACAATATCCATCAGAGATAGACTAGTGAACATTCATTATCTGCCCCTAAACCTACAGGCTTGTGGCTTGATAGAAAAATTAATGGGAGCTACAGATCTGGGGGTTGCGTCGCATGCCCCTACATGCAAACAGGCAAAACGTTCCTAAATAATGTTAACCCCTTAAGAATGCACCATTCTGTAGCTTAAGGCTCAGCCCGATTTTTTTTTGGATTCAGACATGCGTCGCTTTATATGGTTATAACTTTGGAACACTGTTACCTATCAAAGTGATCCTGAGATTGTTTTATCCACATGTTGTACTTCATTTTAGTGGTAAATTTTGGCTGATAAGTTTTGTGTTTATTTACAAAAAGAAAGAAAAAATTATGAATTTCTGCAAAAATTTGCCATTTTCAAAATTCGATAGATATACCACCCAAATAAGTTGCTGAATAACATTTCCCATATGTCTACTTTACATTTTCATAATATTCATAATGTCTGGATAATTTATTTTGATGTTACATGGCTTACAAATCGAGTATCGCTTTCCGGATTTTCAGAATTGACTATTTTGAGGACAAATACAGTTTTGAATGAAATTCTACATAGTTAGGCTACATGCACACTGCCGTGAACCCGCCGCACCGTAGCACGGCGGGCACATGGCAGCGCGGGGAGAGGAGGAGGAGGTGAGCACAGCTCACCCCCGCCCCTCTCCATAGCGATATATGGCCGCGGCGCCGTAATACGGGAAAAGATAGGACATGTCCTATCTTTTCCCGGGCTACGGAGCGTTACAGTGCCGCACTTGTGCTGCACCGTACCGCTCCCGTAGGGCGCCGTGAGCCCATAGAAGTGTATGGGGGATGTATATCGGCCGCATATACGTCAGCCGTATATACGTCCCCCATACATGTGTGTGAATGCAGCCTTAGCATCAAAATCCCCTATATAATCACGCCATTTTCAAATCTGCACCCCTCAAACTATCAGAAACAGATTTTAGGAAGATTGTTAACCTCTTGAGATCTTCATAATAGTTGAATCAAAATGGAGGTGAAATTTAGAATGGTCAAATTGTGCCCGTTATACGTTTGTTTAGCCCTAAAATTTACACATTTCCAAAAGATAAAAAGCGAAAATCCACCATACAATTTGTTCTACAATTTCTCCCGAGTACAGAGACCCCAACGTGGTCGTTTCTTGTTTTATGGGTGCACAGTGATGCGCAGAAGGGAAGGAGCGCCCTGCAGCTACCAGGATTTTAGTTTATTCATTGGTCCCTTTTGTAGGCTATAAAATTTTAGCTTTTGCGTTATTGGGGCCATGTGACGGCATTTTTTTGCGGGAGGAGATATTTTTTCCAGTCTTACAATTTTGAGGTTGGTATCCCCTATTGTTGAAAATTTAGGAACTTTTTTTGAGGGCAGGAGTAAAAAAGCATCAATTCTGTACTGGATTTTTTACTTTTTTTATTGGTTCACTGTATAGCCTAAAAATCATGTTATCTTTATTTTACCTGTCGATATGATTACAGGGATACCATACATGAATATTTTTCTTACTTTTTACTAAATTTTTCAAATAATACCCTAATGTGGGAAAAATCTATCATTTTTGCATTGCCGTCTTCCATGTGGCATAACATTGTTACTTTTCTGGCTACGGAGCTGGTTGATGACTTGTTTTTTTGTGGGACATGTTGTACTTTGCACCAGTATAATTCTGGAATACATATGTTTTTTGATCGCTTGTTACAGCATTTTTTGTGGGAATGAATAGGTAAAAATCATAATTTTTGGCGGGTTTATAACAGTTTTTTTAACGGTGTTTTCCGTGCGGGTTCGATAATTATTTACTGTTATTCAATGGGTTGTTACGGACGCGGTGATACTATATATGTGGGGTTTGTGTTATGATTTCGACTTTTTGAGGTTATATGTCTCTTTATGTGTTATGGGGCTTTTTGGCCTTTTTATTGATTTCTTTCTTTTTTTTTATTGATTAACTTTTTTTTTTTTTTACTTTTTTCACCATGGGACTTGAACAAGCAATCATCTGATTGCTTGTTCGTGACAATACTCTGCAATACATCATTATTACATCATATGCATAGGCTGACACTCTGGCTGTAAGATGACGCCATCTTACCGGCAGTTCTTACAGGCAGATCGGACCCCAGTGATGCCACAGCAACGATCGGCGCCACCCGAAAACGGTTCGGGGGGGGGGGGGCGTTGATCATAGGGAAAAGACACCACAAAACCAAGTTAAATGCCCCATTTGCGCTGACCGCAGCATTTAACGGGCTGAACACCCGCGATCGGAGCCCATTAATCATAATATGTCTCCCGTCTGCCATGAAAGGATTCCCCGACGCACATTTCGGCGCTAGCCTTTGTCTGGGGATAAAGTTCCTCTAGCTGCACTGGGATTTTATATCCCTTCCCACCAATAGCACAGTTACTTTCTCACCTGAGGTAAACTATCAATCATTCTGGTATGTCTCACCCTTCTATAAGTGTCATATTACCTATAATACCCAATTATTACATTTCCTACATGGTGAAAACAATTTATACTGCATACTAACATAAATAATAAAATCAGAAATAGTAAAAAAATAAGAAAATAAAAAAAGTGAATTATATATGTGCTAAACAAGGTGCAAAAAATATAGTGCAAAGTGTGAGTGCATAATGAAGTGATAAGTGCTACATGCATTATATACATCTCTGTGGGATATGCCCACAAATCATAAAAAATATATATATAAATTTACGTGTTAGTTAGTGACATCAAGTGAGACATGTTACAAACTTTTACCTATTCACGTGTTGACACAAACATCATATAAGACATTTTGATATTAAACAAATTCGCCTAGATATAACTAGCAATGTCATATATGTTTTTTTTATTAGTTACTTATAGATATACCAAATAAACATATTTAAATGCTAAATTTAAGTTAAGGGGATAGAGTGCATATCAAATATAAAATATAATACATGATGGTTTGAATGCAGGGACATCCGTATAGGTAAGAGACATACACTAAAAATCGGTCTTAAATCAGTCTCTAATTCAGTGCGTCACCATATTGTTGGAGTCCAATGTTACTTCAATACTGTCAAAGATCTCCATGTTCATAGTTCGTAAGTCACTAGAGACGTGCCTGTAGATAACTTGAGTAGCATCCATTTGCTCAAATCAACAGAAAGACATAATATGCAGCACCTTCTGAATAGAGAAATAAATAAAAAATAAGTAAAAACATAATAATCAAACATACAAACAAGCATATCAGGTGCAACTAAAAACAAGAAAAATATATACTAAAAACTCAGTGCAACCCAGGTCAGGAGTCAGAGAAATGGTGCATAGCTCAAGGTCTCGTTGAGGCCTTGTGTTTTGAGGATCCAAATACACCTAGTTTCACATTGTGCTAACTTTTGTGCCACAGGGCCTCCCCTGATGTTGTTTTTAATGTGGTCCATACCACAGACCCGGAGGAGTTTCGGATTGCATTGGTGGTATTCCTTAAAGTGTCTGGCCACTGTGAGTCCATCAGTACAAAATTCAGGATTACTTGCTGCCTTAATGTCCTGTACATGCTCACGTACCCTGATTTTGAGTTCTCTAGTGGTCAGACGTACATAGATCATGCCACAAGGACATGTGGCGTGGTATACCACCGCTTTCGTGTTACAGGAAATGGTGTGTGTGATTTTATATTCTTTCTGACCTTCTGAATCTGTAAAAGTTTCAGTTTTAATGATGTTGAGGCATGCTACACAGCGGCAGCAGGGTTTGCACCCCCATTTTGGGCCTTTATTATCTAGAAAAGTGTGAGTGTCTTTTCTTTCGTGATGACTTTTGACTAATATATCCCATAGATTTTTTTGACCTACGTGCTTCTATCCGTCGATGTGCTGGGATATATTTTTGTATTAGTGGATCTGCTCTTAACAGTGGCCAAAATCGTTCTAGGGCTTGTCTCGTAAGTTGCCACTGCGAATGAAATTCCGTAATGAATCTTACCTTCTGATCTTCTTTATTTTTCTTTTCCGGGTACAATAATTCAATCCTGGGTATAGACTTGGCCCTCTGGTATGCTTTTCTTAGGGATCTTTGACTATATCCACGATTAATGAATCTCTGTCTGAGTTTTTGCGCACAGTGTTCAAAGGTTTCCTCTGTGGAGCAGATTCTCCTCATTCATAGATATTGTCCTGTAGGGACAGCTCTGATGGTTTGTGGTGGATGAGAAGATATATATTGAGTGAGTAACTGTATATCGATAATTTTGCTTTTAGTGAAAAACAGTTGAAACTGGAAACATAAAACCAAATGGTTAAATGGACCAGTCTAGATCTTAATTTCAGGGAGAAGCCTGGACTCTAAAACTGATGTTCACAAGCATTTTCCTAGCATTTTCACTAAGCTAGAGCTATTTTGCAAAGAAGAATGGACACAAATTCCAGCCTCTTGATGTGCAAAAGAGTAAGAAACATAATGAAAAACCCATGCCTGTTGTCATTGCAGCTAAATGTTTTCAAACAAAGTATTGATTTATGGAGGCATAATGTATTTGTATTGTTACACTTTTTTCATAAATTCACAAAAGAAAATTTTCTTTACACCTCAAAATTATGTGATATTATATTTTGTACTAATCAACAAAATACATTAAAATGTACGCAAACATTGAGTAATCTGATCTGAAGCAAATAATGTAAACCCTTAGGCTACATTCACACTAACATATGGGGGACGTATATACGGCCGACGTATATACGGCCGATATACGTCCCCCATACACTCCTATGGGCGCACGGCACCCTATGGGAGCGGTACGGTGCCGCACACGTGCGGCACCGTACCGTTCTGTACCCGGGAAAAAGATAGGACCTGTCCTATCTTTTCCCGTAATACGGCGCCGTGCGCCATAGGTTGCTATGGAGAGGGGCGGGGGTGAGCTGCGCTCACCTCCTCCTCCTCTCCCCGTACACTGCCGTTGCCCGCTACGGTACGGTACGGGCGGGCAACGGCAGTGTGAATATAGCCTTACTGTATGATTTTTCAATGTTATGCTTTACATTCTATCCTGGCTCATTAAATTATATGTATATATTTGATTTCAGGGATGAACTAAGAAGTTTTGTGCAAAATGGTACATTATCTCATTTAAAAGTGAGTTTCTCCAGAGAGGCACCTTGCACCAGTAATGACTATACACCCAAATATGTTCAGGAAAATATACTTATTTTCTCCAAAGACATTGTTCAAATATTGACAAAAGAAAATGGATATATTTATGTCTGTGGGTGAGTACTTTTTTACTATGTTGAATTATTTTCAACCTTTGAGTACTTTATGTAATTTTTATGCAAATGTGTACTCCGCCTATTTTAGCCGCAACCCTATTTTTCAAATCTGACAACTCTAAAATACAAATTCTTTTTCTCACCAATTTCACTGAATTTGGATTTTTTCTCCCACTTCCCAGTACACGGCATGGAATATTAAATACCGCCATTTTGAAGTGTAATTTGTTACGCAGAAAATAATAATTCAAATAATTCCTATAACAGGTTTGATTTGTTCAAAATATTTAAAATTTACAAGAGCAAAAGAGTAAGTGCATCTTTAATTATGATATATGATTTCTGCTGAGGGGCTTTTAAAGAGCAGTATTTTATGAAAAAGCATTCAGGTGCCATGTTAATTTTGTAGAGCTCCTGAGGTATCAGAACAGTAGAAACCCCTGACAAAATGACCCATTTTGGAAACTACACCCCTCAATGAATATATCAAGGGGTATAGTGGATGGTTTGACCCTACAAGCGTTTCACAGAATTTATTAACATAAGACTGTGTAAATGAAAATTTTTTCAAGAAAATCTAATTTTGGCCCCCAGAATGTAAAAGCAGTTAAAGGTAGAAAAGCACCCCAAATTTTGTCACACAATTTCTTCCGAATACGGCAATACCCCATATGTTGTTGTAAATAGCTGTAGGGGCATATGGCAGGAGTTGTAAAGAGAACAATGCTTTAGGGGTTTTGGAGAACAGATTTTGATTAAATCATTTTCATGCCCTCCTGGAGTACTATAACAGTGATAAACCCCCCCAAAGTGACCCATTTTGGAAACTACACCCTTCAATAAATATATCAAGGGGTATAGAAGATGGTTTGACCCTACAGGTGTTTCACAGATTTTATTACGGTAACATAGGACTGTAAAAATGAAAATGTTCAATTTTTTTCAAGAAAATCTAATTTTAGCCCCCAAAATGTCATTTTTAAAAGCTGTAGAAAAGGTAGAAAAGCACCCCAAATTTTGTTACAAAATGTCTTCTGAATATGGCAATACCCCATATGTGGTTGAAAATAGCTATAGGGGCATATGGCTGAAATTGGAAAGAGAACAATGCTTTAGAAGAGCAGATTTTATTAAATCATTTTCATGTGCCGTCATATTTGAATAGTTCTTGGAGTACTGTAACAGTGATAAACTCCCAAAAGTGACCCCATTTTGGTAACTACACTTTTAAATAAATATATAAAGGAGTATAGTTGCTGGTTGAACCCTACATGTCAAGTTTTACAGTATTCATTAGCATTTTACTGTGGAAATGAAAAATTTATTTGTTCAAGAAAATGTCACTTTGGCTCCTGAAATTCCATTTTTACAAGGGGTAAAGTTGTTCCCCAAATTGTGCCACACAATTTCTCCTGAGTATGGCAAAACTCCAAATGTGGTTGTAAATTGATACTTTTGAAGTTTAGTTTTGGCTGAAAGGTGTCGCTTTTTTGCACAGGTACAGTGAAAGCCCCCAACATGTGATCTCTTTTTGAAAAGTGATAAAATTTGATCTTAATCACTTATGTAGAATTTGTTGAAAAGCCCAAGTTAATTTTTAGTGTTTCATTTTTTTCCACAAATGTTTAATTTAAAGATATATTTTCAGACACTGACCTGAGCATAAAAATTAAACAGTACTGTAACATTTATCAGGCTGTATCTTATGTGAGGCATAGTATTTCTAATTTTTGGGCAGCACTGGCATAGGCCTATAAATGTGCAGATAACAAAATCAGTAGGTATTCATCTAGGGCAGTGATGGTGAACGTTTTAGAGGCCAAGTGCCCAAACTGCAACCACAAACTGCAAAGTCCAATTGCTGCTGTTACACAGCGGTCTGCCATTGACCCTGTGCGTGCGACGCGGCCGGGAACTTTCCCCAGCGCGCGTCGCACTGTGACCCCTGATGCGCGGCAGCGTGAGGCTGTGCTCACGCTGCCGCGCGTCTTGTTAAGTGTACAGTCCCAGCGGAGCGGGGAGAAGAGAGACAGAGGACGCGGGAGCGCTGCTATAGGTAAGTTAGTTTTATTTTTTTTTTTTGGCTATTCACAGTCCGGAACAGAAATAATTATTATGGGGCTTTTCAAAATGTGCCAATATGTGGGGCCTTTATATGATGACTAAAAATTACAAGAGGGGCGCTACTAAACTAAATATATAATAAGGATGGCAGGACTGTATATAAACTAGTAAAGGGTCAGAAGAAGACTATATGAAATGAGGGGGGTCGTTACAGGGCGATATATACTAAGGGGGGCACTACAGTACTATAAATTATAAGGGAAACCATTGCAGGATTGTTTATATTAAGGAGGAACATATATAATAGTCCATATATAAAGTATAGGAGTAGTAGTGCTGTGCCCATATCTACAGGATAGGAGTAGTAGTACTGTGTTGTGCCCATATATACAGGATAGGAGTAGTAGTACTGAGCTGTGCCCATATATATAGAATAGGACTAGTAGTACTGTGCTGTGCCCATATATACAGGATAGGAGTAGTAGTACTGAGCTGTGCCCATATATAAAGGAGTAGAAGTACTGAGCTGTGCCAATATATAAAGGAGTAGTAGTACTGAGCTGTGCCCATATCTACAGGATAGGAGTAGTAGTACTGTGCTGTACCCATATATACAGGATAGGAGTAGTAGTACTGAGCTGTGCCCATATATACAGAATAGGAGTAGTAGTCCTATGCTGTGCCCATATATATAGAATAGGACTAGTAGTACTCTGCTGTGCCCATATATACAGGATAGGAGTAGTAGTACTGAGCTGTGCCCATATATATAGAATAGGACTAGTAGTACTGTGCTGTGCCCATATATACAGGATAGGAGTAGTAGTACTGAGCTGTGCCCATATATAAAGGAGTAGAAGTACTGTGCTGTACCCATATATACAGGATAGGAGTAGTAGTACTGAGCTGTGCCCATATATACAGAATAGGAGTAGTAGTCCTATGCTGTGCCCATATATATAGAATAGGACTAGTAGTACTGAGCTGTGCCCATATATAAAGGAGTAGAAGTACTGAGCTGTGCCAATATATAAAGGAGTAGTAGTACTGAGCTGTGCCCATATCTACAGGATAGGAGTAGTAGTACTGTGCTGTACCCATATATACAGGATAGGAGTAGTAGTACTGAGCTGTGCCCATATATACAGAATAGGAGTAGTAGTCCTATGCTGTGCCCATATATATATATAGAATAGGACTAGTAGTACTGTGTTGTGCCCATATATACAAGATAGGAGTAGTAGTACTGAGCTGTGCCCATATATATAGAATAGGACTAGTAGTACTGTGCTGTGCCCATATATACAGGATAGGAGTAGTAGTACTGAGCTGTGCCCATATATAAAGGAGTAGAAGTACTGAGCTGTGCCAATATATAAAGGAGTAGTAGTACTGAGCTGTGCCCATATCTACAGGATAGGAGTAGTAGTACTGTGCTGTACCCATATATACAGGATAGGAGTAGTAGTACTGAGCTGTGCCCATATATACAGAATAGGAGTAGTAGTCCTATGCTGTGCCCATATATATAGAATAGGACTAGTAGTACTCTGCTGTGCCCATATATACAGGATAGGAGTAGTAGTACTGAGCTGTGCCCATATATAAAGGAGTAGTAGTACTGAGCTGTGCCCATATATACAGGATAGGAGTAGTAGTACTGAGCTGTGCCCATATATACAGCATAAGAGTAGTAGTACTGTGCTGTACCCATATATACAGAATAGGAGTAGTAATCCTATGCTGTGCTCATATATAAAGGAGTAGTAGTACTGTGATGTGTCCATATATACAGGATAGGAGTAGTGGTACTGAGCTGTTCCCATATATAAAGGAGTAGTAATACTGAGCTGTGCCCATATATACTGAATAGGAGTAGTAGTACTGAGCTGTGCCCATATATACAGCATAAGAGTAGTAGTACTGTGCTGTACCCATATATACAGGATAGGAGTAGTAGTACTGAGCTGTGCCCATATATACAGAATAGGAGTAGTAGTCCTATGCTGTGCTCATATATAAAGGAGTAGTAGTACTGTGATGTGTCCATATATACAGGATGGGAGTAGTAGTACTGTGCTGTGTCCATATATACAGGATAGGAGTAGTAGTACTGTGCTGTGTCAACATTTACATATATGTAGGATAGGAGTAGTAGTACTGTGCTTGGTCCATATATACAGGATAGGAGTAGTAGTACAGTGCTGTGTCCATACAAACAGGATTTGAGTAGTAGTACTGTGCTGTGCCCATACCTATATGATAGGAGTAGTAGTACTGTGCTGTGCCCATACCTATAGGATAGGAGTAGTAGTACTGTGCTGTGCCCATACCTATAGGATAGGAGTAGTAGTACTGTGATGTGTCCATATATACAGAATAGGGGTGGTAGTTCTGTGCTGTATCCATACATACAGGATAGGAGTAGTAGTATTGTTCTGTGCCCATACCAATAGGATAGGAGTAGTAGTACTGTACTGTGCTGTGCTCATATATACAGGATAGGAGAAGTAGTACTGTGCTGTGCCCATATATACAGCATAGTAGTAGTAGTTCTGTGATGTGCCCATATATACAGGATAGGAGTAGTAGTACTGTGCTGTGCCCATATATACAGGATACGAGTAGAAATCCTGTGCTCTGTCTATATATACAGGATAGGAGTAGTAGTACTGTGCTGTGCCCATATATACAGGATAGGAGTAGTAGTACTGTGCCCATATATACAGGATGGGAATAGTAGTACTGTGTTGTGTCCATATATACAGGATAGGAGTAGTAGTACTGTGTTGTGTCCATATAAACAGGATAGGAGTAGTAGTACTGTGCTGCTCCCATATATACAGGATAGGAGTAGTAGTACTGTGCTGTGCCCATATGTACCGGATAGGAGTAGTAATATGTACTGTACCAATATATACAGCATAGTAGTAGTAGTTCTGTGATGTGCCCATATATACAGGATAGGAGTAGTAGTACTGTGCTGTGCCCATATATACAGGATACGAGTAGAAATCCTGTGCTGTGTCTATATATACAGGATAGGAGTAGTAGTACTGTGCTGTGCCCATATATACAGGATAGGAGTAGTAGTACTGTGCCCATATATACAGGATGGGAATAGTAGTACTGTGTTGTGTCCATATATACAGGATAGGAGTAGTAGTACTGTGTTGTGTCCATATAAACAGGATAGGAGTAGTAGTACTGTGCTGCTCCCATATATACAGGATAGGAGTAGTAGTACTGTTCTGTGCCCATATGTACCGGATAGGAGTAGTAATATGTACTGTACCAATATATACAGCATAGTAGTAGTGTACTGTACCGATATTAACAGTATAGGAGTAGTAGTACTGTGCTGGTCTCATATATACAGGATAGGAGTAGTAGTACTGTGCTGGTCTCATATATACAGGATAGGAGTAGTAGTAGTACTGTGCTGTGCCCATATGTACAGGATAGGAATAGTAGTATGTGCTGTGCCCATATGTACAGGATAGGAATAGTAGTATGTACTGTACCAATATATACAGGATAGGAGTAGTAGTAGTGTACTGTACCGATATTAACAGTATAGGAGTAGTAGTACTGTGCTGGTCTCATATATACAGGATAGGAGTAGTAGTACTGTGCTGGTCTCATATATACAGGATAGGAGTAGTAGTAGTACTGTGCTGTGCCCATATGTACAGGATAGGAATAGTAGTATGTGCTGTGCCCATATGTACAGGATAGGAATAGTAGTATGTACTGTACCAATATATACAGGATAGGAGTAGTAGTAGTGTACTGTACCGATATTAACAGGATAGGAGTAGTAGTACTGTGCTGGTCTCATATATACAGGATAGGAGTAGTAGTAGTCTACTATAATGATATATACTGGATAGGGGCAGTAGTACTGTGCTGGTCCCATATATACACAATAGGAGTATTACAATTATTAGGACTTTTATATAAAATATTTCAAGAAGAACACAATAGAAGAAGAATAACTAAGGAGAGCAAGTAGGAGCCCTATAAGACTGTATAAATGATTTATTGGAAATGATATATTATGTCATTATTTATGGGAGTGATGTCCAATTTAATTTATTAGGTGTACAGTATTATTTACTTAAGGGCTATAGTGTGTATTGTAATACCCTGAGAAGTTGCAATGTAATATTTGATTTATGGAGAGGGGGCAGGATGGTTTTGTTATGGGGGTATATTTGATATTTGTGGGGGGCACCGTGTGGTCAGTTGTGTTATGATGGGTAAATATCATTTAGGAGCACAGTTGTTATCCAGGTGACTTTATACTGTAGTGACTGTGATACTTTTAGTTGCTCAGTGTGGAGATGTACCATACGGAGCTAAAGATATCTGAAGATAAGTAAAAACAGGGAGAAGTTGTCCTGCAGTTCAGTACCCAAAGAAGATGTGTGACATGTGAGGTAATGAATCCCACTTCTTAGTCTAATGACTGTAATTACTAGACTATTTCCTTAGTGTTAGTGCCTAGTCTTCTTTATGTGGTGCAGCGAGGATACGGGAAAGATGAAGGGTTATTCTTATTAGTAAGTTAGTGCTGAGCACTGACAATCACATCCCTAATGTTTATGCCTTGGCATAAATTCATCAATGCAGCCACTGTTAACTCCTGTGAAATATGGAATATTTCCAGGTAGCAATATGGTGGGCCCCCAGGATAAATTTCTCTGGTGGGCCCCAGGCACCCCAGTCCGACCCTGCACAGTGATTTCCTAGCACAGGGGGTTGATACACACACACAGTTATGTCCCAGCACAGGGGGCTGATACACACACACAGTGATGTCGCAGTACAGGGAGTTAATGCATACACACAGTAATGTCACAGTAAAGGGGGTTAATACACACACAGTGTTGTCAAAGCACAGGGGGCCCATACACACACACACAGTGATGTTGAAGCACCAATGTTATCAATAAGAAGATGCTGAAAACCATAATAACTGATGACAATAACCCCACACCACAATGCTACCTTACTATGGACACAATGCATATAACAGTATATGTACAGTACAAGATGAGACTTATCTCACACTAGAAGGTTAGTCAGTGAATGCAATACTGATCTGACCTAGGCAGAGGTGGCATCTAGTGGCAACTTGTCTTCTCATTCGGGGCCAGAATTGACATAACTTATGGCTGAAGAATTTTCCACCAAATGTTCCCGGCTGCACATGCCCCACCCTGTGCAACTAAAAATACTACAGTTACTCACAGTGTAATGTCCTCTGTAAATTATTTTATATACTGCCCCTCACCCCATTAATTATTTAATATACTGGGCCCCACAATTAATTTTGTATATGCATTTGGGCCATTTTCTTGTGGGTTCGTTTTTTGCGGCTTTCACTGCATGGTTGAAATAACACTTCACTGTTGGCTCAGTACAATCACAGGGATACTAAATCTGTACATGTTTTATTGTGTTTTAATACATTTTTAATAAAAATTAAAACCTTTAAAATGTTTTTTTACATCTTCTGATGCTAATAACTTTTTCATACTTTGGTGTACATAGCTGTGTAAGGTTGATTTTATTGGCAGGATGAGCTGACTGGGTATTTAAAGTGACCCTGGAAAAACCTGGCCCCATTCTGTAGAAGTGGCCATGTGATGTGGGTGGAGTTACTGAACAGCGCAGAGAAAGAGACTCATACTACCTCCCTTGTACTTTTTTAAAAGAACACAATTTAATACTGCTTTATATATACAAAATAAAAACTACTACAATACATCCTCTGATAAACAATGTAACTACTAAAATACTGCCCCTAACTAAAATATATTATAATACTGCTTTTTTATGAAGAATATAATACTATTTAATACTATTTTATTAAGAATATAATACTATAATACAGCCCCTGTGTATAAGAATATAACTACAGGCAGTCCCCAGGTTACGTACAAGATAGGTTCAGTAGGTTTGTTGAATTAGTATGTAAGTCGAAACTGTATATTTTATAATTGTAGTTCCAGACAAATTTTTTTTTGCCCCAGTGACAATTGGAGAGTATACATTTTTTTCTGTAATGGGACCAATGATTATCAATAAAGCTTCATTACAGACACTTTTAAGTTGATTATTGTAGTCTGGGACTATAGTAAAGCATCCAGAGAGCTTCACCAAAGGTCAAAGTGGGCAGAGAGGTCCGTCTGTAACTATGGGTTGTCTGTAAGTCGGGTGTCCTTCAAGAATATAACTACTATAATACTGCCCCCTATGTACAAGAATATAACTATGATACTGCCCCCTATGCACAAGATTATAACTACTATAATACTGCCCTCTATGAACAAGATTATAACTACTATAATACTGTCCCCTATGTACAAGAATATAACTACTATAATACTGCTGCTATGTAAGAGAATATAAGTACTATAATACTGCCCTTCCATGTATATAGCTAGCCATTCCCCCAGTATACAGCCAACCAACCCCCCTGTATATAGCCAGCCAGCTCCCCCAGGATATAGCCAGCCAGACCCCCAGGATATAGCCAGTCAGTTCCCCCAGTATACAGCTAGCCACCCTGTATAAATCGAGAGAGATCCCCCAGAATATAGCCAGCCAGCCCCCCTGTATATAACCACCAGTTCCCCCAGTATATAGCCACCCCCCCCCCCACTATATAGCCTGCCAGCCCGCCACTATAGAGCCAGCCAGCTCGCCCCAGTATATAGCCAGCCACCCCCCAGTATATAGCCAGCCAGTCCCCTCAGTATATAGACAGCCAGTACCCTCAGTATACAGCCTGCCAGCCCCCCCCAGTATACAGCCTGCCAGCCGCCCCAGTATACAGCCAGCTTGCCCCATGTATACAGCCAGCCAGCCACTTCCCCCACCAGCACATTAAAATTATAAACCATGTACTCACCTTCCCGAAGCTCAATGCTCCCTTGCAGCTGCGCTACTTGATGCAGTCCGACTGGCAGTACCAGCTCCGTGTGCACCAGCTGCAGACTATGACGTCAGCAAGAGGCTGATGTCAGAGCGTTGGAAAGATGAGTACATGGTTTATTATTTTTAGACCAGCCCCATCAGTCCCAGACAGGCCCCGTACTAGTCAGCCCACTGGGATTTCCACCGGTGGGTTAAATGGCCAGTCCTCCTCTGACGGACATTTTGGGATGCAGTGATATCCGTTATAGGAAAGGTATTAATAGTAACAGGTTTTAATTTTTTTTCACTTTTTTAATATACCGGTAATTTTTTTTTACTATTTTTCACTTACTAGGGTACTTTAACCCTATGTTATCTGAATGATCCTAATATATATGGCAGTATATGGGAATTTTCGCCTGCCTTTTCGCCAGCTATGATCAAAGGGTTAACACCCACGTGTTTGTTCCAATCACGGCTGTTAGCAGAGAGTGTTTGAAAATAGTGGATTTTGGACATTTGGGTGTTTTTTTCTGTTACTGGGTTCAACACCGAGTTGTGTTATTTTGATATTTGATATCAACTACCGTATATACTTGTGTATAAGCCGAGTTTTTCAGCACAAAAAATGTGCTGAAAAACCTAATCTCGGCTTATACACGAGTTAATAAAAAAAAAATACACGAGTTAATAAAAAAAAAAAATAATACTCACCCTCCGGCTCCCGGTCCTCGGCGGCGGCTCCTGGTCCTCGGCGGCAGCTCCCGGTCCTCTGCGGCGGCTTCTCTCTTCTATCTTCACGTGCCGGCAGTCTCTTCACGTGCCGGCAGTCGCGTCTATGCGACTTGCCGGCGGGCGCACAATATGATGTAGCGGTGTCGCCGCTGATGATGTCATCAGCGGCGACACCGCCGCATCGCACTGTGCGCCCGTCGGCAAGTTGCATGGACACGACTGCCGGCACGTGAAGATAGAAGAGAGAAGGCACCGCAGAGGATCGGGAGCTGCCGCCGAGGACCAGGAGCCGCCGCCGTGGACCGGGAGCCCGCGCCGAGGACCGGAAGTCGCCACTAAGCATCAAAGGTGAGTATTGTCGGAGGGTGAGTATTAAGTTTATTTTTTTATTATTCGCTAGGCATACTGAGGGCAGGCTGTATACTTTTTGGGGCAGGCTGTATACTTTTTGGGGCAGGCTGTATACTTTTTGGGGCAGGCTGTATACTTTTTGGGGGCAGGCTGTATACTTTTTGGGGGCAGGCTGTATACTACTGGAGGCAAGCTGTATACTTCATGGGGGCAGGCTGGTTGTATACTACTTGGGACAGGCTGTATACTACAGGGGCTGGCTGGTTGTATACTACAGGGGGCTAGCTGGCTGTATACTACACCCTCGGCTTATACTCGAGTCAATAGGTTTTCCCATATTTTTTGTGGTAAAATTAGGGGTCTCGGCTTATACTCGAGTATATACGGTAATTATTTAATATGCTGCTCCCCAATTAATTATTTTATATACTCAGGCACCCACCATCTTTTTACTGATGTTTAATTTAAAAATAAAAAATCTTGTACTCAACTAACACTACCGCATCTTCTGGACGCTGCTGAACAGGAAGGGGTGCTAGGCCGCAGATCCTGGCTCATTGGCGCTGGTAATCCAAGGACGTAAATGATAATTCAGCTCTGCATATTATCATTACTTTTTCTTGTCCCAAGTATTTGTCACATATTCCCTTCTAGAGTCATATATACTTTTCCCTGTTTAAACGCATATGTTAATGGTTTTAACCCCTTTAGGGCGCAGCCTGTTTGTATGTTAAGGCTCAGTCCTTTTTTTTTTTTTAATTTGACCAGTGTCTCTTCCTGTAGTAATAACTTTTCAACACTTTGAGACATCCCTGTGATTTTGAAATTGTTTTCTCATGAGACATTGTAGTTTATGTAAGTAGTATCATTTTGGAGATTCGTTTCTTTTTGGGGGGGGGGGGGAATTCAATAATTTAGGAAAAATTTTATAAAAATGACAATTTTCAAAGTTTCAAATGTTCTACTTTTTAGACAAAGTCACAACACACTTTTTTTGTAGAAACCTTTTGCCATTGGTCTTATTTTTATTTCCATGATTTGTTTTAAGTTTCCATTCTTTTATGGATGTGAGAAGGTTTCAAGTTTTAGTAGCCACTTCTCAGATTTAAAAAAAAAATGTAAGTTTTTGGTGACCAATTCAGTTTGGAAGTGCCCTATAAAGGCTTTTGTGCTATATAATCACACAAGTAGCACCATTTTATAAACTTAACATCTCAACCTATTCAAATCAGCATTTGAGAAGTCTGTTAACCCTTTAATTATTTTTCTGGAAGCAAACAAAAATGGATTCGAAATTTTTATTTTTGATTACGATTATTCTCATCTACTCCTAAAATGGACACATTCCGAAAAAAGTTTGAGGTAAATATACATCCTTAAATTTTTGTCCTGCTTCTTCCGAGTACGGCAATACCAGATGTGAATGTCAACTGCTGTTTTGTCGCACACCGATGTCCAGAACAGAGTTCGTACTATTGGGTTTTTGGCAGGCCAATTTGGCTGCAAATGTTTTGTGGTGCTACAGTCTACTTGAAGCGCCCCTGAAGTAACAGTAGAATAGAAAACCTCCAAAGATGTCACCATTTAGGAAACTAGACCCCTCTAAGAATTTATCTTGGGTTGTGGTGAGCATGTTAACGCCAAATATGCTGGCCAAAATCTTATGTAAAGTAAATGATACAGATTAAAAAAATGTGTTTTTATCTCAAAAATGTCATTTTAGTGCCTAATTTATTATGCTCAACCCATGCCACTATAGACAAACACCCCAAAAATCATACTGTGGGTTGTCCCCAGTACCACAATACCACACATGTTCCAATAATTGACAGGCTGGGCACACAGCAGGGCTGACAAGAGAAGGAGTGAAGTTTTGCCGCTCTGTTTTCACACGTTTGGATTTGGAGTGCCATGTCATGTTCGCAGGACCTGTGAGGTACCAGTACAATAGAAACCCCCAACAAATGATACCATTTTGGAAACTTGACCCCTCAAAGAAATTATCTGGGGTTGTGGTGAGCATTTTAACCCCCAACATGCTGCCCAAAATATAATGCAAGGTAAATGGTCACCCCTCAAAGGTCGACCGTCAAAGAATTGATCTAGGGTTGTATGAAAATTTTAACCACAGGGACGCTGGCCCAAATGTAATACAAAGTGAATGGGACAGTGTAAAAATTGCATTGTTTTCTCAAATGTGCCATTATAGTGACAAATTAAATCTGTCCAACTCATGGCACCGCGGATGAACTCCCCAAAAATCATTCTGCGGGTTATTATGGGTATGGCAATACCTCATGTGTAGCAATAGTCTACAGGCTGGGGACACGACACTGCTGAGAAGGGACAAGCAGTTTAGCTTTTGCAGCACCCTTTTCACTAGACTTGTGTCCCTGAGGTACCAGTGCAATAGAAACACCCCCGAGTAGTGACCGAGTTTTAGGAAAGGGCACCCCTCAAAGAATTGATCTAGGTTTGTATGAGCATTTTAACCCCTGAGATGCTGGCCCAAATGTAATACAAAGTGAATGGGTCAGTGTAAAAATTGCATTGTTTTCTCATTTCACTGTGGATAAACATTCCAAAAATCATTCAGTGGGAAATACATGGTAATACCCCATGTGTGGCAATAGGCTACAAGATGGAGACACAGAGAATGTGGGAAAAAAGGTATGAGCACTATCGGGGCGCCAATTCGATAATCCAAGGAAACAAAAATTGTGTCTAGGATATTAAATTTATTGTTAAAATGAGACAAAATACAAAAGAACTAAAACGTGGATAATTATGATAAAGGACAAGTCCTATGACGCGTTTCGGGTGCTAGGACCCTTTTTCAAATATGGACAAGTGATTAAAATTACAAGGTTTATATACATTAGCATGGTGTACACGCCATCTAGGTGAGTTCTGGCGCGAAATAAGCGTCACTTCCGGTTTTCCGGTTCGCGCATGCGCACAAAGAATTATCGGGCACCCGGTGTCACATGACACATCATGTGATGTGTCACATGATGACGCTGAATAGCGCATGCGCACAGGAAGGATTATCATCCGCTCTCACAAGGGAGAAGAACACGGTGGAGCGGAGCAAATATAAAAAAACAGTTGCATCAATGGATAGTTGTTACATCATAAACGGGCAGTAATAATCTTAATTAAAATTGAAAAATAAAATATTAAATGGTGGAAAGAGGGGGAACAAAACACATAATGGATATGTCTAAGCACATTTTAGAAAACTCAATAATAGAAACCACGAAACACAAAAAAAACAAATAGAACGTAATACTAATAGCCATACCAACCCTCCACCGGAAAATTTGCTGACCACTAGAGACACAAATTTAGTTAAAATTTTCAACCTGTCTTCCCACACATTAACAGCAACAGAAACAAAAATTCTTGAAAAAGGTCTATCCTATTGCCCAACTTCATCGTCTAACGACTTTGAATTATTTATTGATCTAAATCTCTTTGTTCGCAATTTAACCCTCAAAAGGCATTTCAACATGCAAGATACGGCACAAACAGGTATAGGGACATTGGACATGACACCAATTACATCTAACAGTCCACTACCCGTGCATACCAGCTTGAAACCCAAATCTTTATTTTATCCTTATCAACACAAAGGCAGTTATATCGATACATTTTACAATTTGGTGGCTTCAGACTTCCAGAAACTCCATACACAGACTTCTGGCATTAAAAAGAAAAACAATCTTCCCTTAAAAGAAAGATTAGGCCTTAAAAATCTAGCATCGAAAGAGGAGCTAGTTATAAAAGCATCTGACAAAGGGGGGAGGATTGTTATCTTAGATAGAGCTGATTATGTGGCAGAAGCCATGCGCCTATTATCTTATTCCGAATTTTATACAAAACTCGACCATAATCCGACAATGGCTTTCAAAAAAGATCTATACTCACTACTAGACGAGGGGCTCACGAGTGGTGTTCTAAATAAAAAAGAACATCAATATCTCAAATTAGAAGAGCCCGCCACAGCAATGTTCTATTTTCTCCCTAAGGTCCACAAAAATGAACGAAATCCACCAGGTAGACCAATAATCTCCGGTATAAATTCCCTTACTTCCAACCTGTCTCACTACACAGACATCTACCTACAGAAGTACGTCAGGGAGCTTAGATCATTTCTCCTTGACACCTCCGATTTAATTAGGTTTTAATTTAATTTAATAGGTGACCAAAGAAAAGTGGAATGATAATGACCTTTTCATCACTATGGACATCTCGTCCCTATACACCAATATTCCTCACGATTTGGGTGTACATGCCATTTCCCATTTTCTAAACAATGACACATCCATTCCCAACATACAGACTAACTTTTTATTAAGAGCAATCACCTTCATCCTTAAACACAATTATTTCTCCTTTCTCAACAAAGTGTTTCTACAAAAAAGAGGGACGGCGATGGGTAGCAAATTTGCACCGAGTTTCGCCAACCTGTATGTGGGTTTATTCGAGGAGCAGGTTATATATCAACACGAGTCATACAAAAAGTGTCTCATGTATAAGAGATTTATTGATGACATTTTTATTATATGGAAGGGAAATAAAAAAGAAGCCCTCGATTTTGTGAGGGATATTAACAATAACCTATGGGGCTTAGAGTTCACCTGCAATATCACTGAGAACAATGCAGAATTTCTCGACGTTACAGTCTTCCACACCCCTGAGGGCCTCATCAAAACAAAAACATTCTTCAAAAAAGTGGATAGTAATAGCTACTTAGAATTTTCTAGCAACCACTTTAAAAAGTGGCTTACTAACATCCCCTATGGACAGTACAAGCGTATTAGACGCAACTGTACTGAAAATAGTGACTACAATGTCCAAGGTGAGGTTTGACTAACCGTTTCAGAGCTAAAGGTTACCCATCCACTCTGGTAAATTCGGCCAAGATTAAAGCAGGTTCTCTGAACCAGGAGATGTGTCTGTTACCTAGTCTCAAGAAAACTGATGAGAAAAATGTCACAGAGAAAAACGCTATGTTTCATCTCCACTTATTCCAATGATAGTTCGAGAATCCGTAATATCATGAACACTCATTGGAATGTATTACTACATGACCCATTCCTAAAAGACATAATTCCAGTCAAACCCAAACTAACTTTTAGAAGAGCACGTACTCTAAAGAATATCTTGGCTCCTAGCCGCCTACGTCCTTTATCAAATAAAACTATGCAGCCTTCATTCTTCCCTAAAGTAACAGGAAGTTTCCGATGTGGGCATAACAGGTGCAAGTGCTGCGAGATCATCAAGCATAGACAACCAGACTTTAAGTCAAACATAACTGGTGAAACGTTCCGAATAAAGAATTTTGTGAACTGTAGCTCCCAATATGTCATCTACCTCTTAGAATGTACATGCAAACTTCAATATGTTGGGCGCACCATACAACCATTACGTGAACGCCTGAACAAACACAGAACAAATATTGAAAATGGTTTTGCACTACACAGTGTATCTCGCCATGCAGCGACACACCATAATAAGAATTGCAAAGACTTCAGCAGAATTCCCATAGAGTTTGTAGAACCATCCATTCCCCAAAGGTTCGATCATTTGAAAAAGAGAGAGATGTTCTGGATCTTTAAATTGCAAAGCCTTGTACCTACAGGACTGAATGAATGTTTAGAGAATGTATTTTAATAATTTTATTTATTTTTAATATTGTATGTATAGTATATTGACATTCAGTCCTCATTATATCCCAATTTTTTATACTGACATACCGCTTAATTTTTGTCTCTGCTTCCCGTTTATATAGAATATTTATTTATTTTAAAATGCATTTTATCCATTTATTTCTTCCTAATTTCATCCATACCCTTGCTTTAAAATGTGCTTAGACATATCCAATATGTGTTCTGTTCCCCCTCTTTCCTTTTTCTAAAATGTGCTTAGACATATCCATTATGTGTTTTGTTCCCCCTCTTTCCACCATTTAATATTTTATTTTTCAATTTTAATTGAGATTATTACTGCCCGTTTATGATGTAACAACTATCCATTGATGGATTTTTCATATTTGCTCCGCTCCACCGTGTTCTTCTCCCTTGTGAGAGCAGATGATAATCCTTCCTGTGCGCATGCGCTATTCAGCGTCATCATGTGACACATCACATGATGCGTCATGTGACACCGGGCGCCCGATAATTCTTTGTGCGCATGCGCGAACCGGAAAACCGGAAGTGACGCTTATTTCGCGCCAGCACTCACCTAGATGGCGTGTACACCAATCAAATCATCTTGCAGGCATCAGGTACTTTTCTGCTAATGTATGTAAACCTTGTAATTGTAATTTTAATCACTTGTCCATATTTAAAAAAGGGTCCTAGCACCCGAAACGCGTCATAGGACTTGTCCTTTATCATAATTATCCATGTTTTAGTTCTTTTGTATTTTGGCTCATTTTAACAATAAATTTAATATCCTAGACACAATTTTTTTTTCTTTGGATTATCTAATTGGCGCCCCGATAGTGCTCATACCTTTTTTCCCACATTCTCTGTATACATTACAGGTGGTTGTCACAGCTACCGGTCCGTTCTGAGCACTGGCAGCGACTAGTTACTCCTTCCAGGATACTAGTGTCATACCTCTGGATCTATATTGGAACCTATACTGGACCCCAGGTTGGGCCATCTATGCATTCCACCAAGGATTTCACAAGGTGAGCACTATTTTCCAATACCCAGACGATATTACTCGAGGCGCCACCCTCTGTGCCTTCTTTTTCCTTGTTCTTGTGTCAAGATGGAGACACGGCAGGGCTCGGAAGAGAATGGCATTTGGAGCAGAGACATTTAATTTTTATTTTTTTGGCATCATAAAACAATTGTAGGTGCCCTTAAATCATGATGCGGGTTCTCCCGAGTACGGAAATAACCCATAAGTGGCAATAATCTACAGGCTGGGCACACGGCAGGGCTTAGCAGGGAAGGTGCGGCATGATGTATAAGCTTCTGAGAGTGCATCAGGGTACAATTATATATCCAGGGATGTGTGGTAAATCCTGAAACACTCCTTCATGCATAACACTGGTTTCTCGGTGCACGTGTCACCCTGGTATATAGTTTTTTTATGCCCCTTTTGGAGCACACCCTGCACCTCTTCTGTGTCCTTCCCTTGCTGGTAGTTTGGGGAAATTCTCCTGGAAAGTGCTGCCCTGGTGCAATGCGTGATGTGGCCTTGCTTCCAGACGTACTAGCACTCCCACCTTCCTGGTCTCTAAAAATCAACTGCTTGACTACCACCTCTTGAAATTCCAGGAAAGTTCTCCTCTGGTTCTGCACATGGATGTAACACGTAACCATTATAAAGTGCTATCTGCATTATATTCACGGCCAGCTTCTTGTACCACACTCTTGACTTCCGCATGGCGTTATATGGCTGAAGTGCCTTGTCCGACAAATCCACCCCTCTCATGTACCTAACAGTGCTGCATGCCGCAGTTTGCCTGGAAGCAAGGTACTTGAACAGGGTAGTACTGGGATAAAAAATTGTCCAGGTAGAGGTGGAAGCCCTGGTCCAATAGTAGGTGCACCAAATCCCAAACTATCTTTCCAGCTATTCCCAAGAAGGGACAAGGGCATTCTGGGGGCACTATTCTAGAGTCCTTCCCTTCATATACCCTGAACCTAACAGTGTACCCTGAGGCACTCTCACACAGCTTATACATTTTCACACCATACCTTGCCCTCTTATTGGGCAGGTACTGGCATAACTGAAGTCTCCCTTTGAAATACCAGGGACTCATCTACTGATATTTGCCTCTTTGGAGTATACACTTCCATAAATCGGGCACTCAGTTTAATATGGGCCGGACCTTATACAATCTATCATATCTGGGGTCATCTCTTTGTGGGCACTGTGCATTGTTGGCAAAATGCAAAAACCTATGGATGGCTTCAAAGCGCATCCTACTCATTGCCATGCGAAACATAGTCTTGTGGTACAGTATGTCTGTGCTCCAATAGACCATGATAGCGGGCTTTTTATCGAATCCCATAAGAAGTACTATGCCCCAATACTTCTCCATCTCTATTGCACCAACAGGGGTCCACCTGTGAGCGTAAAAAGAAGCGGGGTTTTGGGCAATATATTGTGCAGCGTAGAGATTGGTCTGGGATACCTTCAGACCAATTAGGTCCTCACTAAAAAAAACCCTTAAAATAGTCCACCAGTCCACTGTGTATCCCTGGACTAGCCATAAAATCAGGGACCTGAGGGGCATAGTTACTGGGGGTCACTCATGTGGGGTCCGAAGTCCTGTGCACTCCAGCAGAAGTCCCGGGCACTCCAGCAGAAGTCCCGGGCACTCCAGCACTACTATGGAAGTGCCTTCTCGGAAGTCACTTTGTGCAGGCGGGGTAGACAAATAAAACAGACACTTGTCCCCACTAGCTGACTCCGTATCGGAGGCCATGTAGTTATATACCTCCAAGTTAGTGTATGACTTCTAGGACATGATGTGGGGTGGTATTACACAACCGCACAGAACAACACCAACACCTACTCCTCCACAGATCAACACCTGCTCCTCCACACATATAGCACCTTCCCTGCAGCCTCTCACTGTATACAGGGGCTGCTGTAACTACAGGATTGGGCTATCACATAGTCAGATCAATCTTATTCATGGCTCTTTGTGCACAATCTCACACAGTCACGGGGATGGGAAGAGCTACTCACTGCTCCAGCCCACGGCTGGCCCCAGACCCCACCACCCACAGAGCGGGCCAGGGCTGACGCCGTCCGCAGACGCTCCACCTGAAGAGCAGGCTGACGCTGACCCCACTCTCTCCCCCACAGAGTGGGCCAATGTCTGCCTTAAACCCCTGCAGAGTGGGCTGGGGCTGACACTGCTGAAGTTATTTCATTTATTTTTGGGGGATTGGGGGCATAATGTTTTTTTTAACTGTTTATTTTTTCTACTTTTTTAATGTAATTTTTTTTGTAGTTTTTTTAATTACAATACTTTTTATAAAATAAAACAGACAATCACAGAGTAAATATTTGTGATCAATTCACAATAATCAGCATAGGAATCTGCAGTTGAAAGCCACAAGATAACATGCACGGTGTGTGGAACAGAGACGTGTCACATAAAGCATGGAGTAGAGTTAGGATATGTCGATAGTATTATTCCTTTATATGTTCCACTGTGATTGGAAATAAACCCCCAGGAGGGGGGAGTAAAGGATAAAAGTAAAATTAAAGCAATATGAACAATGAAACATGAGAGACAAAACAAAAGGGGACATACACAGACAGGACGGGAAACAAAAGGAGGCGGGATGGGAAGAGAAGGGATTAGGGCGCATCATGAGAGAGGCAGTTTGAGTCCCATGGGTCCCATATAAGATATAAAATTTGTCCGCCTTATTTTGGAACGGATGTCTTTAATACCGGCATACAGTTCGTACCTGGAGGGAGGGGATACCTGCCTCATTTGCTTAGCTATAAGGTATCTAGCAGCAGTGAGGATGTTCAGGGTCAAAGTAAGAGTATACTTTCTAAGGGGATAGGGGAATATGTTTAATAGATACGTTTTAGGACATAGGGGAAAATCTAAAGAGAGTACCTGATAAAGAGTCTTCTGGATAAGTACCCAGAAGGGCTTGAGCATAGACCATTCCCAGAATATATGGAACGTGGATGCATGGGGAGTCCCACATCTCCAGCAGGTGTGGGGGAGGGTGGGGTTAAGGGTATGGATGAGTTGTGGAGTATGGTACCAATGCATGAGTAATTTGTACTGATTCTCCTTGTTAATTATGCAAGTAGCAGTTTTGGCTGCCCGGTTCCATATCAAGGACCAGCAGCTATTTGAAAGAGTTTCCCCTAAGTATACATCCCATTTAGACATGTAAGGGAATCCGAGGAGTTGGGCAGGGTAGGCATCGGCCAAGAGACCGTAGGTAGAGGAGATACGACCCGCCATGGAAGTAGAGAACTTACGCTCAAAAGGGGTAGGAATCGAAGACGGGGCTGATTGGTAGAGTGAGGACACATAATGCTTAATCTGTAAGTAGTTAAAGAGGGAAGATGAGGGGATATCATGTTTGGCTTGGAGTTCCGGGAAGGAGATAATTAGTCTTGTTCCAGGATCCACCAGGTCTGCAACATAGAAGAGGCCAGCAAGGTGCCAGACTGCAGACCCAGCTGCAGTCAGGCTAACCGGGAGTTTTGGGTGGAACAGGAAAGAGCTCATCGCAGACCTGGGGGAGGCCAGAGGAAAACTCTTGGTACAGTGGTGCCAAATATCCCTTGTCTGTGCCATAGAACCCAAAAGTTCGGAAGAAGGGGTGTAAGGATCAGACCATAGTAAGGAGTTGGGATGGGCCGAGGCCAGCCACAGCTTCTCCACCTCCATCCATTTAGAGTACGCAGGGAGAGTAGACCAGGCTGGTATACGATGCTTCGCTATCCTATGGCTTTTGCTCGCCCAGACAAATTTCATAATGGAAGCTTGTAGGGATTGAAGGTCTTAAGCAGGACTGGGAGGGTGTCAAAAAGGTAGATCAATTTGGGAAGAATAGTAATTTTAACAGCTGATATGCGCCCAAGTAGCAAACGGGAGAGTGGGGACCATTTAGTAATTAAAGAGCGTATATGAGGGGAAAATTATGTATGTAGAAAGATGTGTAGGAAGGGGATATATGGATTCCCAGATATTGTATAGTGTGATCACGCCACTGATAGGGGTAGTTAGCCTTGAGAAGAGAAGACTGATTTGGAGGGAAATTAATGGGGAGTGCTTCCGTTTTAATAGAATTGACCTTCTAACACAAAAGGAGGCCAAATTCTCCAAAAAAAAGAGAGTGGAGGGCCGGGTGGGTTAGTGTTAGGAGGACTTCGTCGGCAAAGAGCGATATTTTGCATTCCTTATCTCGTATTTTAAATCCATGAATGTTTGGGTGGGAACGAATAAGTGATGCTAGGGGCTCTTTGCTCAACACAAACAAAAGGGGAGATAGTGGGCATTCCTGTCTAGTCCCATTGAACAGGGGGAAAGGAGCTGATGAAGCGTGCGGGAGGCTTACTGTGGCTGAGGGAGTGTCGTAAAGGCCTTTGATCGCTGTCAAAAAAGGAATCCAGGAAGGAGCGTAGTCTGTCAGCTCTAATTTGGGGGTCCGCTGGGAGTTGGGAAGGTGGGGAATAGAGCTTAGCATAGTACTCCCGGAAGAGTTTGGAGATTTACAGAGAGTCGTAGGTTACAGTACCGTCAGGGTGTTTTAGACCATGGGGAGCCTTTGTACCCGAGTCGCCTTGTAGTTGTGTAGCCAGAAGAGTATGGGGCTTATTACCTCACGAGTAATATCTATGTTTAGTGTACAGTACTGCATTGTCCGCCTTGTGTAAGAGTATATCTTTAATTTGGGACCTAGTGTTGATTATCCTTTTAAGAGTGCATTTAGTCAGGGAACTGGAATTGGTGGATTCTAGACGCCCCAGAGCAGCACGAAGTACAGTCAGCTTGGCCATAGAGTCATGTTTAAGAGACCCAATGGAAATACAATAGCCTCGTACTGCTTTATGTGCCTCCCATAGAGTTGCTACTGAGGTGACAGAACCATCATTTTGAGTATAGAAGGCCTGAAGATTAGTGAGAATCTCCTCCTTCAGATGAGGAGTCTGAAGAAGCCTCTCGTTCAGTCGCCAGTGACAAGTCCTAGCTGCTCTAGTCGTCAGGTCCAGGTCCACCATGATGGGGCGTGGTCAGACCAGGTAATTGAACCCATGTCTGCGGCAGCCATCATTCTGATTGACATGATATTACTGAAGAAATACGGGTGTGAGTTTGGTGGGGATGGGAGAAAAAGGTGTAGGACCTATCAGTCGGGTGGTTAATTCTCTAGAGATCATACAGTAAGTGTTTACGAATGAGGATTCTAAAGTCCCTTGAAAGTCGCTTAAGGGAAGGGGGAGTAGGTTTCTGACTTAGTGATTGGCCATCATCATCATATGAAAAAATAATATTAAAGTCTCCTCCAAGTAACCGGATAGCAGGGGGAAAAGTGGCAACCTTTTTAAGGACTCTAGAGAGGAAACGAGTTTGGAATATGTTGGGGGCAAAGACATTGCAAAAGGTAACAAGTGTCCCTCCCAGGGTGCTATGGACTATGATGTACCAACCTCCCTGGTCACTTCTGGTAAAGTTGTAGTGTAAATAAGAATAAAAACAAGTACACAGCGCAGGCAATGTGACATATACACGTGTTCAATCTAGTAGGGACCAAGATTATACAATGATACAAGAATACAAGAGCACAAGTGGACACCTGATATCCGGTGTATTATCTCAATATCGGACAATGACAATGTAGTAAGAAGTGGAAAGAAACAGGCTAATGTCGCGCTGCTCAGGTTCACATAGCATTTATTTTTTGACAAGGATGGACAGCGCGTTTCAGAGGTGAACTACCTCCTTCGTCAGGTCCGAAAACACAATTTCTAAGATAATAAACATTAAAAATCCATATGTATGTACATAAACATGTCAATAAATGAAATAAATATATATATATATATTTTTTTTTTTTAAAAGAGATTTCAACATATTATCGATTTTCTCTGAGAATTCATCTATTTCATATTATATTATAATGGTTAAAAATGGTTGGTAATGACAAGTAGAATCTATTAAAATTTTAGGTGTAACAGAGGAGTAAAAGAAGAAAAATGTGTTAATAAATGTATTGTTGAGTCATAACTGTATGCTTACCCTGTTCTCTGTTTGTCCTTGGGTGAACCAAGCTGACTTGGGGAAGAAATCAGGGGGTTTGGGAGACAGCGGATGAACCTGAATATTAGGTAGGATGTTAGTAGAGAGATAGTAGGGTACCATAAGAATTTAGGAAACGTGCGGATTACCTCAGAGGGTGTGGGCTGAAGCGGGCCTGCAGATGATCTATAAGAATGAAGAACATGGCTAGGTCAAAATGTGGGCATAATGAGACTTTGGAGAGACTGTACTCACATGAAGTATCGTAATCATATTGACCCATAGAAAAAAGATAACATGATAATTGGGCTATACGGTGAACACCAAAAAAAAAAAAAAGATCATAAATTTTCAATAATAGGGGATACCAACCCCAAAAAGATAACACTGGAAAAAGCATCTCATCCCGCAAAAAAAAGCCCATCCCATGGCCCCAATAACGAAAAAGCTAAAATTTTATAGCCTACAAAAGGGGCCAATGAGAACTAAAATCCTGACATTTGCAGGGCGCCCCTTCCCTCCTGCGCCTAGCTGTGCGTCCATTAAACAAGTAACGGCCACATGTGGGGAGTCGCTGTACTCGAGAGAAACTGTAGATCAAATTTTAAGATGGGTTTTCTCTTTTTATCTTTCGGAAATTTGTACATTTTAGGGCTGAATGTCTAAATAATATCACAATGGTATCAAATTCCTCTTAAAGGGAACCCACCACTACAGATCCACCTATAAATGTAGATCGGGTGGTAGGTGGATCTATAGGACGTGAGGATAGCCCTTTTAAGGGCTCCGTAATTTTTAATAACTTTATTTGCCTAATATGTAAATTTTCTAAAGAGGCTACTGGGGCATGGAGTAGCCGGAGCTGAGGCTACACGGCGTGGCTACTCCACGTCCCAGTAGCCTCTTCGATCCTCCTATGAGAAATCTTTGGCACACAGTTCCTCGTAGCTGCACGCCCTCGTTTGTGAAACCTGCTGTCTGTAGCCATGTGTAGACGGCAGGTTTCGCAGACGAGGCTACGCAGCTACGAGGAGCTCCGCGTCTGAGATTTCTGGTAGGAGGATCGAAGAAGCTACTGGGGCATGAAGTAGCCACGCCGTGTAGCCTCAGCTCTGGCTACTTCACGCCCTAGTAGCCACTTAGAAAATTTACATATTAGGCAAATAAAAGTTATTAAAAAATTGCGGGGACGTGAGGATTAGTCCTTAAAAGGGCTATCCTCACGTCCTATAGATCGATCTACCACCCGATCTACCTTTTATAGGTAGATCCGTGTGGTAAGTTACCTTTAAGATGCATGCTATGTTTCCAGAGGTTAGCCCACTGTGTTGGAGATGCTGAAATGAGGAAGGTTCATTTTTCTGTCCTGTTCTGTACTGCTGCTATTTTGGCAAGCAATACAATGAGGCAGATTTACTTACCCAGTTCTGTCACAATCCCGCCGTGCGTTGTCCGACGAGGATTCGGGTCTGCCGTGATTCACGAAGCTTGTGTGCCCGAGATCCTGTATCTGTTGCTTCCCCGCCGAGGTCCGCTGGAGCTCACCTGCTTCTTCACGATGCTTGTAAGTGCGTGTATTGCTACACAATTCTAACTGTTAAATTCTGCGTGTTGTCCAACGACCCGTACCCCCGATTTCTGTCGCCTGCAAGCCGCAGTAAATTAGCCCCAATATGTTATCCAACAGAAATAAATATGAACTTTCCCTTTGAACCAGCTTTTGTTCTTTTGCAACATTGTGAATTCCCCAAACAGGTGGATGTGCAATATCTCTTAATGGCAGCAGGTTTGTGCATTCCAGTTTTTTGGAAACAAACATTGGCGCCTCCTGTGTCCCTCTGGCTTTCAAAAGTGAATGATTGTGAATATGGAGGAACTGACCCTGTCTGCAATGGGAGCGAAAGACAGATCTGCCACTTGGAGTACTTGGGTGAGATTTAGGAATTCAGAGGTCTGTAGGACACTGTTGGTAGAAGAAGACAGATAGTTTGAAGTCTTGACTGTAATATAATTTTATATTGATGATGACTTAAGTTAAGGTCGGGGGAGGAGATGGGAGGTTTTTGTTACTTCTTTTTTTTCCCTTTTTGGGAAATATTGTATGGTTTATTTATCTATTTATTTATTTTCATTATTTTTGTATTTATTGTCTAATGCTTGAGTGGATATTTATTTGTTCATATTTCCATGTTGTGTTTTGTTGCAATTTGTATCTGCTTGTCTTTATAAATGCAAGTATTTATATCTAAAAATGATAAATAAAAATAGTTAAAAAAAAAAAAAAAGGGGGCCAATGAGGAGACTAAAATCCTGGCAGCTGCAGGGTGCTCCATCTGCTTCTCACTGTGTGCCCATAAAACAATTAACGGCCACATGTGGGGGGGTCACTGTACTCGGGAGAAATTGCATAACAAAGCAGAACATGTCAGATTCATGTTTAGCTGATGTCTGTGTCTCACACATGTGTATGGGAGGACAGCATGTCAGTAGATAGAGCACAAGCACTAGCAATGCTTTACTATCCATTACACACAGACATGACTAGGGGAAGGGGTACTTGGTGACATCAATGCCTCTCTCCATGTGCCAGCCTCATTTACATACTAAAGAGAAGATGATTTTAGAATGATTAATGTATGAATTGACTAGATAAAGGCTCGGATGGAATCCTTATGGGCTGCTCCAACAGGTAGTACTGACAGGACCAGTGACAGAGGTCTGATGACAGGTGTCCCTTAAGGAGTTAAATTTATACACACTACCACCGTCATGCAATGTTGCAGCAAACAGTAATAAAATGCAAAAATTACATGAAAATTAAAAATTTCCTCTAAAAAACATACAAATCCAGAATGGGGACTTGTGGTGTTATGGTACAAGAGCTTGCTGGAGCTTATAATACATGTGATCGAGTAGGAATGTTGATAATTCAACAGAGGTATCCGTTTTAACATTTGGTCAAGGACTAGGCAGGATCTCCATATCCTCCAACAAATCGCATCCTATATAATGACCATTGGAAACTGTAATATACTTTTTCAAACTTTACCGGAAGAGGGCGTGTCCCTCGAAACGTCACAACAGGTGGACGATACCACGCTGTCCAACAGTTAGAGTCATGGCTTAGCCCTGGGGTCTTCGAACAAGTGAGTAGTGTGAAGACACCGCTGAACGCCAAGAGAGGTGAACCTCCTGACATGTTTATATGTTAGCACACTCACATTATTACTTATCCTTGCTAGCCGCAAACATAAACGTATTGCACGTTATGAAAATGTATTGAAGATTGAAAATGTATTGAAGATAAAAATGAATTGAAATATATGTAAATACTTGTATATATGACAATGAAGTAAAGTTTGAAAAAGTATATTACAGTTTCCAATGGTCATTATATAGGACACTGTTCACTGATGCTTATAATACATGTGTCACAGGTGGCATGGTCGTGTGCTAGCCCTGTGACCCTCACAATGAGCCTACAGTCATGGCCATAAGTTTTGAGAATGACACAAATATTATATTTTCACATGATCTTTTGCCCTCTGGTTTCTATGTGTGTTTGTCAGATGTTTTTATCACATACAGAAATACAAGTGCAATCATATTATGAGTAACAAAAGCTTTTATTGACAGTTAGAATGAGTTAATGCAGCAAGTCAATATTTGCAGTGTTGACCCTTCTTCTTCAGGACCTCTGCAATTCTCCCTGGCATGCTCTCAATCAACTTCTGGACCCAATCCTGACAGATAGCAGTCCATTCTTGCACAATCAATGCTTGCATTTTGTCACAATGTGTTGGTTTTTGTTTGTCAACCCATCTCTTGATGATTGACCACAAGGGGATTAAGATCTGGGGAGTTTCCAGGCCATGGACCCAAAATCTCAGAACTCACAAATTAAGAGATTAGACACACTTAGGAGCATAGGCCTTGTAATATGTTGACACTTATTCTCCAATTTTTTGAATAAGTGGGATGAATTGGCATGCATCTCACTACACACAAATGGTAAATATCCGCCGATATACAAAATCGGCTATAAATAAAAGCCAATATGAAGCAGTAAGCCGTGTGCTCATGACTACTATATAGACCCTTTCAAAGAGAATAAGTATTGTCCGATTATCAGTGATTTCTATAACTCACCGCCAGTTGTTTATGCTACTATGACAACAATGGGCGCATAATAATGACGTAGCGCCACACACGCTCTCGGACCAATTGCAAAGGCGGACCAGAAAGGCGGCTCAACAGCTGTGAAGGCAGCATGACGTAGCCGCAGCCTATTGGCCAATTCCCGACACTCCCACGTTAATGACATCACTAACCAAAGTTATAAAGCGGATGGGAGCACGTTGACAGCCTCAGATCAGCCCCGTTACCCCCTGAAGACGTCATCTCATGGCGAAACATGTCAAGGGGGCTGTTTGAATGTGTGCTAATTTAAGATTGAGTGGTGTTCTAGGATTAGATAGTGCTAACAATGCCAGAAATTCGATTCATTGAATGACAGCAATGTTAGCAGAAATAGGAGTGTGAGTGCAATTGTGAATGTATGAGCAATTGGAAAACATTAAAGGGAGCGAAATATAGAAAGTTAGGGGCTAGCGCGGACCCACTTTGAGGTCACTGCAGGCAATCACGCCTATCCAAGATAGTGCAATAAATACTGTGCACATCTAGCAAGTGTCATTTTGACTGCAGTCCGTGAGCCTATATGGTTTAAGTACCTCAAAGTGCGAGTGTGATTTAACGCTCACAACAGTCCATATTTACCCTGGTGCAAATGTGGTCAAGATTTGCTACAAAATTCCTCATTGTGCAGCCCCAAACTATACTGAAAAGAGTGAATGTAGCATTATTAACCCTTAAATACTTACCTGTGGGTTCCAAACTCCCTATTCCATACGTAAAACGTTAACCCATCTAAAAGTCCTCACATTCTCCTCCTTGCTCAGAAGAGAAATCTAGTTTCTTTTCCCACCATTCCTACTTTTAATATATTTTTGTTTGTCTTTACACACTGGGAAAATATCCCTCATGGTTTAAATAAATGTTTAATAAAAGTTAAATTTTAATGTAATCATTATCCACATAGGTCGAAGGACCTTCTTGTTTGCAGAAATGCAAAGTAGGTAAATTAATAGAACTCACAAATTGTACTGATGGGATCAGGTTTCAGACTTCTTGCTGGGAAACCACACCGAGTGCTGCTTGTGATTGACATCTCGATTTCTGATCCTGGGAAAGCTGAATGTGTCTTTGTACTCGTTTTGTCTGCAGCTGCGGTTTGAGTGATGGACGGGTGAGCCAGTCAGTGCTGGAGGTAGTGTCCATTACTGCCTTATATTCTGCCCAGCCCTTCATTGGCTGCTGGTTATTCAGTCCAATCTGTGTATCTAGTGCTCTTGCTATTGCAGTTCCTGCTATTTGGTGTATAGACTTCTGCTTTGCCTACTGACCATTCTATTTTCTATACGGTTCTGTATCTTCGTCGCCATCTTGGTTTTGACCCAGTTTATTTGACTTGGCTTATCTGTCTGTATCTGTTGTTTGTCCCTCCGTATCGTCAATTTCCTAGTGGGACCCCACCTTCTGTGTTAACTGAGGTAGACTATTATTATGCCAAAGAGGAGTTTCAGAGGGGATGTTAGTGTGGAGGGATATTAGGGAGGCTTCCTTCCATACGAATTTAGCCACTTTATGTATAGGTAGCAATTTTTTCTCTGGGTTGCTTCCTGTTAAAAGGGACCAAAGACTCACCAGCCCTAAGTAATCTGCAAGACTTTTCTCAGGGTATAAGAGAGGTATATGTGATAGCCATAAACTTAGAAACTTAAGTTGACCTGCCAGATAATATAAGAAAAGATCAGGTAAGGCCATACCGGCTTGATCTCTAGGTCTTTGCAGTTTTGCCAATTGTAATTTTGATCTGGAGGAACCCCAAATAAAGATAATTATCATAGAGTCTAGGGATTTGAAGAAGTGTTATGCTGGAGAACATATAAGCATTTAGGGAGTACTACCATCTTAAAGAGGACCTTTCGCTACTTCACTTATATGGAGATTATCATACCATTCTGTAGGGGCTGCTACATAGATTCACGGGCACTTAGAATTTTTTTTTTTAGCCCTCGCGGTTGCTGAGTTATTAGTCACGAGATGTGACCATTACAATCTGTGTTTGGTCAGAAAGGAGGAGCTGGGGGCGTGTGTTATGCTAATCTTCTCTCATACTGTCAGTAGTGAGCTGTAATTTCTCTATCTGCATCTAAAGGCTATGTTCACACACATTCTAATATTCTGTTGACATTGCATTTACACAATGTTTACAAAAATGCAATGTTACATGCCTTGGTAAACACGCATGCAATGTAAATGGAAACGCAAACGCTTTGTAAACGTAAGTGCAAACGAGACATCAACTCATATACCACATAAGCGTAAACATGATGCTTACCAGACATAAATGCAAATGACATGTAAATGTAAGTGTAAATGTGCCGTAAACGCAAGCACCGTTTACATAAGCAAAAACACAAGTCATACTCGACATAAAGGCGAATGCTATGTAAGCTTAAACATAAACAGAAAATCTGTAAACGCACCTCAAACACTTCATGCAGCTAAAAACGCGCCACAAGTGGTGCAAACGCCCAAAACGCAAACATAAATTTGAGACAAGCGGCCCGTAGGCGAAAGTCTGCTGCAAATGCAGCGAATCGCAACCTTGATGCAAACGGCGCATAAGAATAGCCATAATGCAAACACTGTGTAAGCGTGACGCAAACAGCGCGTAAGCATAAACATGGTGCAACTGTTGCGTAAGTGTTAATGTGTCGCAAATGCTCATAAGCGCAAATGTGATGCAAAAGCTGCATAAGTGTTAACGTGATGCAAACACGGAGGAAGCGTAAACTGGACCTAAACACAGAGTAAGCGTAAATGGGATGCAAATACCGCGTAAGCGTAACCCTGTCACAAATGTGGAATAAGAGTAGACATGCCCCAAACGCTGCGTAACCGCGCAAACACCGTGTAAGCGTAACCGTGATGCACACACTGCATAACCATGACTCAAATGCCGTGTAAGCGTAACCGTGATGCAAGAGTTGTGTAACTGTGTCGCAAAACGCTACGTAATTGCAACTGGCGCAAACGGCGCATAATCGTATCTGGAGCAAACGCAATGTAAACGGAACTGGCGCAAACACTGCGCAATCTTAACTGGCGCAAACACAGCGCAACCTTAACTGGTGCAAACGCTGCGTAATCGTAACTGGTGCAAACGCTGCGTAATCGTAACTGGCGCAAATGCCGCGTTATCGCTACTGGCGCAAACGCAGTGTAAATGCAATCACAAGCAAAACTGCCGAAACATCGTAAACATAATGGGGCAGATTTATCAAGTGTCTGAAAGTCAGAATATTTCTAGTTGCCCATGGCAACCAATCACAGCTCAGCTTTCATTTTACGAGTGCTCCTGAATATTTTAAAGGGGAGCTGTGATTGGTTGCCATGGGCAACTAGAAATATTCGGACTTTCAGACACTTGATAAATCTGCCCCAATGTCAACAGTATATTAGCGGAATGTGCGTCAACACAACCATTAGATGAACATAGAAAAAAACTCACAGATCAATATTCATAATCATTTCTCTGACTTTGCCTGCCACTGATTTGACAGTATGAGAGAAGATTAGAATAACACACACCTCCAGCCCCAGCTCCTCCTCTCTGACCAAACACTGATTACAATGGTCAAACACTGGGAATGTTATCTCCGCAACTGTGGGGGCTAGAAGGAAAATTCCAAGTGCCCCTGAATCTGTGTAGCAGCCCCTACAGGGTGGTATGATAATCTCTACATGTGTGAGGTGGTGAAAGGCCCTCTTTAACAAGATGTATCCTGCCTGTCACTGACAAAGGAAGGGAAGACCAAGTTTTAAATTTATCCCTGAATAGTCTACCTCAGTTAACACAGCTCCAAGAGGGAGAATGGTGGAGTTCTAAAGGTATCTGCACCCTGGGTGCGGTTTATAAAGATCCGGAGAAAAAGGTGGTCATGAAAAACCGGGTCGAAGGAATTTAACAATAAATTTAAAAACAGTGAACAGTTGATAAGATTCGTTATACAATAAAGTGAGCATGATGAATAGCAGATCCAATAACAATGCTTATATAGGCAATGATAATATACAAGAAAGATAGGAACCAAATGACTAAGGGGGGAAATATATGGAACGCGGACGGGAGACCTACTGGGACATGTCAATGGTAATGTAATATTAATTCATTTCTAATGTTCATACCTGAAGGTGAAGTAGTATTGAGAATCATGATCCAGTAGGCCTCTCTGTCCAAGAGTAGTCTCCTCAAATCTCCTCCTCTTTTGGGAACATGGATTTTCTCAATAATAAAGGCAGTGAGTGTGCTCACTGATCTGTTGTGTAAATCACGGAAGTGGGCGGACGCTCCACTGATATTCCTATTATGAGTGCCAGTGACATCATTGATGTGTTCCAACAGTCTGGTTTTAAATTTTCTTGTGGTACAACCCACATACATCATGTTACAAGAAGTACAGCGGATGACATAAATAACACCAAAGCTGTTACACGTGAGGTGTTGCCTAATGTTAAAATTTCTGTCACCCAATGTATTTTTGAAGAATTTGGTGGGTGTAATAAATGTGCATGTGCGACATTGTCGCGAACCACACCTAAAAAACCCCACAGTATCGAGCCAATATTTGGGTTTTATGTTCTCTGTGATCATGGAGGGGGACAACATGTTGCCAAGAGTGAGACCCCTTCTAGAGACAACCTTACACCCGTCACTAAGTATGTTTTCCAATTTGTCGTCATCATATAAAATAGGAAGATATTTAAGAACTATGTGTTTGATTTTGTAGAATTCCGAACTAAATTGTAAAGAAAGAACCGGTGTGTCTTTAAGTTTATTTTTACATGTAAAGCTGGACTTCTTGTGTAATAAAGAGACACGGTCCTTCTTGTGGGCAATGTTTGTGGCTCTCTTGAGTGACCACTCCGGATAACCCCTAGATGTGAGTCTCTGAGTAATGTTATCAGACTCCCTTAGAAAATCTGAATCTGAACTGCAATTTCTTCTACTACGAATCATTTCCCCCACTGGAATGGATTTTAAAGTATGTTTAGGATGTTGACTGGTATAATGAAGAATGGTATTGCCTGCTGTGGGTTTCCTGTATGTATTGGAGATCACTATTTCACCAGTTATTCCACGCAATCTGAGATCAAGAAACGTGACCTCAGTTGCATGGGAATAGTATGTGAATTGTAGATTACAGTCGTTGTGATTGATGTATTTCACAAATGAGGGTATGGCAGATACATCGCCCCTCCAAATGAGGAGGAGATCATCGATGTACCTGCCATACCACTCAATGTTGGATGAAAATGGGTTTTCTTCAGTGTAGACATACTGTAATTCCCACCACGACATTACAAGGTTAGCCAATGAGGGCGAATATTTCGCCCCCATAGGCACACCTTGCACCTGTAAATAATATTTGTTGGAAAACATAAAATAATTGTGTGACATAAGATGAAATGTGACCTGCAAAATAAACTCCTTTAAATCAGGTGTATAGTGACTGTAGGTATTAACCCCTTAACGCTCTGCACCGTAGCTCTACGGCGCAGAGGTATAAGGGATGTATGAAGAGGGCTCACGGGCTGAGTCCTCTTCATACAAAGGTGGGGTTTTTTGCATTTTGCACAAAACCCCCACTGCTAATAACCGCGGTCGGTGCTTGCACCCTCTCAACGCCGCCGGCAAAGTCGCCGGAGGCGTTTAAAAGACGGCGGGCGCCGCCATCTTTTTTCCGATCGCCGCGCCCCCGAGCCAGTGGCTCTTTGTAATGTATGACCTGCAAAAATGCCATATATTGCAATACTGTAGTATTGCAGTATATGGTAGGAGCGATCTGACCATCTAGGGTTAATGTACCCTAGATGGTCTAAAAATAGTGAAGAAAAAAAAAGTTTAAAAAATACAAAAAATTAATAAAATATTAAAAGTTCAAATCACCCCCCTTTCCCTAGAACGGATATAAAACATAATAAACAGTAAAAATCACAAACATATTAGGTATCGCCGCGTCACAAAATGCCCGATCTATCAAAAAAATAAAAACGGTTACAGGCCGCGGTGACCTCCGAGGCGGGAAATGGTGCCCAAATGTCAGAAATGCGACTTTTACACCTTTTTACATAACATAAAAATGAAATAAAAAATGATCAAAATGTCGCACAGACCTCAAAATGGTAGCAATGAAAACGTCGCCTCATTTCGCAAAAAATGACCCCTCACACATCTCCGTGCGCCAAAGTATGAAAAAGTTATTAGCGTCAGAAGATGGCAAAAAAAATTTTTCTTTTTTGTACACACTCGTTTAATTTTTAAAATGTATTAAAACACAATAAAACCTATATAAATTTGGTATCACCGCGATCGCAGCGAACCAAAGAATAAAGTAGGCATGTTATTTGGAGCGAAGAGTGAAAGTCGTAAAAACTGAGCCCACAAGAACGTGACGCACGTGCAGTTTTTTTTCAATTTTTCCACATTTGGAATTTTTTTTCAGCTTCGCAGTACACGGCATGTTAAAATAAATAACATTATGGGAAAGTAAAATTTGTTAAGCACAAAATAAGCCCTCACACAGGTCTGTACACGTAAAAATGAAAAAGTTATGGATTTTTGAAGTTGGAGAGCGAGAAATGAGCCGAAAAACCCTGGGTCCTTAAGGGGTTAAGGTGAAATTCCAGTGCTCTCATTGCAATGTTATAGGGAATGGATGTGTATAATGAAACAACATCACACCCCAGCCAAGTGTGATCTGAACCCCAGGTATGTTGATTGAGTGTGCGTAAAACATCAGATGAATCCTGTAAGTAACCGGGGACTCTAACCACAAGAGGCTGAAGGAGGCCATCCAGCCATTCACATAACCTCTCACTTACCGAACCCATGCCCGATATAATGGGTCTCATGGGAGGTGGGACAATCCCTTTATGTGTTTTCGGTAAGCCATGGATAATGGGAATGACCGGATCGTGGACCTGCAAATAATCTTTCTGTTTAGGGGTAATCAAACCCAATGCGTGACCCTCATCAATAATCTGAAATATTTTATGTTTAAATATTGAGGTGGGATTGGACTTGAGTTCGCGATATATCGTGGAATCAGAGAGCAGGGTGAGAATCTGTGTGCAGTAAACATCCTTGTCCATGAGAACCACCGTGCCGCCCTTGTCCGACATTTTAATAATAAGATTAGTAAGGTTCTTTAATTCTGACAGGGCGCGGGACTGTCCCTTGGACAAGTTTTTACTGCCGATGGAACCCCCGCTCGTATGTAAATCACATAGGTCGCGCATGACCCTGTTTTGAAACAAAGCCATGGACGGAGTGCGGGATTCCAGAGGGTAAAAGTGTGGATTGCTAACCCTGAGATCACAAAGCTGGTTAATTTTGCATTTCTGACCATTATCAGGGGTGTCAAGCAATGATAAATTCAATCAAAGCATTTGTTCTTGAAAATTGAAATCACGAAAGATATTGTTATTGATGTTAGTTATTGTAACATTAGACATATTGACATCAGTGCCTACATTATCACAATCCTGGAGAGAAAGAAAGTGGGGCAGATTTATTAAGCTGTCTGAAAGTCAGAATATTTCTAGTTGCCCATGGCAACCAATCACAGCTCCCCTTTAAAATATTCATGAGCACTGGTAAAATGAAAGCTGAGCTGTGATTGGTTGCCATGGGCAATTAGAAATATTCTGACTTTCAGACAGCTTAATAAATCTGCCCCAGTGTCTTTTGACAGTTAAATTACGTATGAATTTGTTAATGTCACATAATGTAGAGAAAAGATTAAACTGGTTAGTCGGTACAAAATTTAAACCCATAGACAGTACCTCAGTCTGTTCCTTTGTGAGTTCATGCGACGATAGCAAGCAATTCCGTGGATGTCTTGAACCTATTTGTTGCTCCGCAATTTCCTTGTGACAGGATCCGTGGTGTTTATGTTTGCGGCCACTTCTCCGTTTTTTGACGGTTGCGGACCAGAAGCTTCCGGTGTAGATTTTCTGTGTCCTCTTTTATTTTTCTTATAGTAAGATGGCTTTTTTTGTGGGGTATCAGTGATTGATGAATCTGTAGCGACATCGGAAGAATCGGCATCGGATGAGGTAAAACTGACATGACCACTGGAGTTGGAACGGTTGTTTGTCTTCTTTAAAATGGATTTAGGTCTTTGGGGCAGACGATCCCACATCCCCCCACTCATATACTTGATTTTGTGAATAATCAAAAGTGTCCCTTTGGAACTTCTTTCTTTCGACAATCATTATTTCATCCTCCACTTTAGACACGGAGGCTTTGATTTTGTTGAATGTTTCATCAAGATTATTCAAATCAATGTATAAACATATACCAACAAACAAATGATACCCAGAGGGTTACGTTTGAAAAAGATTCCCACTCATATCTATTGTACAGAATTTATTACTGAATGGAATAACAAATTATCGGACTGTTCCTTTGCCTTAATGCAATTGATTATGAAATATGAGGAGGATAAATTGACCCAGATTCGAAAAGAGATTTCTGACATACAGGACTCTCTAAAAATTTGGCGCACGGAGATGTGTGAGGGGTCATTTTTTGCGAAATGAGGCGACGTTTTCATTGCTACCATTTTGAGGTCTGTGCGACATTTTGATCATTTTTAATTTCATTTTTATGTTATGTAAAAAGGTGTAAAAGTCGCATTTCTGACATTTGGGCGCCATTTCCCGCCTCGGAGGTCACCGCCGCCTGTAACCGTTTTTATATTTTGATAGATCGGGCATTTTGTGATGCGGCGATACCTAATATGTTTGTGATTTTTACTGTTTATTATGTTTTATATCCGTTCTAGGGAAAGGGGGGTGATTTGAACTTTTAATATTTTATTAATTTTTTTTATTTTTTAAACTTTTTTTTTTCACTATTTTTTAGACCATCTAGGGTACATTAACCCTAGATGGTCAGATCGCTCCTACCATATACTGCAATACTACAGTATTGCAATATATGGCATTTTTGCAGGTCATACATTACAATGAGCCACTGGCTCATTGTAACGAACCTGCATAAGCCATGTAGCCTCGTGTCAAAAGAAGACCCGAGGCTACCATGGCAACCGATCAGCGCCCCCCGATGACGTTCGGGGGCGCGGCGATCGGAAAAAAGATGTCGGCGCCCGCCGTCTTTTAAACGCCTCCGGCGACTCTGCCGGCGGCGTTGAGAGGGTTAATAGCTGCGATCGGTGCAAGCACCGATCGCGGTTATTAGCAGTGGGGGTTTGTGCAAAATGCAAAAACCCCCACCTTTGTATGAAGAGGACTCAGCCCGTGAGCCCCCTTCATACATCCCTTATACCTCTGCGCCGTAGAGCTACGGCGCAGAGCGTTAAGGGGTTAATACCTACAGTCACTATACACCTGATTTAAAGGAGTTTATTTTGCAGGTCACATTTCATCTTATGTCACACAATTATTTTATGTTTTCCAACAAATATTATTTACAGGTGCAAGGTGTGCCTATGGGGGCGAAATATTCGCCCTCATTGGCTAACCTTGTAATGTCGTGGTGGGAATTACAGTATGTCTACACTGAAGAAAACCCATTTTCATCCAACATTGAGTGGTATGGCAGGTACATCGATGATCTCCTCCTCATTTGGAGGGGCGATGTATCTGCCATACCCTCATTTGTGGAATACATCAATCACAACGACTGTAATCTACAATTCACATACTATTCCCATGCAACTGAGGTCACGTTTCTTGATCTCAGATTGCGTGGAATAACTGGTGAAATAGTGATCTCCCATACATACAGGAAACCCACAGCAGGCAATACCATTCTTCATTATACCAGTCAACATCCTAAACATACTTTAAAATCCATACTTCTTGTAACATGATGTATGTGGGTTGTACCACAAGAAAATTTAAAACCAGACTGTTGGAACACATCAATGATGTCACTGGCACTCATAATAGGAATATCAGTGGAGCGTCCGCCCACTTCCGTGATTTACACAACAGATCAGTGAGCACACTCACTGCCTTTATTATTGAGAAAATCCATGTTCCCAAAAGAGGAGGAGATTTGAGGAGACTACTCTTGGACAGAGAGGCCTACTGGATCATGATTCTCAATACTACTTCACCTTCAGGTATGAACATTAGAAATGAATTAATATTACATTACCATTGACATGTCCCAGTAGGTCTCCCGTCCGCGCTTCCTATATCTCCCCCCTTAGTCATTTGGTTCCTATCTTTCTTGTATATTATCATTGCCTATATAAGCATTGTTATTGGATCTGCTATTCATCATGCTCACTTTATTGTATAACGAATCTTATCAACTGTTCACTGTTTTTAAATTTATTGTTAAATTCCTTCGACCCGGTTTCTCATGACCACCTTTTTCTCCGGAGGCTTCACTTTTTACTAGAACCAGTTCCCCCTTCCCATTTTACTTACCTGGGCAGGTTATTTGAACCGCTACCACGCAATCTATGATCACTTCCCGTTTGAGTGTTGCCCTGGGAACATAGTGGTCACCTGACAAGTTTGGCCACGCCTTTCTATCACATGATTCTGTTGTCATGGGGATGTTGACGCCGGCCAAACTTGGTCAGATTAGACACTCCTCCCACAGACCGGAACAGGTTGTGACCCTGAGAACCATTGGTCCCAGCTGATATAAAATTAATGTTTCTTAACACTGTTTGTTATCCATGACTAAGGACGCAGCAAGCGTCTGAAACGCGTTGGATTTTTACGATGTCTTTGCCTGCTTTTAACATGACCTAAATAAAGCACTCATTTTACTTCAAAAACCGTCTGACTGTTGGTGGATTGGAGCTGGAGAAAACAGTTTGCACTATAATTCTATTTCCCCCGAGTTACCCAAGGCTAAGTCTATCCGGGACAATGCAGATTAGGTGGAGGGGCAGCAGGAGTATGTACGCTCCCCTGGATGTTGCAGCCGCCACATATCAAGTAAGCCTACCTCAGCCAATAATAATAATAATATCGAGCGTCATATGAGTCTCCTGCAAGCGATATATTGCCGGCCTTCGTCTCAGAAGCTATTGGAATATTCCAAGCCTCCTAGTAGTATCCGCGAGGCCCCGAACATTCTAACTAATTATTGTTATGTAGGAGGACATATCTCCCCTTTCCATAATAAATCCATGGGACTCTTGTTATGTTCCTTTCACCCTTAACCCAACAAGTGCTACAATAATTTGTGTAAAGAACTGGCGGTACCTAACCCCCAACTCCTTCCTCCCATCTCCCCAAAAAAACCATGCCCGTCTATGGTTTTATAGGCACTTCTCGGGGCGAAACTCCAAAGGAATACCATGTGGGCATCCGTCAGCAATACACAGTAATACAGATAGCTCATAATCGCCTCTAGTACCAAGAGCCGTCGGCGGTACCCGTCTTCTCTTCCTCGGTCGCCACACCAGCTAGTGGCTGGGAAAGGGAGGATAAGAGAAACGCCACGACCTACAGCAAATAAACAGCAACAAAATATGAACTCGGGCTCCCCCATTAAGTGAAGCAACTAAACCTGCATTTAGTCCTCTTGAAGCTTATTCATTCTGCTGCCTTGGGGACACAAAGCTGCCCTTCATTCTGATAAAGCCACTGCAAGGCCGAGGACGGGTCCTCAAAGAAGTGCGTGGTCCACAGTGCAACCACCCGCAGCTTAGCTGGGAACATCATAGAGTAGGGCACTTGGCGGTTCCGGAGGCGTCTCTTGATGGCTAAGAATTTGACCCAGCGCTTTTGTACTTCTACAGAATAATCCGGAAATTGGGAGATCTTGGAGCCGTTGACAGTTAGGTCCGGGTGGTCTCTTGGCAATTGTAAGATAAGTATCTCTATCTTTAAAGTGGAGCACTTTAGCCAAAATGGGTCTTGGTGGTCTTCCCAGAGCCAATGGGTGTGTAGGCACTCTATGGGCTCTTTCGATAGCATATAATGGAGACAAGGCATCTTTACTGAATTTTTGTAGGAGCCATTCTTCAATGTACGCCATCGGGTTCTGCCCTTCTACCTTTTCCGGGAACCCCACCAACCTTATATTATTGTGCCTGGCTTTATTTTCCAGATCGTCTGTTTTCCCCCATAGCGCCATTATCTCCTGTTGTGCCTTTTTAGAGGCTCTTTTACATTTTGTCATATCATCTTCCAGGTCTGAAGTACGGTGCTCCACCTCAGTAGTTCTCTGAGATCTTATGAACATCCAGTTTCATTATGGATAGCTGAGGAGCTATCTCATGTCACCCACCTGCTGCACCAGCGAGGTAAATAGTTGAATTACACTTGGAAACGGCCTTCAGCAAGTCCCCTATCGTAGGTTCCGGAGAAGGCTGAGGAGATTTTTTATTAGGCCTAGGGCTCCGCCGTACCTCCGTTTCTGCATCGTCCGACATATCTGCCTCGGACTGTATATCCATGGCCTCCTTATACCTTCCGTCTGGGGACCCAGGTCTGGTGACCTTCTGCTGGTATCTCTCGTACCCACGCTGGTCTCCTTCCTTGCAAACTGCTCCAGGCACCCGGCTATAACCGGCGCCATCTTTGAAGTCCAGCAGACGGCCAGGTTTGCTGTTATTCCGGCCCTTGGATGGCATCTGCCCAGATAAATGTGCTTTACCGGATCAGTTCCGTCTGGGGTGAGTCTTGCTCTTATTTGCGGTCCGGCGACAGGATAATAGCAGGATCTCAGACGGGAGCTCCGCTGCGCGTGTCTTATCACACGCTACGCTAGGCCACGCCCCGATTGGGGGCTTTGGTAATATTTCGGCAAGATCATTTTGTAGAATTTTCCAATTTTTTGGTGGTGTTTCCCTGATGGCATGGTTTCCTCTGTCATAAGTCGTAATAAAATTCTGGGCAAATTTTTCATTTTTTGAAGAGTGTTTTTTGTGTGGCTGTTTTGTTCTTATCCAATGCTACTCGAACCAGGTTTTTGGAATAGCCTTTCTCCAGGAATCTGTTGGATGACTTCAGCTTGATCTTTATAGTCACTTAAAGACGTGCAGTTCCTTCTAATTCTACGAAATTGGCTATATTGGATGTTCTTTACTCATTTTTCATAGTGTGCACTTTTGTAGTTTAAGTAGCTGTTTCCATCTACTTTTTTAAAATGTGTTTTTGTGTTTATACAATTTTGTTCGCCTTTAAAGATCTCCAAATCTATAAGGATAATCGACGTGTGTGAGGTGAACTGAAGTCCCCAGTCATTATGGCTTAGATGTTTGACAAAGGTGCGGGCCTCATTTTCGTCCCCACTCAAGATAAAAAAGAGATCATCAATAAATCTTCGATACAGTGATATTTTAGGCCAAAAATGGGAGTGAAGGCATCAAACCATCAGTGGTACCTACCTGGTCCACGGCCAGAGGATTTGGGAGAGAGACATCTACCACATAATTACATCATAGTAAGTTAGTGTATGCCTCGTGTTAACATCCGCAGCTTACGTGGTAACCATCATAGGTAATTGCCTCTCACTTAACTTTAGCAAGTCACACCAGGCCATCAACAAACCTAACCCAAATAATTTTATACGGATAAACATGTAACGCCTGTCCCCCGTATACATGCATCTCCATTGATTTATACATGTATTCATTTTTATCTCTCTATTGTCTATTATGTACTTTTATTCTATATATAATTATTTATCAATGTAGGCTCATATTTGATGTAAAATATGTACTGCTCTAGATGGAATGCCAAATTTAATATATTTTTTTTATCTGGGCCAACTAAACATTAAGATAGACATATTTCCCATCCTGTGATAATGCCTAAACTCCCTAAACTGAGACTCTGACATATTTCCTAGGGTGAAAATGAAGTTTTGTTCACTTGTTGTATTTATATTGGTTTTTAACCTGATGAAGGCATTAGTCCAATGCCGAAACACATTTTTTTATACACCTTTTATATACCTTTTGTAACAAAAAAATAAAGAACGTTTTGACCTGGGAAGATGCGCTTCTAGAGTGGACTGTCGTTGCTTGCTGCACATTGGATTCTACTATTAAACGGGTCTCACCTTTGGACGTGGTTACCCCGTGACTACACAGCCACCGCAAGCTGCTCTTCCTCGTGGAATAGGGGAACACAAAGCGCAGGAGACTCGAGTGCAGGTGATAAATAATTATTGGAAATGAGAAAGTAACATGCTCACCTTCTGATCTGGGTTATATAAGCATAAAATAGATGGTGTCTATTTTATGCTTATATAACCCAGATCAGAAGGTGAGCATGTTACTTTCTCATTTCCAATAATTATTTATCACCTGCACTCGAGTCTACTGTGCTTTGTGTTCCCCTATATCCTCTAGTCCACTTTTCATGAGATTATGGCCCCCAAGCAGTATCAGTGACCACAAGACACCAAGATTTTCAGGATTATGTGCAGAAGTCACAGAATACAGTGCTAGGAAAAAGCAGTGGTAGTGCGCCTACAGGATCCAGTACTACAAGCAGGCCGGAACAACACCCCAGCAGCAAACTGCAGCCCCCATCGCCATCACCTGAGCTCCAGCTTACCGGTCAGATACCAGGACTGGTGAAAAAGCAGAAACTGTATTTACAAAAACAAATAGACTGCACATATAAACTGAAGGCAGTAAACCCAGGTAAGCAGATCCTGCTAGACAACAAGCTGGACTCTCAGGCCAAATAACTGGCTGACCTTGTACAGGAGATGGAGTCCACCATTGAGCAGATGGGACCAGTGGGTACTACAATCCCTGCTGCAATTGGACTGCTACCTGTTAACAGCAGTCAAGTGGCAGTACAGGCACCACAAATCCCAGAAGAACATGCACTGCAGGAGGACTCTGGACTCGCACCTCATGTCTCTGTGTGTGATTTTGTCCCAGCTGAGGTGTCATCCCAGGTACAATCATGTGGCAGCTGGTTGCACAGAAAGTCCTGATGTTGTTGTGGAGGGTGCGGGACAATCTACAGTTGAGGAATTCTCCCCTCTAGTCACACCACAGACAGTAGAGCCCCATGGTCCGGGTGGTCCCCTACTACTGATGGTCCACAGCCCCCACATCCCCCACAGGACAGGGGTCAGACATCAGGCAATGCTTGGAGTCGAGGTTCCCCAATCTTCTCCTCTAATACCAGGTACACCGGCAGGCTTTTAAGAGGAGAAATGTCAGATTTAGACATAGAGGGGCTGAGGAAGATCTACCTGACAGGAGGCATGTGGTGTACCCAGATGGATTTCCAGCCAGCCAACATTCTAGCCGTAATAAATCTTCCAGACAGACAGGGATATGATATCAGCTTCAAGCTAATGTGTAATATAGACTGGTTCTGGGCTTTCTACCCCAGAGTCAGGTATACTGAGGGGTGCAATAAGTTCAGTTTTATACCCATCTCCTAGCCAGATACAGCAAATGTGACCATAATGTTCTGAAATGCGTCTGCCCCCCCATATGACATCATTATCTGGCTCAGGAGACATTGCACCCTCATGTCAGACCTTACCAAGACCAGGGATGGAGATAGAATCTGGACCAGGGGGTGGAGGGTCCTTGTTAGATTTCATCAAAACCAGAACATCACCCATCACCTCCCTAATTACTTTTTCATTTGTAGAGAGAAGGGTGTATGTTTATGCTTTTGAGCCCAGGCTATGTTTTAGGTGTGGAAGATCTGGTCATGTGGCGAGTAACTCCACCACAGTGAAGTGCACCCTGTGTGGGGACCTTGGCCATGTGAGCACCAACTGCCAGACCATAAGGTGTAACCTGTGTGGTCATATTGGTCACCCTATAGGGACTGTCCTGTAGCCTGGCATAACATCTGAAGGGACCTTACTGTTCAGGGTCTGATGGAAGGGGCAGATTTTTCAGATGAGGAGCATGAAGAGGAGGCGCTGTTGTTAGGGTCAGTGGACTTCGTGCCAGAGACCCCAAGCATGAGTGGTATTGCCCCGAACCACCCAGATACAGGTTATACCGAGAGGCACGTGGAGGAAGTAGAGCAGCCAGTGCCTGTCCCTTCCCCTGACCCAACACCCACCACTGGGGAAAATAGCAATGTAAAAAAGAGAAAGAAGGACAAGAGCATCCGCAAAACTGAGAGTGCATGGATTACTGCCCAAAAACCCTCTAAAATGAGAAGAAGAGAATCAGGCTGACGTTACTGTGACCACTAATAGGTATAGCATACTGTCGGAGTCAGATGGGAAGGAGGAGATAGAGAGCTGAAGCGCATGATCCTCCCACAAAAAAGAAACCCCTTCATGCTGAGTCTCAGTAAGACAACTGTGACTCTGATTTATGATGATGGGGATGGTCTTTCTGATTCTTCTCCTGGAGGCAGATTTCCATCTTACTGTGGTCACCAGTAATGTGAATAGCATTACAGCTAGAAGGACCAGACATGTTGTATATGAAAATAAGTATCCTAAGGCCGATGTATTTTTCTTGCAGGAGACACGATTGAACACCTTAGGTCCCATACGAGAGGCAGAGAGAGAGTGGCAGTCTGTCCTTTTGGTTTCTGGCTGTGGAGCCTTATGCTGGAGTTTCTATCTTGTTTAACACCCATGATGTCACTGTCCATAGACTCACAGAGGTACCAATTGGACGGTGCCTGCTGCTAGAGATCACCATCAGAGGTAGAAGGCTCTGGCTCATTAACATCTAGGGCCCATAGACAGTGACCGAAAGGACTTTTCATGAAGTAAAGCCATATAGCCATTGTTCCATCTATTCCTGTCATCATGGCTGGGGACTTTAATGCCACCACTACTACCAGGGACAGGAACAGGAACAGTAGGCCCCTTACCAGGGACTGTAAGATCCTCAATAGTATTATTTGGCAGTCTGGTCTGTCTGATGTTTTGTACAGGGTGGTAGGATACTCTGATCATTCAGGCTTATACTTTTGTTTGGGTGCCTCTAAGTATCCTGATGTTGGTAGAGGGCTATGGAGACTTATCATCTAATAGACTAGAATTAATTCTGTCCAGGAATATATTCACTCTTTCTTCCAGAATCAACTTGACAGAGTGTATTTTTATGACAACATGGCCAACTGGTGGGAGGATGTTAAAGAGGATATCCGGTCCCTCTTGCAGAGACATTCATTTAAGAAAGGGAGAAATAAGTAATGCCAATATTTCAGACTGCATAAAGAATTGGAGTCACTCTATTTGGCGGGTGGACATACAAAGGATTGACCGGCTGAAATCTGAGATTAGACAGTATCAGTACAGTAGGTACACCTCCCTGGTAGTTGAAAGGGGCTATGGGACACCTGATCCATTTGAGAATTTCCGGGAGGGTGTGGAGAAAAAACTGATTGCAGGACTCCCAGGGTGTGTTACGGGAGGATATCCTGGGGGTGGTGAAATCTAACTATACTGACTTGTTTCAGAAAAGGGCTTTGGATAAGGAAAAAGTGACCCAATTCTTGGAGGCAACTTCAGGCCCTGATACTAGAGAATTGGACTTTTCTCCTTCAACAGCAGGAATAATGGTGGAGGAGGTTAAAGAGGCCATTGATGGGTTAAATCTGAAGAAGACAGCAGGTCTTGATGGTATTACCGCAGAATTTTATAAGAAATCCAGAGACCTCTTGGCCCCTATACTTGTGGATGTTTACAGAAATTGTCTAGGAAATTAGCTGATGCCTCCATCCATGAGAGTGTCCTCCCTTATTTTGCTGTCCAAAGTTAAAGAACCTAGCGACATCAAGAATCGGAGGCTGATTGCCCTCTTGGAAGTCGACAAGAAGATTCTGGCAAAAATTCTGTTTTCTAGGTTAGTCTGTTTGCCCCCGGAACTGTTGGCAGGCTATCAGTACGGCACAGTAAAAGGGTGGAACATCTCTAGAGCAGTCATCTCCATAAGAGAGATGTTTGAGAGATGTAAAGCTCTGAGGTGTGGGAGATATGTTGTAGGTCTGGATCAGGCTAAAGCCTTTGACAGGGTTGACCATGAGTATCTATGGACAACTTTATAAAAGTCCGGTATTCCGGGAGAATTTGTGGATTGGCTCAGGACCTTGTATAGAGAGGCTGAAAGATTTCTTCTTATCAATGGTTTGCAGGTGGACACTTTGAGGGTAGAGGGAGGTGTTTGGCAAGGTTGTCCACTGCTGTATGTGTTTGCTATCGACCCGTTCTTTAGATCACTGCAGTGGTGTCACTATCAAGGGGTGCCAGTCCCCCATTGTTTGCCCCTGGATGTTGTTGCTTATGTGGATGATGTGACTGTGGTACTATTTGAACCTTGTGAGGTGGAGATGTTATCTGTTTCCATCAGAAGCTACTCGGAGCCCTCCGGGTCTCTGGTCAACCTTGAGAAGAGTCAGGCTTTCTGGACATCAAGTTCATTTTTTTTTTAAATTAACACCTTGCCGACCGAGGAAGAACTATATATTTTCCTCGTGCGGCAAGGGGTGTATGGAGAGAGCTCACAAGCTGAGCTCTCTCCATACACAGCGGGTAAAAGCTGTATAAAACAGCCAACACCCGTCTGTTACTGCCGTGATCGGTGCTGGCACCGATCGCGGCAGTTAACCTGTTAAGCGCCACGGTCGAACCCGACCGCATCACGTAACATACCGTTATATGGGCACCGCCATCTTGGATGGACAATCGCCGCCCCCTGGAATGTCATCGACTGGGTGGCATTCGGTTGCTATGGCAGCCTAGAGTCTCATTGAGACTCGTAGGCTTGCCATGTGCAATGATTTATAATAGCCAGCAGAGGGCAGGCTATTAAAAATCATTGTAAAATTGCTATATACTTCAATACAGTAGTATTGCAGTATATAGTATTACCAATCGGCTAAAATTTAAATTAAAATTTTTTTTTAAATTTTTAAAAAAATATGAAAAAATAGTAAAAAAAAGTAAAAGTTTAAAACACCCCCCTTTCCCTAGAACTGATATAAATATAAATAAACAGTAAAAATCATAAACACTTTAGTTATCATCGCGTCCCAAAATGTCCGATCTATCAAAATATAATAGCGAATTTTTCCGGCGTTTAACCCTGTAACGGAAATTGGCGCCCAAAGTCAAAAATGCCACTTTTTTGCCATTTTGAAAAATATAAAAAATTCTATAAAGAGTGATCAAAAGCCCATACAGTCCGCAAAATGATAGCATTAAAAACGTCATCAAAAGTAGCAAAAAATTACACTACCCACAGCTCTGTGCACTGAAGTATGAAAAAGTTATTAGTGCCAGAACATGGCAAAATGAAGATTTTTTTTTTGTACAGAAGGTTTACATTTTTTTAAATGTATGAAAACATTATAAAACCTGTACAAATTTGGTATCCTCGTGATCGCACCGAACCAAAGAATAAAATAGACATGTGATTTAGGGCGCTCAGTGAAAGCTGTAAAATCCAAGCCCACAAGAAAACGTCGCAAATGCGATTTTTCATCATTTTCACTGCATTCTGAATTTTTTTCCCACTTCCCAGTACACGGCATGGAATAATAAATACCATCACTATGAAGTGCAATTTGTTATGCAGAAAACAAGTCCAAACAGAGCTCTTTACATGGAGAAATAAAAAAGTTATAGATTTTTGAAGGTGGGGAGTGAAAAATTTAAATGCAAAAACGAAAAAGGGCCACGTCCCTAAGGGGTTAAATAATTTGCAAAACAAATAGAAAAGTACCATGTCAAAATGCAATATGAATTTTAAAACATTTCCATATCCTATTTCTTATATATGTACGTTAATAATAATAAAGTGTCCATGGTAGCATTTCATTATCAATGTCTACCTCTATAAGCCAAAAAGGAATATTCCCCCAAAAGGGATAGGTAAGATAAAAAGAAAAAAAAAAAGTAAAGAAAAAAGAGGGGAGAAAAAGCATGAATTATTTTATGTCCAAATTTTCCCTATATGTCATGACCCCTTAATAAATCTGGGTTAGAGCTCCATGGTTCCCATCTCTCCGTAAGAATTGGAAATTTTTGTTTCTCTATGGCTATCCAACATTCGTATTGATAGAATTTATACTTGCTATTGTAGCTTTTAAAGAGGGACCTTGTGCTTCTTTCCATTGAGCTATTTCCATTCTTGCTGCGCGAAGTATATACACCAAATTTCTTAATCTTTTTGGTAATGAATCCATGTTCATTGTTGAAAGGGCTAAATCCCTTGAGGGGACTACCTATTTCCCAACAACTCTAGAGATGATTACAGGCAGTCCCTGGGTTACATATAAGATAGGGTCTGTAGGCTTGTTCTTAAGTTGAATTTGTATGTAAGTCGGAACTGTATATTTTATCATTGTAATCCCAGCCAGAACTTTTTTGGTCTCTGTGACAATTGGATTTTAAAAATGTTGGGTTGTCATAAGAATCAGTAAGTTAACAGTAAAGTTAACAGTAAAGCTTCATTACAGACACATTAGAGAACTGTTACAGCTGATCATTGTAGCCTAGGACTAAAGTACAATAAATTACCAACATCCAGAGGTCCGTTTGTAACTAGGGGTCGTATGTAATTCGAGTGTTCTTAAATAGGGGACCGTCTGTATAAATATATCCCTCCAGAATTGCTGAACCTGTGCACATTCCCTCCAAGAGTGTAGAGAATTTCCCACTAAACCGCAACCTTTCCAACACTGATCGCTTTCTTTAACACCACTGAATTTATTTACCAATTCCGGACAGTAATGCCATCTATATTGAATTTTCTTTGCTAGTTTTATATGATTTATACAGATGGAGTATCCTACAATTGATTTCCAAGACCCTTCCCATTTTCTCAGACTAAAATTTCTACCCATATCCCTTTCCCATTTTATTTTATAACTGGCTGTAGTATTATCTTGTTTATAAGATCTCCAAAGGGCAGGGGCTCACCTCCGTCCTGGTAGATTCAGAAGAAAAAGTAGGACTATTTCAAAGGCGCTCACCGATCCAGATGGTTAATTTTAAATGGTTTTATTACCAATGATGAAATAAAAATAGAAAACATAAAAACATAGTAACATGGACAGCTGTTTTAGACCTGATGAAGCGTCCGGTATAGAGGACGCGAAACGCGTTGTCCATGTTACTATGTTTTTATGTTTTCTATTTTTACTTCATCATTGGTAATAAAACCATTTAAAATTAACCATCTGGATCAGTGACCGCCCTGGAAATAGTCCTACTTTTTCTTCTGAATCTATGAGGACGGAGGTGAGCCCCTGCCCTTTGGAGATCTTATATTCTTTGGCAACTGCCACCGGCGAGGACTAGGCAGCACCCGATGCACAATTCGACAGCGTTGTGCCTGATCGCACAACCATTGAAGGTGAGCCCATAACCTTACTAATAAGGACACCATTGGAATATTCTAGGATTTATTGCACCAGGAAGTGCTTTTTGTTTTTTTCTTTTCTCTTTATTATCTTGTTTAGTTGAGAGGTTTCTTCTGGATCTGAGTTTGTCTTGCCACTTTATTTATAAATTTAAAGGGGTATTCTTGCAGTGTCAGCCTTCCTATGATATTATATCGTTTTATAGAAATACAGATTCCCATATAAACAGAAAGTCACACCCTGCAAAGACTGAAGGCCAAGAAACACAAAAATGGGAAACACAGAGGACGGAGCCTCGGGTGATAACGTTTGGTGATGGATGATGATTCGATGGAGAATAGAGGGTGCTCGCCTGGTAGATTCTTGGTTCATAGACATATAGAATAGGGTAGAATCCCACGTTCCAGGCGATGATGTATCAGGTTGCAATAGCCAGTTTCTAGTTATATATATATATATATATATATATATATATATATATATATATATATATATAGGTCTGTATGGCATACTCCTAGGCAGGGCCGGATTAAGGTTGGTGGGGGCCCCTGGGCGCAAAATCTGGTGGAGGCCCCCACTAAGTGTAGCATACACACACTTCCTCCTGCTTCCTTTCCACTATCCCAGCTGTAACACCGCTACATACAGCCGCCTCACCCCGGTAACAAAGCTACATACAGCCGCTTCATCCCCAGTAACAAAGCTACATACAGCCGCTTCATCCCCAGTAACACAGCTGCATACAGCCGCCTCACCCCCAGTAACACAGCTACATACAGCCGCCTCACCCCAGTAACACAGCTACATACAGCCGCCTCACCCCAGTAACACAGCTACATACAGCCGCCTCACCCCAGTAACACAGCTACATACAGCCGCTTCATCCCCAGTAACACAGCTACATACAGCCGCCTCATCCCCAGTAACAAAGCTACATACAGCCGCCTCATCCCCAGTAACACGGCTACATACAGCTGCCTCACCCCCAGTAACATAGATGCATACAGCCGCCTCTTCCCCAGTAACACCGCAACATACAGCCGCCTCATCCCCAGTAACACGGCTACATACAGCCGCCTCATCCCCCGTAACACGGCTACATACAGCCACCTCACCCCTGTAACACAGCTACATACAGCCGCTTCATCCCCAGTAACACAGCTACATACAGCCGCCTCACCCCCAGTAACACCGCTAAATACAATCGTCTCGACCCCGGTAACACAGCTACATACAGCCGCCTCACCCCCAGTAACACCGCTACATACAGCCGCCTCACCCCCAGTAACACTGCTACATACAGCCGCCTCATCTCCAGTTACACCGCTACATACAGCCGCCTCACCCCGGTAACAAGGCTACATACAGCCGCTTCATCCCCAGTAACAAAGCTACATACAGCCGCTTCATCCCCAGTAACACAGCTGCATACAGCCGCCTCACCCCCCAGTAACACAGCTACATACAGCCGCCTCACCCCAGTAACACAGCTACATACAGCCGCCTCACCCCAGTAACACAGCTACATACAGCCGCTTCATCCCCAGTAACACAGCTACATACAGCCGCCTCATCCCCAGTAACACAGCTACATACAGCCGCCTCATCCCCAGTAACACAACTGCATACAGCTGCCTCACCCCCAGTAACACAGATGCATACAGCCGCCTCATCCCCATTAACACCGCAACATACAGCCGCCTCATCCCCAGTAACACGGCTACATACAGCCGCCTCATCCCCCGTGACACGGCTACATACAGCCGCCTCACCCCAGTAACACAGCTACATACAGCCGCTTCATCCCCAGTAACACAGCTACATACAGCCACCTCACCCCCAGTAACACCGCTAAATACAGTCGTCTCGACCCCAGTAACACAGCTACATACAGCCGCTTCATCCCCAGTAACACCGCTACATACAGCCGCCTCACCCCCAGTAACACCGCTACATACAGCCGCCTCACCCCCAGTAACACCGCTACATACAGCCGCCTCATCTCCAGTAACACCGCTACATACAGCCGCCTCATCCCCACCAACACCGTAACATACAGCCGCCTCATCCCCAGTCACACCGCTACATACAGCCGCCTCATCCCCAGTAACACAGCTACATACAGCCACCTCACCCCAGTAACATAGCTACATACAGCCGTCTCAACCCAGTAACACGGCTACATACAGCCGCCTCACCCCAGTAATACAGCTACATTCAGCCGCTACATCCCCAGTAACACAGCTACATACAGCCGCCTCACCCCCTGTAACACAGCTACGTACAGCCGCCATAGACGCCTTTGAGGGAAGTATATCCGGTAGAAAATTTTCGGCCAGATATACGTCCTCCATACGTTCTTGTGAATGTACCCTTATACAGACATAGAAATAGAGAAAATAATTTCACTATGACCGGAGCTCCAAAAATTCTTCTTCTCCCTCGTTATTCCATCTTAAAACATCGATGAACAGCACCAATCTTCAGTTTCTCCTGCTGAAAGTATGTCACCATTCAGACTAGCACCATCACACTCTCATTCTCCTCCTTTAATTATATTGTAGCTGGAAGAAAATATGCAGGCAGATGGTGTTGTACGTTCTAATAAAGTTAAAATTTATTTCAGTTCATCATACTCAAAAAAAAACATTAAAAATGCGCATATCACAAATTCACATAACGGGACTCTAGCTTTCCTATCCACCCTAGGGCAGATAGGAAAGCTAGCATCCCGTTATGTGAATTTGTGATATGCGCATTTTTAATGGATTTTTGTGAGTATGATGAACTCCTATCCTAGGGCGGATAGGAAAGCTAGCGTCCCGTTATGTGAATTTGTGATATGCACATTTTTAATGGATTTTTGTGAGTATGATGAACTGAAATAAATTTTAACTTTATTAGAACGTACCACACCATCTGCCTGCATATTTTCTTCCAGCTACAATATAATTAAAGGAGGAGAGTGAGAGTGCGATGGTGCTAGTCTGAATGGTGACATACTTTCAGCAGGAGAAACTGAAGATTGGTGCTGTTCATTGATGTTTTAAGATGGAATAACGAGGGAGAAGAAGAATTTTTGGAGCTCCGGTCATAGTGAAATTATTTTCTCTATTTCTGTGGACTTTTTCAAAGACTGTGTGGACCGGTCTTATACCGTGAGTAGCTCCTTAAGGGGCAAACTGTGCACCACGAACAACTGTGTTCTTATACAGACATGTTTATACAATTACACACATTTATATACATATACACACACACACACACACACACATAAAGTGCTACACTCGTATACTTGCAGCCATATATACACACAAATATGCACTTATACACACATTTATGCACTCATATACATTTATACACTAATACACAGAGTATATAGAAACTCATAAAGTATATACACACATAAAGCAGATACATACACATTCAGTATATACAGCATTTACACACACATCATCCACATATATATAAATGTACACACATATATGCTTATATAAATATATGCAAGTATAAATACAGTATAGGCATCTATACACAGTATATACATCTTTACACAGTATATACACAGTAGATGCATCTATACACATATACACAGTAGATGCATATATACACAGTATATACACATATACACAGTAGATGCATATATACACAGTAGATACATATATACACATTTACACAGTAGATACATATATACACAGTATATGCATATATGCACAGTATATACACAGTAGATTAATATATATACAGTATATACATATATACACATATACACTGTACATACTTATATACACATATACACTGTACATACATATATACACATATACACTGTACATACATATATACACTGTACATACATATATACACATATACACTGTATATACACACAGAAAAATAGGGAGACCGGGTGCCTGTTCGGGCGGGTGGGGGGTCTTGCCGGTGCTTGTTCGCCCGGGGGGGGGGGGTAGTTGGTCGGTTGCTTGTTCAGCCGGGAAGGGGGGGTCGCCGGTTGTTTGTATGAGCCGGTAGCGGGGGGCGGTAGGGATTTTGAGCAGGAGGTGGGGAGCCGGAGGCGGTGTTGAGCCGAGAGTGAACGGGGCGGGGTTTGTGGGGTCGAGCAGAGTTGCTTGTTTGGGCGTGCCTGGAAGCGGTCACCAATGCCGGTGGGGGTGAGGGGGGGGCGGAGTCACCTGTGTCGAAGTGCGGGCGGCTCGCCATGCAGCAGGATGGGCGGGCAGTTCATGCAGGGGCTGGATGAGCTGGGATGCGGCTCGGTCGTGCGTGGAGATGGCCGGGGAGGCACTCATCTGTGCCTGGAGGCACAGAGCCCCGCCTATAGTCCGGCCCTGCTTCTACGGTATATATATTATATATGCAGCTCACACAACTCAGAGGTGCCGGGGTCCCAAAGGGGTCCGGAAGTACAAGGGAAAGAAGACAAAAATATTTTTCGCGAAATGAGTTCACGTGGAGCGCTAATAGTAATATTTGCCCAAAATATGAAATATACCAGTTATTACGCCAATTTTTTAGGTCATAAGAATAATTTATTCAAGCTCAAAGTATAAAATACCTATAACAACACCCCGTGGTCCCATGGTAAAGACAGTATTTTACAAGACACTCTTATACCTTTACCTCTCATTATGAATTTTAACAGGAAGGGAAAACAAAGGATTGTGTATAATATTTTTTGGAGAAACGGCATTTTCACCAGGTTTATCATTGCTATCCAGGAAAATGTACCTGTACATGTGCATTTTAATATATCCTCCTTAAAGAGAACCCGTCATGCAAAATAACCCCCCTAAACTAAATATATTTTCATAAACTGCCATTAGAGAGCATTGCCTCTATCCCTTCATTGTCCCTCTACATGCCTGTAAACCTAAGCAATGAGGTCCTAAAGCTGTATGCAAATGACCTGTGAAATGTCCAATGAAGCATTAGCATATTCAAGCTGTCCACTCTATTCATGAGTGGGAGGCACAGCCACACCCCCAGTGCATGACTGACAGCCTGTATAATGGAGTTAGGCTGTATAATGATGTGCTTCCTGGTGCTGGTGGCCACGCCTCCTGCAGCCTGTGTGTGCATGTGTGTGTATATAGGAGAGATACAGCAGCTCCAGGCTGCAGCCATGTTACAGCAGAACATGTCAGATTCATGTGTAGCTGATGTCTGTGTCTCTCACCTGTATATTAGGAGGATGCAGCATGTCAGCAGATGCAGCACACACACTAGCCATGCTTCACTATACATTACACACAGACATGAGCAAGGGGAGGGGTGACAGGGGTGACATCACTGCCTCTGACCATGTGACCAGCCTCATTTACATGATAAAAAATAGATGATTTTACAATGAATAATGTATGAAATAACTAGATAAAGGCTGGGATGGGATCCTTGTGAGCTGCTCCAACAGGTAGTAGTGACAGGACTAGTGACACAGACCTGATGACAGGTGTCCTTTAACCGCTTGATCAAATTTTGAGATTTGAGAAAGCAGGTATTCTCCAAACCTTCCCCTAATTCATTCCCTAAATATTTTATTGTTTTATATCTCTTAGCTATTTCATCATGAATATCTCTAATACCATTAATCATAAAATACTGACATTTGTTCTCATTTAATTTATACATCCAGACCATGGAAAATTGATCTATAATCTTTTTAATATGCTGCAAGGACGTTAACGGTTCTGAACATGCCAGCATAATGTCATCAGCATATATAGATAACATAGTTGATTTATCTTTTGCATCAACTCCCTTTTGCAAAAGGCAATAGCCAGGCAATAGCAAGGGTTTGTATAACCAAATTAAAAATCAATGGGGAAACAGGGCACCCCTGCCATGTGCCATTATACAGAGGGAACTTTCTAGAAATTGATCTGTATTACAGGACTCTGGCGCTGGGAGAGGAATAAAGTGACATTATAGATGACAAAAAAGGACCTTCAAAACCATAACATTTAAGTACTTCAAGCATAAAGCCCTGATCTATGTGATCAAAAACTTTAGCAGCATCCAGGGATAAAAATATGGTCGGGAGGCCCTTCTGTCTAGAAAGTTCTATTAGATTTAATACTTCCTAATTGCATCAGTAGTTTGTTTCCCAGGCATGAATCCCACTTGTTCTTCTTCCATTAAAACACCCATAACTCTCTATAGGGATGCTTTCCCCTTGTGCTATGCAATTGTATAATCTAACCATATGTGGTGCCTGGATCTGACCAAAATATTTACACTCACCGGCCACTTTATTAGGTACACCATGCTAGTAACGGGTTGGACCCCCTTTTGCCTTCAGAACTGCCTCAATTCTTCGTGGCATAGATTCAACAAGGTGCTGGAAGCATTCCTCAGAGATTTTGGTCCATATTGACATGATGGCATCACACAGTTGCCGCAGATTTGTCGGCTGCACATCCATGATGCGAATCTCCCGTTCCACCACATCCCAAAGATGCTCTATTGGATTGAGATCTGGTGACTGTGGAGGCTATTTGAGTACAGTGAACTCATTGTCATGTTCAAGAAACCAGTCTGAGATGATTCCAGCTTTATGACATGGCGCATTATCCTGCTGAAAGTAGCCATCAGATGTTGGGTACATTGTGGTCATAAAGGGATGGACATGGTCAGCAACAATACTCAGGTAGGCTGTGGCGTTGCAACGATGCTCAATTGGTACCAAGGGGCCCAAAAAGTGCCAAGAAAATACTCCCCACACCATGACACCACCACCACCACCACCAGCCTGAACCGTTGATACAAGGCAGGATGGATCCATGTTTTCATGTTGTTGACGCCAAATTCTGACCCTACCAACCAAATGTCGCAGCAGAAATCGAGACTCATCAGACCAGGCAACGTTTTTCCAATCTACTGTTCAATTTTGATGAGCTTGTGCAAATTGTAGCCTCAGTTTCCTGTTCTTAGCTGAAAGGAGTGGCACCCGGTGTGGTCTCCTGCTGCTGTAGCCCATCTGCCTCAAAGTTCGACGTACTGTGCGTTCAGAGATGCTCTTCTGCCTACCTTTGTTTTAACGGGTGTCGATTTGAGTCACTGTTGCCTTTCTATCAGCTCGAACCAGTCTGCCCATTCTCCTCTGGCATCAACAAGGCATTTCCGCCCACAGAACTGCCGCTCATTGGATGTTTTTTCTTTTTCGGACCATTCTCTGTAAACCCTAGAGATGGTTGTGCATGAAAATCCCAGTAGATCAGCAGTTTTTGAAATACTCAGACCAGCCCTTCTGGCACCAACAACCATGCAACGTTCAAAGGCACTCAAATCACCTTTCTTCCCCATACTGATGCTCGGTTTGAACTGCAGGAGATTGTCTTGACCATGTCTACATGCCTAAATGCACTGAGTTGCCGCCATGTGATTGGCTGATTAGAAATTAAGTGTTAACGAGCAGTTGGACAGGTGTACCTAATAAAGTGGCCGGTGAGTGTATAATATTCATTGCATAGTCCATCAGGTCGCACTGTTTTACCCACCTTTTAATTTTGAAATTACATCCAAAATTTCTCGATCTGCAAGAGGTGTGTTCAATTCACATTTTTGTTCCTCTGTTATTCTTGGTAAATTAAGTTTATCCAGGAAAGCAGAAGGCAGGAGTGTCTCAACTCTTCCCTCATCCACAGTAGTTTCTCTCAAATGATATAATTCTGAGTAATAGTTTGCAAAAACATAAGCGATTTCTTCTGGCAAAAAAAAAAAAATTCTCCCATATTATTTTTTATACATACACGTGATTCTGCAATTTTTCCATATTTATGCGGTTGCTTAATATTGAACCAGCTCCATCTCCCATTTCATAATGTGTAGCCTGTATTTTCCTAAGATTGTCAGTATATTCATCTAATAATAAAGTTTAAATCCTATCCTGTATATAATCTATTTCTGCTAATTTGTGAGGGTAATACTTTAAATTCATTTTCTAACTTTGGCAGGTCATTTTAAAGCTCATGAAACTTGGCCTTCTTTCACTTTCTAAGCCTAGGAGACATCTGAGCAAATTTATTTCTAGCCACTATTTTATGGTACGCCCATACAGCATATGACGTGGTCTGATCATTCTGATTATACCGTAAATATTCTTCCAGTGACCCTTGGATTTCCAACCATGTGCTTTCTATACTCAATATTGAGGGCTTTAGACGCCAATTACAGTATTAGGGAATGGGTAAGAGTGATTAAAACTCCAGCATGATTGGAGAGTGGTCAGACCAAATTCTCAACCCAATCTCTGCACTTTGTTACCTCTCCACCAAAGACCGAGAAAATGTAAGGTGCCTTATAGAAAAAAAAAAAAAAACGCCACACGTCTTGGAGATTATACTTATACAACAATTCCTTCAGATCTTTCCGTTTATCTCTAGATTGGGATGATGTGTCACGCTCATTATCTACTGGAAGGTTGAAATCCCCCCTATTATTTCATTAGATTGCACTTCATGACTAATTCTGTTTAATATTATTTTTAATAAATTTAAATTGTCTAATATTTGGGGCATATATATTAATTAAGGTATAGTCTGGGACATCAGGGTCTAGTTCTTTATTTAGTTTAAAATTCACAGACTTGTGGACCAGAGTGATGACCCCCGCATTCTTTTTGGATGAATTAGAAAAACCTGTGGGGGTATTTGGTATTTTCTATCCTATAATTATCTTTAGCCAAAATATGGGATTCCTGAACAAATACATTTCACCATTGAACTTCCTAACTTCCTTCCATAATAAAAACATTTTCTGGGGGGAGTTCAGCCCATTAACATTTAAACATTTAAAGATAAGCCCTTCAGACTTATGAGATTTGGCTAAATAAATCCCAGCTGCCTTTTTTTGGGGGGGGGGGGGTCTTGTGTCAAGGTCGGATAATGCAAACCATAAAGCTGAGAAGAAAGAAATAAGAAAAAGAATAAAAAAAGGAAAAAAACGAGAAGAGTATCATGATGACCGCAAACTTTGTTACCCTAAATTCAATTGGCATACACAATTACCACCGAATAGGGGTTTACCTGTCTGCGGAAACACTAATAGGATTCTAATACAACCCTATACCACCTATAAGTCCTAAACCGACTGGACTTTATCCTATATATTTGAAGAATGTAGTCAAGAACAAAAATAAGCAAAAATAATAAGGCAAACTTAAACAATATTGCAATATCCCTTTATATAAGGATCAAAAAATGTTTGTTCCCATTGATCAAACATTGCTCCATTCTTCAGGGATTTTAACAGGGCCTGGTTCCTCTTGTTGTGGAGGGGCATCTTTCCGGTCCATAAGGCCCCATAGAATACACTGTTCTATAGCTGCTTTTACTGTCAAACACATGTGCGAGATCCAATTTTGCTGGAAAGGACCATTTGTAGCACACATTTTTTCTAAGTAAAATATCTGTTACTATTTTAAACTCACGCCGCTTGGACATTGTCCCTGGTGATATATCATTCATAATCTTTAGATCTTAAAATTTTTCTGATAGTGATGTTAAGTTCCTTGTTGCTTTGTAGAATTCATCCTTAATATGAAAAAAGTGTATTCGTATGATAACATCCCTTGAAGCTTCTATCGGGGCATTTACAGATTTCTGTAACCTATGTGCTCGGTCCGTTTTATCCAGCAACAATTGTAGTTCTTCGTCACTATCGCATTGTGTTTTTCTAAATCATCAGCTCTAACTCTTATTGCGATCATTTCTACTTGGACTGATGAACCTTGGACATCAAGTTCTGATCCTGGCTTTGACCTACAACAGTTTGCAAAGGCCTTCACCCATATTAAAATCCTTGAGGTTAAATTTGGGAGGGAAGATAATTCCACACTAAATAGGGAGTGTCAGGCTTAGAGGTTGTGGATCCTCTGAACCACTGCGGACGATGGCACAAGCCACTACCTGGGACCGGAGTCTAAGTGGCACCCGGTTTTCACCAGAGCCCGCCGCAAAGCGGGTTGGACTTGCTGCGGCGTGGTACCACCAGGTCGTTCCACAGGCGTGACTTGTCCGCAGTGGCAGCCAAGGTCGAGGTACAGAATCGGCAGGCAATCTCGTAGTCGGGGTCAGGCAGGAGGTCAGGACGGGCAGCACAGGTTCGTAGTCAGAGTCGTAGCAACAGGTCAGGACAGGCGGCAAAGGAGCGTAGTCAGAAACGGAACTGGGGTCACAACAGGAAATCTCAAGAACAGCACAAGGCATCAGAATACAGCTTTCTCTAGGGCGCAAGGCACAAAGATCCGGCAAGGGTAACAGGAAGAGGCAGGGTTAAATAATTAAAGGGAAAAGGCCAGCGCCAATTAGTGGTGCGCTGGCCCTTTAAATTTACAGAACTTGCCGCGCGCGCGCCCTAGCTGTCGGGGACGCGCGCGCACAGCCGAAGGGGACGAGGAAGCTGCGGACGGAGCCGACGCCGGAGGGGCAGGAGCCGGGACCCGTGAGTAGCGCTTGCGGTGCGCTGGCGGGGGACCGACGGCACGGGTGAGCCCGCGATCCGTGACGGGGATCGCGGGACCACCCGTGACAGGGAGGAGAAGTTGGATGCTGTAAATGTAAAGGTTCAGCGATGGAAGAACAAGAGGCTGACCTATAGAGAAAGGATTACTATGCTGACTTACCTGGTCGCTGTTTTCCCTTACGTCTCTGTTGTCTTTCCTTTGCCAGAATATTTCTGCTAGGCTCTTTAGCCTGTTTTTTCAGCTTTTATGGGGAAACAGGTTGAACCCAGTAAAAAGATGGATTCATAATGAATGGTGATGAGAAGAAAAATTAGCTGCGGCTCACCTAATGGTATCTTCAGTTGTCAGACGTCTGGGATTTCGCATGGACCATGTGCGTTTGAAAACTGGTGGAAGGAATGATTAAATAATTAATTAAATTAATTAATAAAATTTCATCTTTATTCAGGAGGCATATTCCATTATAAAAAGTACACAATGCCCCTAGTGCTAAGTCAGCTGGCTAGGTGTTGGCAAAAACAGCATGGCTTGGTCAACACGTTTCCTGTGTGATCCGACACATTTACTCATGGCTGATATCACGAACACCACAGAGTAAATTTACTGCTTGAAAAACTGGAAGCTTCGCTTGATGATAGCGGAGACTGATAATATCCGGCATGGATTGTTGGCGTTCATAATATCTTGCGCTGCTGGTAAATGTATTTCAAAGAGAATATATACATAATATTGATTTTTTTTTTAAAAACTTGTATATACTAGTTAATTGTAACTAATGTTCCAAAAACCTAAAGCTAGCAGTGCAATGTTAAAAACAAACAAACAGGCTACTTGTCACGGGCACCTCCGTGGTATGGATCGCGGGTGCACTGGCGCTGGTCATTTCCTGTCTTGCATTTAACCCTATGTCTCCCATCATTCCCTGCCGGATCTTTGTGTCTCATAGCCTTAGAGAAAGCTTCCAAGCGAGTATTCCTGCGTTCCTATGTATTCCTGCGTTCCTGTGTGTTCCCGTGTGTTCCCGCTCCTGAGTCCTGTGTTGCCCTGTTACCCGAGTTCCTCCGTGTTGCTGTGTTCCGTGTGCCTGTGTTCCCTGCCTGGACCTCCTGTTGCTGACCCCGGACTTGGATTTGACGTTGCATCTCTGCCGCCTGCCCTGACCCTGTGCCTGGACCTGACTACGAGATTATTATTAAGGTATCTCGACCTCGGCTGCCACCGTGGGCTAGTCACACCTGGGAACGACCTAGTGGTATCCTGCCGCAGCAAGTCCAACCCGCTTTGCGGCGGGCTCTGGTGAATACCAGGTGCCGCTAGGCTCCGGTCCAGGGTGTTGGCTAGTTCCATCTCCCGCGGTGGTCCAGAGGATCCACTGATCCTGACAGTAAGATCCGGCCATGGATCCCGCCGAGGTTCCGCTTCCTACTCGTCCCAACTTTGCCGCCATTGTGGTCCAGCAATCCCGGGAGATTGCCGCTCAGCGTGAACAGCTGGATCAAGTCACCACCATGCTGAAACAGCTGCTAGCCGCCCAGCAACAGCAACAGGCTCCTGTGTCCGCTCCCGCGACTCCTGCCGGTCCGGTCTGTCCTCCTGCCGCTGAACCCCGACTACGGCTGTCTATGCCCCGCAAGTTTGACGGAGACCCCAAGGACTGCCGGGGCTTTATAACTCAGTGCTCTCTGCAAATAGAGCTCATGCCTTCACAATTTGTCTCGGAGCGGTCTATGGTGGCATTCTTCGCCAGTCTCCTCTCCGGGAAAGCCCTGGCCTGGGCTACCCCTCTTTGGGATAGAGGCGACCCAGTCACGACTACTCTCACGGCTTTTCTGGCAGAGTTCCGGGCTGTATTTGAGGAACCTGCACGGGCCTCTTCTGCCGAGACTGCTTTACTGAACCTGTGCCAAGGCAGCTCGTCTGTGGGAGAGTATGCAGTTCAGTTCCGCACCCTGGCCTCTGAACTTGCCTGGAACGATGCAGCCCTCATTGCTACCTTTTAAGAAAGGAACTCTCTGCGCAGGTTAAGGACGCTGTGGCTGCTCGGGATCTTCCGTCAACTCTGAGTGGTCTTATCACACTGGCCTCTCGGATTGATGCTCAGTTCAAGGAACGCGCCGAGGAATTCCGCACCGAGCACCCTCAAGCCCGGGTAAGACGTTTTCCTCGCCTGGCTCCTGCCTTTCAAAGACCTCTCCAGCCATCGCCTGAATTGTCTGCTGAGGAAGCCATGCAGGTGGACAGAATGCGGCTCTCCCTGCAGGAGCGTTCAAGACGCTGACAGGAGAACTTCTGTCTGTACTGTGCCAGCCCAGAGCACTTCATCGGTTCCTGTCCTGTCAGTCCTCAACGTCCGAGAAACGCCAGCACCTAGGCTTCTTGGGAGAAGCGTCCCTAGGTGTAAGTACAGCTTCTCCACGTCTCCGTGCTCCTCAGCGTTGGCACCGGTACCCAGATCCAGGTTTCTGCCTTCCTGGATTCGTGCTCTACAGCGAACTTTGTGGATGCAGCCTTGGTCTCTCAGCATCACTTCCCGGTGGTTCGTCTCGAGAAGCGATTGTCCATTGCCTCGGTCATTGGTCAGATTCTCTCCGTGCCCATCTGGTTTCGCACGGAACCCCTGCTTCTGCAAGTTGGTGCCCTACATCAAGAGAGACTTTATTTTTTTGTTCTGCCCCAAAGCACATCTGCTCTACTGCTGGGTCTCCCCTGGTTGCAGCTTCATTCCCCTGTACTGGACTGGTCCTCCGGGCAAATCCTCCGTTGGGGACCGAACTGTGCTTCACGTTGTATGCAGATTCCCCGTCCGCTACCTGTGAGGACTTCGACTCTAGCTCCCAAGTCTCTGGAGGGTCTGCCAGCTTGTTATCGGGACTTTTCGGATGTTTTCTCCAAGAAGCAGATGCAGATTCTGCCACCACATCGTCCCTATGATTGCCCTGTGGATCTTCTTCCTGGCGCCACTCCTCCCAGAGGTCGTGTCTATCCTCTTTCTGTACCTGAGTCTATAGCCATGTCCGACTACATCAAGGAGAATCTGCAGAGGTGTTTCATACACAAGTCCTCCTCTCCGGCTGGCGCAGGTTTCTTCTTTGTTACCAAGAAGGACGGCTCCCTACGTCCCTGTATAGACTATTGTGGGCTGAATAAGATCAAGGTAAAAAAACGTTACCCCCTGCCGTTGATTGCAGAACTCTTTGATCGCCTGCGTGGTTCCAAGGTGTTCTCCAAGCTGGAGCTTACAATCTCATCCGGATCTGCAAAGGTGACGAGTGGAAGAGGGCAATTAACACCCATGACGGGCACTTTGTGTATCTAGTAATGCCCTTTGGACTGTGTAATGCCCCTGCTGTTTTTCAGGAGTTTGTGAACGACATTTTTCGGGACCTTCTTTATACACGTGTCGTGGTCTACCTAGATGACATCTTGGTGTACTCTCCAGACTTTGAGTCCCACCAGGCACACGTACGACAAGTTCTAGGTCGACTTCGTGCCAATCACCTCTATGCCAAGTTAGAAAAATGCCTGTTTCACCAGCAATGACTTCCTTTCCTTGGTTAAATAATTTCCGACAGAGGCCTCCAGATGGACCCCGCAAAGCTGTCTGCAGTTCTTCAGTGGCCACGTCCAGAGGGCCTCCGAGCCATACAGAGATTCCTGGGGTTTGCGAACTATTACCGGCAGTTTATTCCCCATTTCTCCACTCTGGTGTCTCCCATCGTGGCGCTCACCAAGAAGGGTGCCAATCCACGTGCCTGGTCTCCGGCTGCTCAAATGGCCTTCTCCAAGTTAAAGACCGCTTTTTCCTTTGCTCCCGTGCTCTCTAGGCCAGATATGGACAAACCCTTTCTTCTGGAGGTGGAGCTGGAGCGGTGCTCACTCAGAAAGGGCCCAAGGGCCGAACTTTGACTTGCGGTTTCTTTTCCAAGACTTTTTCCCCAGCTGAGAGAAATTATTCTATTGGAGACAGAGAACTGTTAGCCATCAAACTTGCTCATGAAGAATGGCGGTATCTTCTGGAGGGAGCTCTCCATCCCGTTTGTGTGTACACTGACCACAAGAATCTTCTGTACCTCCAGACAGCCCTGCGCCTGAATCCCAGGCAAGCCCGGTGGTCTTTGTTCTTCTCCTGCTTTGACCTGCTGATTCATTTTCGTCCGGCAGACAAGTATGTCAAGGCTGATGCTCTGTCCCGTTCTTCAGATGTTGTTGGAGATGTACCAGTTCCTCGGCACATAGTTTCTCCTGAGCAGCTTGTTGTTGCAGCTCCGGTGGACCTTCGGCAGCTACCTCCTGGCAAGACGTATGTTAGACCTGCTCTCAGGAAGAGGATTCTGTCTTGGGGACATTCTTCTCGTCTGGCTGGGCACCCCGGGGTGCAATGCTCCGTGGCCCTCATCTCCCGCTACTACTGGTGGCCAGACCTGGTCAAAGATGTTCAGGAGTTTGTGGGATCCTGCTCCTCCTGTGCCCGCAATAAAGCCTCTTGTCTCAAACCGGCTGGACTGTTACTCCTGTTGCCGATAGCCAGTCGCCTGTGGTCTCACGTTGCAATGGACTTTGTTACCGATCTGCCTGTCTCCTCGGGCAATACTGTCATCTGGGTGGTGACTGACCGGTTTTCAAAAATGTCCCATTTTGTTCCCCTTCCAGGTCTTCCGTTTTCACCACAGCTTGCCAGTTTCTTCTTCAAACATATCTTCTGGCTGCATGGCCTTCTGCTTCACATTGTGTCCGATCGAGGAGTCCAGTTTGTGTCAAAATTCTGGCGTTCTTTATGTAACCAGCTGCAGAAAGGAAACAAAAAGCAGGCAACTGCGTCTTCTGCATAAGTAATGCACTATTTAGAAAAAGCAGTCCATATTCAGACCCTTATAAGAATTGCTAAGGTGGTGCACTCCTCCTCCAATCAAGGAGAAAGAAACAGACGGGTCACTCACCAAAATAGCAGTCTTTATTCTTATTCTGACGTCGAGCTCCTCCTGTCTTCTCTCCTGGTGACAAAGTATGGCTATCCTCCAGATACGTCCGGCTTAAGATACCCAGCTATAAACTTGGGCCCCGGTTCCTTGGCCCCTTTGAGGTAATCAAGCGCATTAATCAAGTGGCATACAAGCTCCGCCTTCCTCCATCTATGCGCATCCCGAACTCCTTCCATGTATCCCTCCTGAAGCCAGTCCTCTTGAACCGCTTCACCCAGCAATCCCCTCCTCCGGCCCCTGAGGCTGATTCTCCAGATGTATATGAAGTCAAGGAGGTTCTGGACATGAAGTTCGTAAGAGGTAAGCGGTTCTTCCTTGTAGATTGGAAGGGGTTCGGGCCTGAGGAGAGATCCTGGGAGCCTGAAGAGAATATTCTTGATCGGACTCTCCTCCAGAGGTTTCTTGGGACCAAGAAGAAGAGGGGAGGCCGAAGGGGGGGTACTGTCACGGGCACCTCCGCGATCCATACCACGGATCGCGGGTGCACCCGTGCCTCTCTCCGCTGCCCCGGTCCCGCTCCTGTGCACTCACCCCTCCTGGCTCCCGCTCCCGTCCGCACTAGGTCTGGCGTGCGGCCCCGCTCCCTAAGGCGCACCCGCGGCCCCGCTCCCTAGGGCGCGCGCGGCACTGTCTCAAGATTTAAAGGGCCAGCGCGCAGGTGATTGGCGCTGGTCATTTCCTGTCTGGTATTTAACCCCATCATTCCCTGCCAGCTCTTTGTGCCTCATAGGCTTAGAGAAAGCTTCCGAGCGAGTATTCCTGCGTTCCTGTGTATTCCTGTGTTCCTGTGTGTTCCCGCTCCTGAGTCCTGTGCTGCCGTGTTACCCGAGTTCTTCCGTGTTGCTGTGTTCAGTGTGCCTGTGTTCCCGTTCCCACCTGCCTGGACCTCCTGTTGCTGACCCCGGACTTGGATTTGACGTTGCATCTCTGCCGCCTGCCCTTATCCTGTGCCTGGACCTGACTACGAGATTGTCATCCGCTAAGGTACCTCGACCTCGGCTGCCACCGTGGGCTAGTCACACCTGGGAACGACCTAGTGGTATCCTGCCGCAGCAAGTCCAACACGCTTTGCGGCAGGCTCTGGTGAATACCAGGTGCCGCTAGGCTCCGGTCCAGGGTGTTGGCTAGTTCCATCTCCCGCGGTGGTCCAGAGGATTCATTGATCCTGACACTACTTTGACATGTCCCGTAAGCTTGGAAACGGTGCAAGCTAAAAACGCATCAAACTGGATGTCAGGCTCGAGGGTTGTGGGTCCTCTGGTCCACTGCAGACAATGTCACAAGCCACTACCTGGGACCGGAGTCTAAGTGGTACCAGCAGCTTGGACTAGCTGTGGTGTAGTACCACCAGGTCATTCCACAGGCGTGACTTGAATGCAGTGGCGGCCAAGGTCGAGATACAGAGACGGCAGACAATCTCGTGTTCAGGTCCAGGCACAGGGCGAGACAGGCGGCAGAGATGCAACGTCAGAGTTCAATCCGCGGTCCGCAACAGGAGGTCCAAGCAGATGGGTACGGGAACACGGCACACAGGACAGCAGCACGGAGGAACACTGGTACACAGGAACAGCAGCACGGAGGAACACTGGAACACAGGAACACGGAGAGGCTAGGCTTGACACAGGAACATGGAGGGACTCAGGAACGCAGGAGAGACTGGAACGTAGGAGACATTGGAACGCAGGTAAATCTCAGTAGAGCTTTCCCTCAGGCTGTGAGGCACAAAGATCCGGCAGGGAGTGTAGGAAGAGGTAGGCTTAAGTAATTTTCTGAAAATGGCCAGCGCCAATTAACGGCGTACTGGCCCTTTACATTTACTGAAAGCGGCGCACGCACTGTGGCTCCTACATATTTTTTTATTGCAATGTGTGCATTCTATTATATAGACAACTCCCTCACTATTACAATTCATGTATGACATGATATTATGTTGTTGTGTATTAGACTTTTGTTGGTGATGCATAGTTACATGTTTTACACGGAGTGAGCCACATCTAAAAAAGCCTTTATGGTGTAACCAACTTTTCTTTGTTCCTGTTTGAGGGAAACTGGGAGCAATCATGTTGCCTATGGAGGTTGCTTTTCGTGATACTATATTGCATACCATTTCTGGATGTGTTCATCCAGAAAAAACATAACGGTGAATTAGATACCACAGTGTACAGGAAGCCCACCTTCACCAATTCTTTACTGCGCTGGGACTCATTTCACCCACCAGCCCTAAAGAAAGGTATCCCCTGGACAATACCTTAGGATACGCAAGAATTGCTCATCCATTGGTGAGTTCAGATGTCAAGCTAAAGACCTGAGATCCCATTTCCGAGCCCTTGGTTATCCGGATTGCATCCTCCATTCAGCATACCAGCGAGCATTGGGGTCAAATAGGACTGATTTACTTAAGACACGTCCTGCTTCTCCTATGCCCCAACTCATCCGTTTAATTGGCACCTATGACGGTGGTGCACAGACTGTACGTCAAATCCTCAACAAGCATCAGCACGTACTTAAAATGGACCCAGATTTATCGACAGTGACACAAGACTATCCCACAATTACCTTCAGAAGAGGGCGGAATATCAGGGATAGACTAGTCCATGGTCACTTTGTCAGACCTAAACAGATGGGGACCTGGCTCAAACAGGATGTAGTGGGATGCTACCGATGTAGTGGGTGTGTGGCCTGTAAGGTCATAAAGAATCCCTGAGGGTCATTTACCTAGCCACATGCGGGTGTGGAAAACAGTATGTGGGCAAGACCTTTAGGGAATTCCTACGTCGTGTTGGGGACCATTTAGTTGACATTAGGCACAACAGACACATACATGACCAACATGGGGGCAGCACGCAGGGACTTTCCTTTGTTGGTATTGATTTGGTGAAACCCCCAGAGAGAGGGGAGGACTGGGATCGCATTCTCAGACAAAAAGAGACACGCTGGATTTTTAGACTCAAAAGTGAAACCCCACAAGGGTTAAATGAACAATTGAGTTTTGCGTGTTTCCTCTAGTCTCTGTTCCCCGTTTTCTACCATTTTACACAATAATTCAGGGCTTAATACTTTTTGATTACTGTACCATCTTTGATTATTGTACCAGTTTGGATCATCTTAGGTGTATTCACTTCACTAGCTCAAGCCATTTGGTGTGTATCGGCCTTAGGGCTATAGGGCATATTAGCGCACTTTTCTCCTCTTTCCCTGTATCTCTTCACTCCCCCGGGGACGCCCATATTGCCATGGCCCGGGCATCCTTGCCCGATCTCAGGCGGCCTCTGGTTCTGTCTCTGCGCATGCGCAGGTTGTGCGCATCGGCCGCATCACCATGCGACAAATTAGGCGCGCAGCTGGCTCCGTTGGTGCGAGTGACCATGCGCGGGCCTTTCCAGCCTGTGCACACACGCGCATGCGCACGCCGGCCCCTCCCCCCACGGGTGTCGCGGCGTGGTTGTTTGGTGCAGGGCACGCTTATCAATCTGTGCTACAGTACCTCACACATGGACCCACTGGTCTCTCAAGGCCGTACACGGGGACGTTACATTTGGGCCCCCACAGCCGCAACCTAACCACTGCTTCTTACCTATGACTCTGACCAAGGTAAGATGACAATATCTTGGCGTTTTTTGCTTTACTTTCATTTTTTTCTCATTTATATTTGCTGGTATGTGCAACTCACTAGTTGCAATTTTTCATAATAGGGACAATCCACCCCTGTGTCTCTCACCTAACGTAAGGTAGGACTGCTGAACACTGGCACTGAATACCTATTACTCCCCCACCCACCCCATTTGCTTTTGGGTGTCTTGGTCTATTTATTGAATCAATGATTCATGATTGTTCTTACTAGGATCTTTTTTGGCGTACTGCATTTCCCCTGATGAGCCCAGGAAGGGTGAAACAGGTCCTATCGGGATTTGGTTGCCTTGACCCCTATGATGTGTATTAGTGTCTATAGGACAAGTTTCTGTCCATAACTTGCTACTAGACACTTATTTTCTCTCTTACTGGGACCACTCTGGTGGATTAGGCTTTGTGATAGGGTTAATCAGCCAGGGATAGGTTCCTGTCGCGGTTGTGGCCAACTAGGACCACGGCTCCGAGGTTAGGTTTTCAGGGTATCAGAAAAGCTGGACTTAAGGTGTATCAGGGAGAGTGACATTGTCATCTTGACCCCATCCTTGACATCCACAAGTCCCATCTTACCCTGTTCATATTCACCTATCCTTTTCACTCTATATGGACACGGTGTGTCCTTCCTCCTTGGACGAGCACTCTGACATACCTCGCCTGAGATATAAGCTGAGGCCGGAAGGTGTGCCACGTACTAGTTCCTTAGTTTCTTTATCTGTATACTTTGATGAATACATTAGGCCACCCAGCTCATGTTCTGCATATGTCTATTTCTCTCCTAGATGGGGTTCATGCACAGAGGATTCTGCTTGGAGGCGGCATTTTTGTATTTTATTTTATATTTGTATGTATCTTGAGACCTTAGTAAAAGTTATGTTTTAGATCAATTTTTTTTAGAGCATTTTTTTCTATATTGCAACCTTTGTCCAATATTGTTGCTAGGTTCTCATCTTGAAAAGAATCGGAAGACACTTGTTCACTATGTTTTTGATGTCCCTAAATTGTGGACTACACAATATACAATATAGTCCAATCACATATTACTCTCCAATCACACTCCAGTGTACCCAATTAACCATTGCCTGTTCAGGCAGGATCTACAGCTGCTAATTACCTAATTACTCTCCCTTAATGAGTTGATAAGAGTCACTAGATGGGTCCTAATAGGTAGCGTAGTAGTAGTTTGACCCAAGGCTGAATGGCTTCTGCATATTCATTACAACGAGCCAGTGGCTCATTGTAATGAATGACATGCAGAAACGCCATATACTGCGATACAGTTGTATTGCAGTATATGGTAATAACGATCTGACCATCTAGGGTTTATGTACCCTAGATAGTCTAAGAAATAGTGTAAAAAAAAAAAATGAATAAAATATTAAAAGTTCAAATCACCCCCCTTTCCCTAGAACTGATATAAAATATAAATATAAAAATCACAAACACATTAGTTATCGCCGCGGCCCAAAATGCCCGATCTATCAAAATATAAAAATGGTTACGGCCGGCAGTGACCTCCGAGACGGGAAATGGCGCCCAAATGTCCGAAATGCTACTCTTACACCTTTTTACATGACATAAAAAATGTAATGAAAAGTGATCAAAATGTGGCACAGTCCTCAAAATGGTAGCAATGAAAACATCGTCTCATTTCGCAAAAAATGACACCTCACACAGCTCTATACACCAAATTATGAAAAAGTTATTAGCGTCAGAAGATGGCGAAAAAATTTTTTCCTTTTTCGTACACATACGTTTCATTTTTGAAAAAGTATTAAAACACACTAAAACCTGTATAAATTTGGTATCACTGCGATCATACCGAACCAAAGAATAAAGTATAGGTGTTATTTGGAGCGAAGAGTTAAATCCGTAAAAACTGAGCCCACAAGACCGTGACGCACATGCGTCTTTTTCAATTCTTCCACATATGGAATTTTTTCCCGGCTTCTCAGTACACGGCATGTTATAATAAATAACATCATGGGAAAGTAAAATTTGTTACGCACAAAATAAGCCCTCACACAGCTCTGTACACGGAAAAATGAAATAGTAATGGATTTTTCGAGGCGGAGAGCGAGAAATGAGCGAAAAAACCCTGCGTCGTTAAGGGGTTAATCGTAATTCATGTGCTGTAACCTTTATCATAGTTAATGTATCAAATGGTGCAACATGAAGCCCTATCCAGGTAGCCACTAACAAAAGAGCCTATAGCTTTTTCTGTTCAGTGTAGAGATAGATGGTGCGATCACCCTAATGCGCACATGGATCGTCGCACCTATGTAAAGTACACCCTATATGCTGATAAGTAGATTCGCCTTATATACTGATTGGTAGACACGGTATTGATTAGTAGACACTATAAAGTACTATGCACTGTCAAGCCCTATTTCCCACACGCTAAGTCAGCACTTATGTCAGAGGAACTGGAGCTATTGGCACTGCTAGTTAAAAAAATAGATCCTAACATTAGTCCCCCCCCCCCTGACTTGTTTTGCCAGAGAACTGGCATCATCAGGGGTTTGGGCTATTAGTAATAATTTGATAATGTCTACTAATCAATACAGTGTCTACCAATCAGTATGGTGCGACAATCCATGTGCACATTAGGGTGATCTATCTCTACATTGAACAGAAAAAGCTATAGGCTCTTTTGTTAGTGGATACCTGGATAAGGCTTCATGTTACAAAATTTGATACATGAACTACGATAAAGGTTACAGCACATGAATTACGATTAAAGACAATACCGCTATTGACCACCCTCTATATCATTCCAAGCCCAATCTGAGCGTGATAATAAACGTCTTACTTACTGTCCAAGCCCGTTCCCCCTATATGCACTACTCAGTATGTTACTGAATACAGCAATATAAAACGGGTCATTATAGGCCTAGAGAGCTGTGTCACACAGTGTTTTTAATTTTTAGCGGGTAACACTGCGCTCCAGGGGTGTGGGAAGGTGATGTTTTTGAATGAGGGCCTTTCTGGATTGTGTGGATGAGAATCTCAGAGGTGTAGTTTGACAAGAGCTGCTGCGTCCTCTGGTTAACAGGGAGGAAACCCTGAAAGTAACAGATAATTTTCTGGAAGGAGTAACCAGTAGACGGTAGCGCTGCTAATGGCAGAGGTAGGTCTGATTGCTTGTCAGATTGCTTGACAGTGATACAAGTAAATTTGTATAATAAATAATTAACATTTATTGTCACAACTGGTTTACATAAAAGACTGGATTAAACAGGTAGGACAATGCGTTTCGGGGCGGATTTACCCCTTCTTCAGGTCCATAGGCTTCTGTAATGTGTAGAAACATTGTATCAAGTTCTATTCCATAACATATATATATATAAATACATATGGTTGTTATACCATAATGAAAGTATAAATACATATAGATTAATAGGTGGAAAAAAACAAAAAATATATATAAAAAATATATAGGGATTAATAAAGATTAAATAGATACAAATAAAAATAGATACAAATAAAAAGCAGTACGCATATTTAAAATTGTTATAAGATATTGGAGATTGATATATCAGTACAACATACAATAAATATTTGCAGTAGAGATACACGACTATGAGGCATTTGTAAACAGAAAATTGATTTTAAATCGTGATCTTGTAGGTGTAAGTTTTCACAGCTGGGGTGTATACATCTCAATCTAATGTATAGTAATAGATCTACTAACCTTTTTATACTTGGGGGGGAGCACATGGGATGTTCTATATGTAAACAATATTGACACTGGAGGGATAAATAATTTGATTAGATGAGGAACCTAAGAGTTTAACCCCTTAATGACCGCCCTATCGGGATTCTACGTCGGTCATTAAGGGTACTTCTTCTGACGCGACGCCTTTCTACAGCGCCGCGTCAGAAGATGATTTCGAGACATCGGGTCAGTATAGTGCCGGTGTCGGGCTGTGATATCACAGCCCAGACCCGGCACTAACACCCGGGATCGGAAAAACTCAGATCCCGGGTGTTTAACCCCTTACACGCCGCGGTCAAGCATGACCGCGGCGTGCAAGTGTGTCCCCCGTGGATCGAGGCTGTCGGCTCCTCTTCTCGCCGGGTCCTGCCTTCCTGGCAGGACCCGGCTGTAAGTAACTGAGCATGCGCAGCATGAAAAAAAAAACTACGAAAAACTTCCCGTAATATACAATTTTTCATCAAACACCATCACAAAAAATGTTCTAAAAAGTGATCAAAAAAAGCTACGTTCCCTAATATGATACGACTGAAAAGAACAACTCTTTTCACAAAAAATAAGCCCTCAACCAGGTCTAACAACATAAAAATACAGAAGTTATGGCAATAAAAATTGTCAATAGTAAAAACAATGCGATATTCTCCAATATTGGTTTTGCTCAGGAAAATTGAGCAAAGATAAGAAAAACTATATAAATGAGGTATCACCGCAATCGTAGTGAACCAGAGAATAAAGATAAAATATTATTTTTACATTACGGTGAGCGGGGGGGGGGAAATGCTAAAAATCCAAAATAAAAATTGATGATTTTGTTTGTGTCCCCCTTGAAATAGTTAATAAAATCTCATGAATAAGCTATAGACCCCCCTAAATGAATTATCTATACATTGTATCTCATTCCATAAAAAATAAGCCCTCATATGTTTGCATTACCCAAAAAAATAAAAATGTATAGGTAGTACAATGTGACAATACAAATCTGCAGTGAATGGCGGCTTCATTCAATCTATACTTGGCCGTGCGCCTGTACAGAAGTTTACCACAACATATGTGGTATCAGTACACTCTGGAGGAATTGGGCATCAAACGTTGCAGTGCATTTCATCATTTAATTTATTCTGAAACTGTCAGTTTGGCCTAAATGAATGTATTTTCCAAAAAAATTCCATAGTTTCTAAATCGCAGGTCCATATTGTTTTAACCCATGTGAAACACTTAAAGGGTTAATGGACTTAATAGAAGTTGTTTTACATACGTTGAGGGGTGAAGTTTCTATAGTGGGGTAATTTATGGGGTTTTACTATTATTTAGGCCTTACAAAGTCACTTGGAAGCTGAGTTTTCCCTCAAAATGTGAGTTTTGGCAATTTTCATGAAAATGAGAAAAATGTAATTTATCAAGCTTTTTGGGTAGTTTTGCTTCCTATCTGGAAAGCAGAACATTTCAAACTTGGAAAATGAAGAATTTTTACAAACTTTTGCCAAAATTTCACTTTTTTTCAGAACGAATCGCAAAATGTATCACTTAAATTTTATAACTAACATGAAGTACAATGTGTCACGAGAAAACATTCTCAAAATCACCGGGATATGTTAAAGCGTTCCGAAGTTATAACCAATTATCGTGAGACATGTCAGATTTGAAAAATCGAGTCTGGTCATTGAGCTGAAAACTAGTGTCGGTGATAAGGGGTTAATTGATGTCAAATAGTAGACCTGTTGTTAATTAGCTGCTAACCTTCATAGCTGAGCGCTGGGGAAAAAAAACAGTATTTAGCAGGCTGTTTGTTGCTGAGGTCTCTGTTATGCTGAAAACAGGAGTAGTTTCGGTTAAGGTATGGACTGGCAAGAAGTAAGTAGGCTGGGTGCAGGTTAGAGGAGAGGACTTAATTGGTATGAGGTCTGTACTGTCTGGCAGCAGCGTTGAAAGTGATTGCTGACAGCCAGAAGGTGGAAGCCTTTGTGGCTTTGTGAGTGGTCGTACTTACAAGATGGACATGTTTTTTTTTTTGTAAGGAGGGGGGGGGGGGATAAGAGTAATAGATCTGGGAATAAGGGGTAGATCAGGTACGTAGGGGTTACTTTCTGGCCCTACACTGGATACACTATGTTTTTAAACACATTTGTTTTTCATGGAGCTCCCAGTACCAAAGCTACTACTATTTTATGATTCAGTTATTGTCCGGATATGGGTAATTTTTTCTGCTAATGGCAGTTTTGGGTAAAAAGTTGTATAAATAATCCCTGCCATGACAAATGTATTTGTCGTATTTGTTTGTTTTATATTAATAAAAAGAATTTAACTACTATAATACTGCCGTTATTTACAACAATATAACTACTGTATATTCCGTCGTATAAGACGACTTTTGAAGACAGAAAAATCTTCTGTCTTGTCTGGGGTCGTCTTATACGCCGGTAATCGCGACCGCCCGCCGTGTATTCACGGCGGCGGTCGGGTCGTGCTGCATGGAGAGGGCTCACGGGCTGAGCCCTCTCCATAGGCGGTAAGTCTTTGCTGCATATTTCACAGCGTTGGCTGCCGGCAAAGTTGCCGGCAGCCTCAAAAAGATAGCGGCGCATGGGTGCCGCCATCTTACCTGGGATCGGTGCTCCCCGTGACGTCATCGGGGGCGGCAATCCGTCTCTATGGTAGCCTCGGGTCTTCCGAAAACCCGAGGCTATTTCGTTTTAACCCCTTCATTACAATGTGCTGATAGCTATATATAGCTGATATACTGTAGTATGGCAGTATATGGTAGGATCGATCAGACAACCTAGGGTTAAAGTACCCTAGGGAGTCTGAAAAATGGTATAAATAAAAATAAAAAAAAGTTAAAAAAAAAAAATTATAATAAAAAATTTCAAATCACCCCCCTTTCCCTAGAACTGACATAAATATAAATAAACAGTAAAAATCATAAACACATCAGGTATCGACGCATCCGAGAATGCCCGATCTATCAAAATATGATAACGTTTTTTTCAGTGCGTTTAACCCCGTAACGGAAAATAGCGCCCAAAGTCGAAAATGGCACTTTTTTGCCATATTGAAAAATATAAAAAAATCTATAAAAAGTGATCAAACGGTCGTACAGTCCAAAAAATGATATAATTGAAAATAGTATCAAATTTCGCAAAAAATTACACCACCCACAGCTCCGTACACCAAAGTATAAAAAAGTTATTAGCGCCAGAAGTTGGCAAAATCAAAAAAATAATTTTTGAACAGGAGGTTTTCATTTTTGTAAATGTATGAAAACATTCTAAAACCTATACAAATTTGGTATCCCCTTAATCGTACCGACCCAAAGAATAAAGTAGACATGTAATTTGAAAGACGTAATATCCAAGCCCACAAGAAAATGGCGCAAATGCGTTTTTTCACCATTTTCATTGCATTTGGAATTTTTTTCCCGCTTCTGAGTACATGACATGGAATATTTAATAAAATAAAAATTTAAGGTACAGTATGGTAACATTTACAGTAAAATGGACGATGGTGATGTTGTTGTTGTATGCCTTATGTTTATGAGCGACAGTTTTCCTGCTATATACCTGCATGTCATAAGAATTTAAATTAAAAAAAGGACCATGTTAAATTCAAATCTGTTTTTTTTTAAATTTACCGGTGTTTTGTGTGCGTTGGAAAAGGGGTAGTCTTATACGGCAAATATATCTTAAACTCTATATTTTAACAGGAAAGTAAGGGGGTTGTCTTATACACCAGGTCGTCTTATACGCCGGAATATACGGTACTATAATACTGCCCCCAGGTCTAGTTTCCCTCCCCCTTACTGCAGCCAGTCCTATTCCCCCCTCCCCTCCTACCCACTGTTCTAGTTTCCCCCTCCTGCCCGGTTCTAGTTTCCCACCTGCAGTCCCCAGTTCTAGTCTCCCCCTCTTGCCCCGTTCTATTCCCCCAGTTCTATTCCCCCTCCTCTCCTGCTCCCAGTTCTATTTCCCCCTCCAGCCCCCAGTTCTATTTCCCCCTCCTCTCCTGCCCCCAGTTCTATGTTCTATTCCCCCCTCCCCTCCTGCCCCCAGTTCTAGTTCCCCTCCTGCCCCCTGTTCTAGTTCCCCCTCTGCCCCCAGTTCTATTCCCCCTCCTGCCCCCAGTTCTATTCCCCTTTCTGCCCTCAGTTCTATTCCCCCAAGTTCTAGTTTACCCCTCCAGCCCCCAGTTCTAATTCACTCCTGCAGCTCCCAGTTCTAGTTCCCCCTTTCTGCCCCTAATTCTAGTTCCCCCCCTTCTGCCGCAGTTCTAGTTTTCTCTCTGCTGCCCCCAGTTCTAGGTCCCCTCTCCGCCCTAGTTCTAGTGCCCCCTTCCCCCAGTTCTAGTTGCCCTCCCCCCCTAGTTCTAGTGCCCCCTGCTGCAACAGTTCTAGTCTCCCCTGCAGCCCCCAGTTATATTCCCCTCTCCCCTCCTGCCCCCATTTCTAGTCCCCCCTAATGCAGCCCCCGGTTCTAGTTCCCCCTTCTGCCCCCAGTTCTAGTTCCCCCCTGCTGCCCCCAGTTCTAGTTCCCCCCCTGCTGCCCCCAGTTCTAGTTCCCCCCTGCATCCCCCAGTTCTAGTTCTCCCCTGCTGCCCCCAGTTCTAGTTCCCCCATGCTGCACCCAGTTCTAGTTCACCCTCCTGCCCCCAGTTCTATTCCCCCTCCTCCACCGAGTTCTAGTTCCCCCTTCTGCCCTCAGTTCTATTCCCCCAAGTTCTAGTTTACCCCTGCAGCCCCCAGTTCTAATTCTCCCCTGCTGCCCCCAGTTCTAGTTCCCCTCTCCCCCCTAGTTCTAGTGCCCCCCTGCTGCAACAGTTTTAGTCCCAGTTATATTCCCCTCTCCCCTTCTGCCAACCTTTATTAGTCCCCCCTCATGCAGCCCCCAGTTCTAGTTCCCCCTGCTGCCCCGAGTCATATCCCCCTCCCCTCCTGTCCCCAGTTCTAGTCCCCCCCTGCAGCCCTCAGTTTTAGTTCCCTTCCCCCCCTACTTCTAGTCCCCCCTGCTGCCCCATTCTAGTTCCCCTCCCCCCATAGTTCTCCCCCTGCTGCCCCCAGTTCTATTCCCCCCCTGCAGCCCCCAGTTCTAGTTTCCCTTCTCCCCTCCATAGTTCTAGTGCCCCTCTGCTGCAGTTCTAGTTCCCCTTTCCCCCCTTAGTTCTAGTGCCCCCCTGCTGCCCCAGTTCCAGTCTCCCCTGCAGCCCCCAGTTCTATTCCCCCTACTGCCCTAGTTCAATTCCCCCTCCTCTCCTGCCCCTAGTTCTATTCCCCTCCTCTTCTTCCCCTAGTTCTATTCCCCCTCCTCTCCTGCCCCCCAGTTCTATTCCCCCCCGCCCCTCCTGCTCTCATTTCTAGTCCCCCCTGCAGCCCCTAGTTCTATTCCCCCTCCCCTCCTGCTCCCATTTCTAGTCCCCCCCTGCAGCCCCCAGTTCTAGTTCCCCACGCCCCGTCCAGTTCCCCCTTCTGCCCCAAATCTAGTTACCCCCTGCAGCCCCCAGTTCTAGTCCTCCCGCCTGCAGACCCCAGTTCTAGTCCCTCCTCCTGCCCCGAGTTCTATTACCCCACATTACCCGAAATCAAACAAAACTGGTGCCAATCAAAATTGTTACATTTGTGCTGGTTTGTGATGCTCAATTTTTTGTTTGTGCTGCTTTTGTTTTGAATATATTAACTAAAGGTCAAAAGGTCAGCCAGCCCCCACCCTCACACACATTAACCAAATCAAACAAAAGTGGTGTCAAACATTTGTGCTGGTTTGTGAAGCAAAATTTTTTGTTTGTGCTGCTATCATTTTTAAGGTATTTTTAGGGGTTTACATAAGTTATGGTGTTTACTATGAACTGCTATAAAAGCAAACCCAGTGACACTTCTCTGGTTTGGTCACCAGAGGGAACTAGCAAACACATTGGGGCAGATTTACTTACCCGGGCCATTCGCGATCCTGCGGCGCATTCTCTGCGCTGGATTCAGGTCCGGCCGGGATTTATTAAGGTAGTTCCTCCGCCGTCCACCAGGTGGCGCTGCTGCACTGAAAAGCATCAGAACGCACTGGAGTTCACCGCGTGCATGCCAGCGCCGATGCACCACAATCCGATCGCGTGCGCCAAAATCCCGGGGCAATTCAGGGGAAATCGGCGCAAATCGGAAATATTCGGGTAACAGGTTGGGAAAATGCGAATCGGGCCCTTAGTAAATGACCCCCATTGTACTCTGGAAGGAATGAACTCTGCTGACCTCTGGAAAAAATGATCAATACATTAAAAATGATAGCAGCACAAACGTAAATATTTGCTGCACAAACGTTTGACACCAGTTCTGTTTGATTCGGTTAATGTGGGGCGACGTCTTCGGGGAGGGGGGGGGTGTTGACCGCTATCATGGCAGCCCTGAGGTCCAATCAGGACCCCAGGAATGTCCGCTGGCAGTGCCTCTAAGATGCTGTGACGGCATCTTAAAGACACAGGGGGTCATTTACTAAGGCCTGATTCGCGATTTCCCGACGAGTTACCCGAATATTTTCGATTTGCGCCGATTGTACCTGAATTGCCCCGAGATTTTGGCACACGCGATCGGATTGTGTCGCATCGGCGCCGGCATGCGCGCAACGGAAATAGGGGGGGCGTGGCCGAACGATAACCCGATGTATTCGGAAAAACCGCCGCATTTAAAAACAGAAAATGTGTCGCTCTGGACGCGCTTACCTTCACTCAGCCGGCCTCGGTGAATTCTGGTGCGTTCAGATGCTTTTCAGCGCAGCAGCGCCACCTGGTGGACGGCGGAGGAACTACCTTATTAAATCCCGTCCGGACCCGAATCCACCGCAGAGAACGCGGCGCTGGATCACGAATGGACCGGGTAAGTAAATCTGCCCCACAGTGTTAACCTATGCACGTGCATAAGCTGACACAGCTTATACCCTGCAATAAATCAGTAAAAAAATGTTCTTAAATAAAAATAAATTAATAAAAATGCCCATGAACCCCATAAACATATAAAAAGACGCAAAAAAGTCTAAATTATAACACAAACCCCACATATATAATAGTGCACCCTCGCGGATGCAAGGCAGAGGGGTTGTTGCGAATACGTCCCACCATGTAGCTTGCAGCCTGTGTAGGGTCTGATCAACCCCACAGCATGTCACTACATAACACAGGGGAGCACTGCAGCAGTAGAGTCTGCCTGGTAAGGCAGGAGTTAATGCTTGATGTGATGTAATATGTGTTAACCAATCACATGTGTTATCCTAATGAATCTGTGAGCTGAGATGTAATTGGAGGAGTAGCCACCACCTGACCAGTGGGAGTAACAAAACCCCTGGTCAGGAAACTTCAGGAGCTCAGAAGAAGAGTTCTCTCTCAGAAGAGAGTCCAGTGTGAGGAGAGAGTTCACTCTCTCAGATCAGAGTAGAGACTCTGAGGAGTCACTGCAGCCAGCACACCAGACCAGAGCAGGTGAGCCCAGCTCCCTGCCTGAAGAGTGGAGCTAAGAGCTAGTTAGTGAGAGGAAAGGGGTATCATCCTACCTTCAAGGGTGATATCTGAAGCAACCCAGGACAAGCTGAAGTATCCTACTAGGACACAGCTATCTTCCAGCCTGCCCATTGCATCCAGGCTGATGTTCTACTCCTGTGGCTCCCTCCAACTGCATCTCCAGCATTCTACCATTCTGTTAAGGCACGTTGCTATGGTTCCTGTCCGTTCCAATAAAGAACTGTAAGTTGTTTTTGTTCAAATTCTGCCTCTGTCTGGTCCCTGCTACTACGGCTGTCACCATCATGGGCACCCTGTCCACTACACTGGGACTCATACTCCAGACCCCAAAGGGTTGCCCCAGGGAGAACCGCTATAGCAGCCTCTCCCTCATCATTTCTTGCCAACACCACCCTGCTGGAGACCTGCCAGGCTGTAGGACAGCCCTCCGGTTCCCCATACCAAGTTCCGTGACACTAGCGTGCCTAGGCCTCAACCGCCAGCCACTCAGGTACTGCGGGCCCCGGCTGACTCCAGGCCCCAAGAAAAGGCTAGGCCCCGGTGGGGGATGTTGCAATAGCATCACAGCATCTATTACGACCAGTAGATTTAAAAAAGATCATTATAGAACCCGCTTGATAAACATCGTAGAAAAAAAAACCCATTAAAAACCCACCAAAAATTATGATTTTTACCTATTTCATCCCACAAAGAATGCAAGAAAAAGTGTTAAAAAAAAAAAGAGTGGCCCGCAAAAAACATGCCATCAACTGTTATGTCACTTGGAAGACGGCGATGCAAAAATGAACAAAACATTTTCCTGTCGTGTATGTACTGTATAAAGAGCAATGTGCATTTTCTTGAAAAGTTAGTATTAATTATTTTAATACAGTAAAAAGGTCTGGTTTGGGTGGACTAAGCAATTAAGTTTTAACCACAGGAATTATTTGGAAGTGAGATTTTGGGGATATTCTGTGATATTTGAAGGCATAAAAGAGAAAATATTTTATAAATATTAATTGGATTTTTTATTTTATAACTATTAACATGTTGCTTTTTTATTTTCAGAGATGCAAAAAATATGGCCAAGGATGTTAATTCTGCTCTAATTGATATTTTATGTGCTGAGCTGCACGTGGAAAAACTTGATGCAATGAAAATACTTGCCTCATTAAAAGATGAAAAAAGATATTTACAGGACATTTGGTGTTGATCTTCAAGTTACTATACTGCAATCCTCAAAAATTACCTATTCTGTGATCCATTGCAGTTATATAGACCAGAATAAATTGTATTGAAAAATTATCTGATTTGTTATTTCCAATTTTATAGGGGAGTAGTTGTAATAGCTATAACGTATCCAAGAAGAAATAGATTGGCACTCACCAAGGGATGTCATCTGATCAGGGTTATTCTTTATTTTACATACTTACAGGCGGTCCCCTACTTAAGAACACCCGACTTACAGACAACCCATAGTTACAGACAGACCTCTCTGACCTCTGGTGAAGCACTCTGAATGTTTTACTGTAGTCCCAGATTGCAATGATCAGCTGTAAGGTGTCTGTATTGAAGCTTTATTGATAATCCTTGGTCCCATTACAGCAAAAAAGGTTTAAACTCCTATTGTCACTGGGGCCCAAATTTTTTGGCTGGATCTACAATTACAGTTTCGACTTACATACAAATTCAACTTAAGAACAAACCTCTGGACCCTATCTTGTATGTAACCTGTAACTGCCTGTATATATTATTATACTGCGGCAACTGTGTGATGCCATCATGTCAATATGGACCAAAATCTCTGAGGAATGCTTCCAGCACCTTGTTTAATCTATGCCACAAAGAATTGAGGCAGTTCTAAAGGCAAAAGGGGGTCCAACCCGTTACTAGCATGGTCTACCTAATAAAGTGGCCGGTGAGTGTATAACATAAGTCTCCAGCAGTTGATGATTAAGCAATGGGTTTGGGTAAGTAGCTGCTTTGTAGCAGACACTAGACGCAGTGGGGCACATTTACTAAGCTCCATGATGATATGCAGGTAGTGTGTGATAGTGACATGTGTCATTTGTGTTGTGTTCTGATTGATTTCCTTTGTTGCTAACAGAGCTCATTAGTTAAAGGGACCCCTCTGCACCATTATCCCAACCTGGCCTGGTGCAGCTATCCTTTCTTGCCACTAGCAGTACATTTTAGTAGATTGCATCTGTAAATACTTTATCCTTGTTTATGCTTTTCCCCGTTTGCATTCATTGCACTTGGCTCATCCCTAATTCCTTCCCTTACAATAAACCTGCCAAGTTGTTTTACTCTTACCTATTGTGAGTGTGTGTTAAGCTTAGGCTTTCCTGAGTCAACCCCTGGTAGAAGAGGAAAACCCTCCTGCTTACCTGCCAGTGTCAGTCATCCATCTATGTTGAATCCTAAATGGGATCCAATTAAAAAATGTACACAAAAGATATTGAACAGGCCTAAGCCAATACTTATGCTCCGCCCCTTACTCCATCCCCACACACTATTATTACAACCTCAGTGCCATTCATCTCCCCCTCACATTGTGACCCCCCAGAACCCTCTCACATTGTAGCCCCTTAGTTTGCCCCTTTTTTTGTGCCCACCCCAGCAGCTCCCCCTGATGTTGTACCACCCAGCAACTCCCACCTTTATTGTGCCGCCAGGAGCAGGGGCTCCATCTCACATTGTAGCCCCTCATATTGTGCCCCCCCCCAGCAGGTCCTTCTCACATTGTGCCCCCAGCAGCTCCCCCTGTTATTGTGCCACCTCAGCAGCTACCACTGTTATTGTTCCACCCAGCAGTACGGGCTTTCTCTCACATTGTAGCCCCTCTTAATGTGCCCCCCCACCCAGCTCTCCATCTTTTTTTGCCCCTTTATTGTGCCCACCTCCAACAGCTCCCCTTGTTAATGTGCCCCCAGCAGCTCCCCCTGTTATTGTGCCACCTCAGTAGCTACCACTGTTATTGTTCCACCCAGCAGTATGGGCTTTCTCTTACATTGTAGCCCCTCTTATTGTGCCCCCCCCCCAGCAGGTCCTTCTCACATTGTGCCCCCAGCAGCTCCCCCTGTTATTGTGCCACCTCAGCAGCTACCACTGTTATTGTTCCACCCAGCAGTACGGGCTTTCTCTCACATTGTAGCCCCTCTTAATGTGCCCCCATCCAGCTCTCCATCTTTTTTTCCCACTTTTATTGTGCCCACCTCCAACAGCTCCCCTTGTTAATGTGCCCCCATCTTATTGTGCTATCCTCCCCAGCAATTACCCCTTTTATTGTGCCCCCCACAGTAAAATAAAAAACACTAACCTTTCCATGTTCCCTCGCAACACCTCCTCTCTTCTCTGCTTCTGCTGTGTGTAACAGTGAAGCCGGTAGGCAGCAATGACATCATCACGTGGTGCCGGGATCTGCAGGCTCTCTGCTCAATCGCTGTAATCAGAATGGTCGGTTTTCAGAGGATGCCAACAGAGCTGATGTCCTGCCACATACCACCCACCGGGGCAGGAAAGTGGGACAGAGCCCGAAAATCTGGACTGTCCTCCTAGATCTGGAAATCAGGCGATACCTTTTTGAGGCTAACTGAGTATATTTGATGGTGAGCTTTCGAGAATACTAGTTTTCTTCATCAGACATGATGTTATGCAAGAAACAGAAAATTCACAGCATTTTATACATACTAAACAGTGATCATCAAAGGATATTAAAAAAAAAAAACCTCTAAAACAACAGATTGATAAAAACAGGGACATCTTATTTACAACAGGATGGCAAAGTCTCCATCACCACAGGCACAAGTGCTCAGCCAGTTCACCAGAGCTGTGTTGTGAACCTTTCCTCCTATGAGCCTGACAAACATGAGATGTCAGTTCTCTTCAAAGGTCTGTCCTTCTGCCCTGCAAGATCTCTGGACAAAATTAAACTCTGCAATGACATGGAGGAATTCTTCAGAAAAATAAGACTCAGAGAATATTTCCATGACAGAGACTCTCCTCACAGCACAGATTTGGAGACAGGACAGTTCAACAGCAACCCAACAAAAAGATCTACCTGGACCCCCAAATCTGGAACCAACTCAACACTGGATACATACATTGACCACTTCAGAAAAAAAGTGAAAACTGAAATCCTGGGGAAAAGAAAGAAACAAGTAAATAACCTAACCCTGCAGGAACAAAGGGCTATTATATCATTGAAAGCAGACAAAGGGGGTGCAATAGTCATAATGAATACCTCTGACTATATCAAGGAGGCAAACAGACAGCTGTCCAACCCCATTCATTATAGTAAACTTGAGAGTGATCCAACAGAGGCCTACAAGATGCAACTTATTGATATGACCAAGAAGTTTTCATCTGAGATGCAACACAAGGTCCACCTTCTCATCCCAGAGGATCCCAGGCCAGGCTGTTTCTATATGCTCCCCAAGATACACAAAGATGGCAATCCAGGAAGGCCTATTATTTCTGGCATTGGCACCTTGACGGAAAGTATCTCAGGTTGGGTGGAAAATCTCCTTAAACCCCTGGTCAGAAACACTCCTAGCTACATCCAGGACACTACTGACCTTTTAAATAAACTCAAGACTGTAGGCCCACTTCCTGATGGTACAATTCTGGCCACCATGGATGTGGAATCTCTATACACTAACATCCCCCATAAAGATGGAATAGAGGCATGCCGGGCACACATGGAGAAGCACAACTTACCAACAGAACTGGTCTCAGATCTCATACAATTTGTGCTCACCCACAACTATTTTTCATTTGGAGAGGATCTGTACCTACAGTGTATGGGAACATCCATGGGTTCAAGGTGTGCACCACAGTATGCCAATCATTTTATGGCTGAACTGGAAGGTGCTTACTTATCCACATGCACCACAAAACCCATGATCTTTCTCCGTTATATTGATGATATTCTGATCATCTGGACTGCAGGTGAGGAGGCCCTAATTCAATTCCATGAGGGCTACAACAACTTTCACCCCACCATCAATCTGAAACTAAGCTATTCAGATACACTTTCTGGATACCACCATACAGATTAAAGACAGCCACTTAACCACAACAATATTCCATAAACCTACAGACAGAACGGCCTACCTGAGAAATAACAGCTTCCACCCCAAAGGCCAAACCCCAGGCCATACGCTACAACCGTATATGTTCAGACAAGAAAGATCTGGAAAAACACCTCCTGGAGCTCAGGTCTGAATTTCTCCAGTTGGGCTACAGACCAAAAGTGACTGATAACCAAATAGGTAAAGCAGCAGCCATCAACAGAGATGATTTACTCAAATATAAGGAGACCCAACAGGAGGCCAGAGTGCCCCTAGTAGTTACCTACAGCCCACAACTGGAGATCCTACGTCACATTGCCAAGGAACTCCAACCGATTCTACATAAAGACACAAGATTAAAAGAAATATTTCCAGTCCCTCCTCTCCTGTCCTTCCGGCAACCACCAAACCTGAAACAACTGGTTGTCCGGAGTGCCCTGAGACCTCCATCAGAAAATGGTACCTCACCCTGGCTGCAAAGCAGGTGTAAAACATGCCAGCACAACCGCACAAGTGACCAGGTACCTGTACCTCAATCACAGCAGGTACATCAGATCAAGGGAACCTTTTCCTGCAGGTCCTCTAATGTGGTCTACCTCATCATGTGTCAGCAGTGTCCAACCACAGGCCTTTATGTTGGAGAAACAGGTCAGAGACTCCATCAACGTATGAACTCGCACAGAGCTGATATTAAAAATGAAAGGAAAGATCTGCCAGTAGCTGCACATTTCTCCAGAGAGGACCACACTATGGAGGATTTGCAGATTACTGTTTTAATGGGACATTTTAAGACACAGAGGGAAAGGAAAGAATGGGAGTATAAATTGATGAGGAGATTCAACACCTTGCAAAGTGGTCTTAACATTCATGCCAGCTTCATGACCTCCTACCTCTGACCTGGAGGCCACAAGCAGATAAGAGCCAGGGCTCATGTGTCTCGCCTCATAGGTTTTTAATGTTTTTATTGCCATCCTGTTGTAAATAAGATGTCCCTGTTTTTATCAATCTGTTGTTTTAGAGGTTTTTTTTTTTTAATATCCTTTGATGATCACTGTTTAGTGTGTATAAAATTCTGTGAATTTTCTGTTTCATGCATAACATCATGTCTGATGAAGAGAACTAGTATTCTCGAAAGCTCACCATCAAATATACTCAGTTAGCCTCAAAAAGGTATCGCCTGATTTCTTCACTCTTCTTCTGCTCTCCATGGCTAACACGGTACAAATCTACACTACTAGCTCCTAGATCTGGGGCAGTTGGGAGGTATGCTAAACAGCATTAAGTATTTATCAGGATATACATGGATAATGTCCTCACCGACTATGATGGAACAGGCTGTTTATAATTAACCTGAGGTGCAAAACGAGTAACTCTGGAAAAGGCTCTTAAACTGTCAGTCATGAAAAATGACTGCTGCTAAAACAGAAAACAGAAACAAGAAACTAAATTCCCTCGAGTGGGAGTAATACTGTTTTTTTCCCAATTTATTTCTAGGCCTGAGAACTGACCAAATCTCGTGACCAAATTAAATATTTCTACTAGAGTCTCCTCCGGTCTCTGTATAGTCATCAGGATATCATCTGCGTACAGGGATATCTTATCCCTCTCGCCCCCACTCCCCCACCCCTTAATCCACTTTGTCTGTCTAATCAATATAGCCAAGGGTTCTATGAATAGGGCAAAGAGTAGGAGCAAGAGGGGACATCCCTGCCGCATGCCGCGAAACAAGGGAAAAGGGCTGGACAGATTTCCATTTATATTTATCCGTGCTGATGGGGATGAATAAAGGACACGCACCCACTTAACAAAATTGTTCCCTAGACCAAACCTCTCTAAAGTCTTCCACAAAAAGCGCCACTTCACCCTGTCGAAGGCGTTTACAGCATACAATGACAGGATGGAGCGAGCCTCCCCCTCTACCAACTGGATATCTAAGAACAATCTGTGCAAATTATAGTCCGTACCCCTTGCAGGGATGAACCCATTTTGATCAGGGTGCCATAATTTTAGCCAGGATTTTTGCATCACAGTTGAGCCCATATCTAAAGATTCTTTCCCTTTTTAAAAAAAATAATACTATAGATGCCTCCCGCATCGAGTCTGATACCGAACCCTGCTTAAATGCTTCAGCAAAAACCTGTGTTAGAATGGGAATCAATGCTTTATCTACAGGTTTATAGAATGCAAATGGCAGTCCATCCAGCCCTGGTGCTGAATCCGCTGACACTTCATTAATTGCTTGCTGGATTTCCTCCCTCGACACCCTGCACTCCAATAAACGACTCTTTCCTTTTGAGAGTCGAGGGAAGGGGATGGTACGAGGAAATCATCCAGCTCCGCATCTGAGGGGCCTAATTCCGACTCATATAGGGCTGAATAAAATCTGCTAAAGGCTTCCAAAATACGTTTTTGGTCCTGAACTACTTCACCTTCTTGATTACGAATGCTAAAGATTCCCTCCTTTAGTTTGCTCCTAGCCACCCGAGCTGCTAATAATTTTCCCGGTTTTCCCCCTTCCGCAAAGTTCCTTTGCCCAGTGAAAAAATTCCTTTGTTGAGCCTTTTTTTTGAGCGAATAGATTATAGGATGCCTGGGCTTTAAATAATGCATCTCTATTCTGTCTTGAGGGGACTGCTGTTACTTGTTGTTGTTCTTCTACCTACCTTTCAATCCCTCTTCCTCCCTCCTGAATTGTTTCTTTGGCCAAGAAATGTCGTTATAATAAATCCCGCGTTTATATGCTTTCAGGGCATCCCAAACTAACAACGGATTACTGGCGCCATCATTTTGTCGCCAGAATCCAGTTATCAGTGTTGACATCCTCTCAGCACTATCCAGGACCACCAACCAATGGGGATTCAGCCGGAAGGGTCGCACCCCACTCACCTCAACCCCTTCTGCCATATTGACCCACACACTGATTGGCGCATGGTCAGAAATCACTATAGGTTCATATTTCATCCTTTTGACATATGTCATTAATTTATCATTTGCCAGACATAGATCTATCACATTGTGGAGTGCGTGCGACTTATACAAGAGAATGATTTTTTATCCTGATACTTGACTCGCCATACATCCTTAAAAAATTCTATTCTTCACAAAACTCTTTTAGCCCTGCTCTTCTACCTATAATTTGAAAACCCCTCAAGCCCTGTCAATTGAGTTGTCCAGGCATGCATTAAAATCTCCCAGAACCAATATAGGACACTCCCCCTTGGCAGAGCTGAATTCAATCAGAAGGTTCAGGACTTAATAGGAAAAAGGGGGGGGGGGAGATATAGAAAAATCGTAAAAAGTGTATTTTATATAGATCACAGTATATGAAAATAAATCTGCCCTTCTTGTCTATCTTTGTATAACTGATTTTAATATCCACCCTATTATGAATCAGAACCGACACCCCCCCTAGAGAAGATTGAGCCAGTCTGGTCACTGCCCATTTTTTATTCAACCACCCTGATGTTTTATCTGTTAAATGAGTCTCCGTTAGGCAGATTATTCCGGGTAAATGACGGGTGATTAAATCTTCAACCATACATCTTTTTCAAAATCCGAAACAAAAACGAAATTGCAACCTGCAGGGGTTAGCATAGGTTGAAAAGAGGCAGTTCCACTTATCCTTTAAGAAGTTAATTCTTCCTAATAAGCATGAGTTAGGCCGGGGTTAAATCCACAAATAAGCGCAGAAAAAAAAGCACAGTCTTTGACTCCCACAGAAATTCATTCAAGATGTTAATCTTTAGGATGCAGATAACGAGTAGTTATATCCACAGGGGGGTACAACAAACAAATGCAATCTGAGCACCGTATCTCAGGAATACGCACCAAGAGCAACTCATGCACCAGCAGCCAAGACACTGGGTTAGTACAATTAATAGGGTTAGCAAATTAATTAGCTCTGTCCTTCAGTATATCCAAATTTTCCAAATTTATGCAGAGTTTTAGCCATAACATTAAACAGGGCTTTTTAGTTATTTGACTCTAGAGGTGCTAGAAGCCTGCACAGAGTCAACATATAAAGAACGAATGTTCAGACAAAAACTCAAACCTCCTCCTTATGCTGCCATCAGGCTGTCTTCTGACCGTCTGGCTGTCTTCTGACCGTCACGAACACTGAGGGGGACTCCCTCAACGTTCTTCCCTCGAAGTTCTTAGCCAAGGCTGCTACGGCTGGTCAGCATAGCAACGGGCCACGCTCGCCTGCCGCCCTGCTTCACCTGCTGCACTTTGTCCTCCGGAGGAAACTCCTGCAACCAGCGATACGATGTGAGGAGAATACGCGGTTCATTGTGTTCTGTGTCTCCATCTACAAGCGCCTCATCGTACCTCCAGGTCAACCATCGTTCGGCTTGTTTCTCTGCCATAAAGACGCCGAGCCCCTGAAGACCTGTCGGGATCAGCCTCCCAGCATGCTTCGGACACTCCGTAGTGAAGGGGGAGGAGCGGGGACACGTCCTCTCACGTCATCCCGCTCTCACGATCTGATATTCTCACTTTAAACCTCAATATTTCAGGTTTATTATTATTCATCATGCAATCGCGTACAACACTCCCAACGGTTATGGCAGAGTTTAAAATCTTTTCCGAACTATCTAACTTCAAGGTGAATCTCTCCAAATCCGAAATACTTAGTGTTAACCTGTCTGACACCCTAGTGGGAGATATTAAGAAGGAGTTTCCCTTCCGTTGGGCCGAGGATGCTATTACGTATCTGGGGATACAAATCCCAACAGATTAGTCTAATCTTTTCCAGGTTAATTATCAGCCCCTTCTAACGTCAATTGAGAAGGATCTTCTCGTCTGGAAGCGCCTTCCGCTCTCCTGGTTTGGCAGGATTAGTGTAATTAAAATGGACATCCTGCCAAAATACTCTATTTCTTCCAAACAATCCTCCTACACGTGGCTCCTCCCTTTTTTAGTAGTCTTAAAAGAGTAATATCAGGCTTTATATGGGACTCCTCCAGACCCCGGATGTCACACAACCTCCTCACCAGGCCTAAAGAATTAGGAGGAACGGGTTTGCCTGACATAGGTCTGTACTATGAAGCCTCTTTGTTAGCTTGCCTAGCGGATGAAGTCTTGAGTTCGCCCTCCAAGTTGTGGGTGATGTTGGAAGCCTTAAATCTGACACCTTTGATGGCATCCTTCTGGCTTACCACCACAAATTGGGATGAAACACCACAATTTGACTTCCACACCTGGCCCTATGTCACCAATAATTTTAGATCCTAGGTGTCCCTTGCGAGACCTGAATCCTGATATTTTTGGACTTCCGTCAACCTCGGCGGTGCAGGTGCGACTTGCACTGGTAGGTCGCAATGTACAATCCCTGAGTGGGTGGTTTCCCACAGACATGAGGGGTAGTAGATGGTTTATGGCTAATCAATTGAGTAGTTTTATACAGTCACTAGGCCCCACACAATCGCTCACACAGGAACTGACATTTATAGAACATATTTTCACGAACAAGGCCGCTCCTAGAAAATCCGATTGCATGCGACACAATCCCCTTCTAAATCCCTGTCCCAGCAACGCGATCTCCGAAAACGTTGGAAAACCAGATGGGAATGTGGCCGCGGGACCCTTAGTAAATATGCGCCATTCAATTTATATGTTACTACATTTAGATAAGTACCGTATATACTCATGTATAAGCCGAGTTTTTCAGCACAAAAAATGTGCTTAAAAAACGTCCCCTCGGCTTATACACGAGTCACAAGTTAAAACACAACACTTAAAAAATAATAAACTTATATACTCACCCTCCTGCAGCCCTGATCTGCAGCGCTGCTCCCCCGATGTCCGCGCGGGTCCTCTTCTGGCTTCGGTGCCCGCCTTCTGTACATCGCGCTAGGCGCCGCCATTGCTGTCTCCAAGGCGGCGCCTAATATGACGTCATCAGCGGCGCCCAGCGCGATGTACAGGAGACGGGCACCGAAGCCTGAAGAGGACCCGCCAGACATCGGGGGAGCAGCGCCGCAGATCGGGGCCACCGGAGGGTGAGTATATTTATTATATACGTATAAATATATTTATATAAGTTTTTTTTTTTTTAATGCTGGGCAGTGCTGTATACTACTGGGCGCAGGCTGAGCAGTGCTGTATACTACCGGGGGTAGGCTTGGCAGTGCTGTATACTACTGGGGGCAGGCTGGGCAGTGCTGTATACTACTGGGGGCAAGCTGGTCAGTGCTGTATACTACTGGGGGCAATCTGGGAAGTGCTGTACACTACTGGGGGCAAGCTGGGCAGTGCTGTATACTACTGGAGGCAAGCTGGGCAGTGCTGTATACTACTGGAGGAAAGCTGGGAAGTGCTGTTTACTATTGGGGGCAGGCTGTATACTACTGGGGGCAGGCTGTATACTACTGGGAGCAGGCTTTATACTACTGGGGGCAGGCTGTATACTACTGGGGGCAGGCTGGGGTGGCTGTATACTACTGGGGGCAGGCTGTATACTACTGGGGGCAGGCTGGGATGGCTGTATACTACTGGGGCAGGCTGTATACTATAGGGGGCTGGCTGGCTATATACTGGGGGGGGGTCTGTGACCAATTCATTTGCCACCCCCGGCTTATACTCGAGTCAATAGGTTTTCCCAGTTTTTGGTGGTAAAATTTGGGATCTCGGCTTATACTCGAGTATATACGGTAATAAGATCAACTAATGTTCATGTTTTTAACCCTCTCCTATCAAGAACTATCTAAGAACATACTGTTATAAAGAGTGATCAGCTTAACAGGAATTAATTGCAAAGTCAATATTTGCCTAGAAAATTAACTTTTTCCCCCAAAACACATTTCAATTTCATTGCAGGCCTGCCTTTAAAGGAGCAGCTAACATTGTTTCAGTGATTGCTCCATTAACACAGTTGTGGGTGTTGATGAGGAAAGGACTGGAGCAGGGGCGTAACTAGGAGAGGCCGGGCTCCATAGCAGATTTTCTCATGGGGCCCCCCTTCCCCTTAAAAAATATACATATTTGTAAAATTACACACATTTATACACTCAAATATACACACATTTACACTCACCGGCCACTTTATTAGGTACACCATGCTAGTAGCGGGTTGGACCCCCTTTTGCTTTCAGAACTGCCTCAATTCTTTGTGGCATAGATTCAACAAGGTGCTGGAAGCCTTCCTCAGAGATTTTGGTCCATATTGACATGATGGCATCACACAGTTGCCGCAGATATGTCGGCTGCACATCCATGATGCGAATCTCCCAATCCACCACATCCCAAAGATGCATTTGAGTACAGCGAACTCATTGTCATGTTCAAGAAACCAGTCTGAAATGATTCCAGCTTTATGACATGGTGCATTATCCTGCTGAAAGTAGCCATCAGATGTTGGGTACATTGTGGTCATAAAGGGATGTACATGGTCAGCAACAATACTCAGGTAGGCTGTGGCGTTGCAACGATGCTCAATTGGTACCAAGGGGCCCAAAGAGTGGCAAGAAAATATTCTTCACACCATGACACCACCACCACCATCCTGAACCGTTCATACAAGGCAGGATGGATCCATGCTTTCATGTTGTTGACGCCAAATTCTGACCCTACCATCCAAATGTCGCAGCAGAAATCGAGATTAATCAGACCAGGCAACGTTTTGTCAATTTCGATGAGCTTGTGCAAATTGTAGCCTCAGTTTCCTGTTCTTAGCCGAAAGGAGTGGCACCCGGTGTGGTCTTCTGCTGCTGTAGCCCATCTGCCTCAAAGTTCGACGTACTGTGCATTCAGAGATGCTCTTCTGCCTACCTTTTTTTTCTTTTTTTCTTTTTCGGACCATTCTCTGTAAACCCTAGAGATGGTTGTGCGTGAAAATCTCAGTAAATCAGCAGTTTCTGAAATACTCAGACCAGCCATTCTGGCACCAACAACCATGCCACGATCAAAGGCACTCAAATCACCTTTCTTCCCCATACTGATGCGCGGTTTGAACTGCAGGAGATTGTCTTGACCATGTCTACATGCCTAAATGCACAGAGTTGCCGCCATGTGATTGGCTGATTAGAAATTAAATGTTAACGAGCAGTTGGACAGGTGTACCTAATAAAGTGGCCGGTGAGTGTATATTATAGCTGTTTGAGTATTAGGTTTTTAGACATTAAAGTCCCTTAGACCTTCTCTGGCTTATCGTTCTTTTACTAATAATGCTTGTGTTCTTTTATGTTGTCTCTCAAGTGAAGCTATTTGCCCTATAAGTGCCCTAACTTCTTTTTTTTGTTCTTGCTCCCTTCTCCATAAGATAACCTCTAACTAACAGTTTTTGTCACTAAGAAACTTGGGGCACCGAGGGAAGCAAAACTCTTAGAATTAGCAGTGACTGTCTTACGGCCTTGAGAGCACCAGATTACCCCATATATATTAATACATGGGAGAAGGACCTCAAAATAAGTGATAGAGAGAAAACATGGATACTGAGACACCCATATGGCCTGAGCTATTGCATAGTTAGAGACTACATGATACAAGACACTGCTGGAGATGCAACCAAGAAACCAGGACACTTAAACACATTTGGTGGATGTGTCCACTCATAAAAGAGTTCTGGGAAAATTTTAAGGACAGGGTTCACACTATTTGCCCGACTAATATCACACTCTCATTCCTGTTAATAATGCCTTGAACTGAACCCAGGAGGTATGAGACTGTTTACCTCAAAACTGGTAGGATACTTGATCACTAAACTGTGGTCACCCTGGAAGCAATCAGAGGTCGCGATAACGCCTCTACATGCATCATAGACACTTGTAGAGGCTGATTTACTCCCCAAAAAATCACCAAGCGTATAAGTATGCTTGGTTATTTTCCTGTCTGAATGTGGGCTACCGTCTCCAGGCGGTGACAGTGCCGCCTGCGATCCTGCAAAAGAGGAAAATATCCTCTGCAGGATCGCAGCGCCAACTGGCTGGAAGCAGAATAGGGAGGGACTTCGTGCTAACCGTTCGAGTATCTCACAGGGGGCACCGAGAGATAGGTGAGGGATGGAGGAGCCGAGCGAGGGGTAGTGGAGGAGCCGGGTGAGGGATGGAGGAGCCGAGCAAGGGGTGGGGGAGGGGGGTTTGGACGGAACTTCTTCAGAGGTGTAGACTATGTGGAGGTGTTGCCGGGACTGTGCTCCTGATCTGTCGTGTATTGGGGTTGTATGTATGGCCTCAAGCTTGCGGTGCACATACATCCCCCATATGGTAGTGTGAATTTATCTTAAGGGTGAGGTCACACGTGGCCTTATTACATGCGTTTTCAAATGCATCACAACAACTGAGAAGAGGAGATTTGCCCAATTACTTGCTGTAAACATTTTACAAAACACATGCAATAAAATTGTAATAACACATGTAATGTTTTGATTAATACGTGATGTAATGTTACCAGGGCCGCATCTGCCATGATGCGAGATGAACATCTCTCCTCAGGCGGCAGAATGCGGATCCCTGTAAAGGGCGGCGAAATTCGCCGCTCTAAAGTGGGCGATTCGGGCGCCCGTTAATGCCCGAATCGCCCACTAGCTAAATAAATCGCGCCTGTCTCTTTAAGACACAGGCGCGATTTATATGCGGAGCGATGCAGCGCCTTTCTGGCTGCTGCGTCGCTCCGTTCTAATCAGTGACACAGGCGTCATGACGTCACGCCGCCTGTGTCACTGTGTGGAGCCGTGCGAAAACGGGACCCGCGCGTCGAGGGAGCAGCTGCCTGCAGGTGAGTATATATTATTTTATTATTTTTCCTCTTCTTTCATTTATTTTATGTGGCTAATAAGGGGGAGTGGGGAGGTATCGTGGGAGTGGGGGGGGGTGAGTACTGTATACATTATATGTGGCCATAATTGTTGTATACTGTGGGGGGGGGGATTGTATACATTACATGGAGACAAAATTGTTTTATTCTGGGGGGGGGGGTACTGTATATATTTTATGGGGCCAGAATTGTTTTATTCCCGAGGTGTGTGTGTGTGTGGGGGGGTGTACTGTATATATTTTATGGTGCCAGAATTGTTTTATACTGGGGGGGGGGGGTACTGTATATATTTTATGGGGCCAGAATTGTTTTATACTGGGGGGGTACTGTATATATTTTATGGGGCCAGAATTGTTTTATACTGGGGGGGGGGGTACTGTATATATTTTATGGGGTACTGTATATATTTTATAGGGCCAGAATTGTTTTATACTGGGGGGGATGCAGTATATATTATATGGGGCCAGTTTCATTTAAACTGGGGGGGGGGGGGGGTACTGTATATATTATATGGGGCCAGATTCATTTAAACTGGGGTGGGGGGTGCTCTATATATTATATGGGGCCAGAATAATTTTATACTGGCGGGCTGTATATATTGTATGAGGCCAGATTATTCTTTTCCTGGGGGGGGTTATATATTTATATGGGTCCAGATTTCAGCTGGGGGGCTGTATATGGGACACAGTATATTACTAAGCTGGGGTGGGCTGTATATTAGGGGGTGCTATATATTCACATTGGTCAGGGTTGCACTGTATGTAAATTCATGTAACATAATAACAGGGTGGGATATATTAGTTATAGGATACCATAGATTACTTTGCATACTTTAAGCTAAATGTTAGGGGTCTGTATTAATAAATTGGGGGTGTTGTATATTGATTGGTGTGCAGTGCATGCTATAATTCCAGTAGAATATATATAATGAAGGGATGTTTTATATGTGGGAGAGTGCGGTCAGTTGTGTTGTGAGGGGTATATATTATTTAGGAGCACAGTGTTGTTATCCAGGAGACTTTATACTGTAAGTGACTGTGGTATTTTTAGGGATGCCGGGTGGAGATGCTGCACGGAGCTGAAGATATCTGGCCGTGAACTCAGCAGTGATACGTCATGGATTGGAGAATCCGGAATAAAGTCCTCCTGATGGAAGAGATTGTCATCTATAAGGTACTAGATGCCACTAATGACTCCCAGAACCTGTAGTCAGTCACACAGTGTCAGGGAGCTGTCTGTAGGGTTGTTAATTGTTAGTAAAGTTTTCAGCATTTACTTAACAGGGAGCCGGGGGGGGGGGGGGCAGCATTTTAATATTCGCCTCAGCAGGGCCGGCTCCAGGTTTCAGTGGGCCCCTGGGCGACAGTGCCTCACTGGGCCCCTTAGCAGTGAACTCATGTGGTGGCATTAAAAACGCAAAACCTTAAGATACGAATATTAATATACACCCCCCAGTCAGGCACCATTAATTAATATACACCCCTCCCCAGCCAGAATACAGTAATAAATATACCCACCAGGCTCCAATATTCCACCCCCCCCCCCCCCAGGCTCCATTATTAATATACACCCCCCCCCCCCAGGCTCCATTCATTTACATACACCCCCCCCAGACTCCATTCATTTACATACAACCCCCCCCCCCTCGACTCCATTCATTTATATACACCCCCCCCCCCCAGGCTCCATTAATTTATATACCTCCCCCCACGCACACACACACCACCCTCCATTAATTAATATACCCCCCAGACAGGCTCCATGAATTAATAAAAAACACATTATTAGTGACCAGCTAAAAATAATAAACGCTAACTTACCTGAAGCGTTGCACACATCTTCTACATCTTCCGAGTGACAGCAGTGTCTGTCGTGCAGCAGCAGGGACGCTGCCGGCGTGACGTCATCACGCCGGCAGCGATCTGCACAGTATTAGACGCTCCGCAGCAGAAATACATCGGCCGCGCCGATGCACTTATATTGTGTAGTGGTCCACTTGCGGTGCCGCCCCTTGTCAGCCGCGCCGGCACTGTGAGTACGGCGCTTATCTCAATTACATCGGCGAAGTATGCCGATGTAATTGAGCTTACTTATGTTGCCAGTTTGTGCTGTGGGCCCCTCTGGGACTTCTGGGGCCCCGGCACTTGCCCGGGTAAGCCGGGTGCTGGCGCCGGCCATGCGCCTCAGGCAGCAAATATGCTAGAATCGGCCCTGAATGTTACTATAATTATCTCAACTTGCTATTTAAAGGGGTTTTCCCGAGAATTCAAGTTAGGCCCTATCCTGTGAAGAGCGCCTAACTTGAATTTGGGAAAACCCTTTTAACAGGTTCACGACCGCCCGCCATGTATTCACGGCGGCGGTCAGGTCCCGGTGCATGGAGACAGCTCACGTGCTGAGCCCTCTCCATAGCTGGTAAGTCTTTGCTGCATATTGCTGCTGGCGGCTTCAAAAAGATGGCGGCACATGAGCGCCGCCATCTTTCTGAGGATCGTCACTCCCCGTGACGTCATCGAGGAGCGGCGATCTGTCGCCATGGTAGCCTTGGGTGTTCCGAAGACCCGAGGCTACTTCATTTTAACCTATTCATATCAGCACATTGTAATGAATGAGGAGTAAAATCCCCATATACTGCCATACTGTAATATGGCAGTATATGGTAGGATCGATCAGAAAACCTAGGGTGAAAGTACCCTAGGGAGTCTGAAAAATAGTAAAAATAGTAAAAATAAAAAAAAAAAGTTTAAAAAAAATTATAATAAAAAAACCAAAATTTCTAATCACCCCCTTTCCCTAGAACTTATATAAATCTAAATAAATAGTAAAAATTATAAACACATTAGTTATCGCCGTGTCCGAAAATGCCCAATCTATCAAAATATACTAACAGGTTTTCACTGCGTTTCACCCCATAGCGGAAAAAAGTAAAAAAATTGCACTTTTTTGCCATTTTTAAAAATATTAAAAATTCTATAAAAAGTGATGAAAAGTTCGTAAAGAAAAAAAATAATATCATTGAAAACATCATCAGAAGTCACAAAAAAAATGACACCATCCACAGCTCCGTACACCAAAGTATGAAAAAGTTATTAGCGCAAGAAGACGGCAAAATGTATCCAGGAGGTTTTAATTTTTGTAAATGTATGAAAACATTATAAAACCTATACAAATTTGGTATCTGCGTAATCGTATTGACCCAAAGAATAAAATAGATATGTCATTTGGACGTGAAGTGAAAGTCGTAAAATCCAAGCCCACAAGAAAATGGCGCAAATGCATTTTTTTTTACCATTTTCACTGCATTTGGAATTTTTTTCCCGCTTCCCAGTACACGGCAGGGAATATTCAATGCCACCATTATGAAGTACAATTTGTTACGCAGAAAACAAGCCATCACACAGCTCTTTACGTGTAAAAATAAAAAAGTTATAGATTTTTGACGGTGGGGAGTGAAAAATGGAAATGAAATACAATTTCCTTGTATTAATATATGTCTATTAACACTATATATACGCCTAGGAGTTAATGAAAATTTCGTACTCCTCCTCGGTTAGAAATACGCCTCAAAACTGGTGAGAGGAGTATTATTACCCTTCTGGAAAAATGTGAGCCTAACTGAAAGTAACCTTAGAACAAACTCCATCAATGGTGCAAAGCTACATATCGCAATTGCCGTTGTGCTGCCCACTGGCAAATGTTATGCAGGTTAAATGATGTTCATAATTTGTCCATTATGTAACAGAGGTTTATTTGCAGGCGCCATCTAATGGCCAAAGTTAATAACTACTTACATTCTGTTTTCCCCACCCACTAGCAGATACAAAGGATTGTGGGTAGGAGAAGGGCAGTTCCCTTCATGTCTACACAGAGAGAAGACCTATATTCAACCATCTTAACCCTTGTTGTAGTATAGCCGGTAAGGAGACTGTCTATAAGAATCTATAGCTACTAGCAGTTATAGGACCACTCTGTATAAAGTCCCAATAGTAGTATCAAAAAACAGTGAAAACGGCACTCACCAATCTTCTTCCTTAAAATGTTGTCTTTATTGATGCATACTCACAAAAACTCTTAAAATACAGACGATTAATGGCAGGGGTTAGGGAGGACACAAGTAGACTCACGAGACGACCAAACACATGACAGCTGTTTCGCGCTCACAGCGCTTCATCTGACCTGTTTGTTAACACACTAAAGGTAATGGCTATTTAAACTCTTAGCTCCTCCTATTTCCCTCCCTTCATAAATTCCTATTGGTGCAAAGATCTTCACTGTTAAACTTGGATAGCATATTGCATAAATTGTATATGTGCACTTCGGCTGCCGCAACTATCTAAATATCGCTGTCTCATTAAATGAGAACATATTATTTATTATTGGTAATTGTGCAGGAACCCGTCCCTGTCCGCTCATGTGAACGCGTGATGCATAGAGCTGCTCTGCCAACCTCAAGATGGCGGCGATTCACGCTATGTACTGTCACGTGTCGCCAACCAGAGGGCGTGCATGGGGCTGGGCTTGTCGTCACGGGAGGCGTGTCCGTCATGACGCGCAGGTTATACACTTGCTGTATGTGGAAGTTTTCTTCTTAAAGTAAGTCATATTGTATCTGTGAGTGCGACCATATGCTGTATGTTTAGGTACTGATTAAAGGGAAAGGAACGCGCATACTAGGAGAACGGAGGGGCAATAGGTGGAATAGGAGCTAAAAGTTGGCCTATAGCCGTGACATATAAACAGTTAAAATACTGGTAATGGAGTGTTACCATGGGATAGGGGCTAACCTATTGGGGGTATCTACACCTCCTTGGTTGCTCTTCCCAAAGATTATCTCTTAGTGCAGTTTAAAGTTCGAGAAGGACAAAGTAATATTATTTCGAAAAATCTGAAATCAGGTAATGGTTCTGACTCTAAAGTGGTCTATAGAAAAACGCTCATGTCTAATTTATCATTTAAACCTGCAGGTCCCAGGGCTCCTGTCTTTAATATCCATCTGCCCTCTTTTTGGAGGAGTGTGCGTTGCCTGTCCCCTCCTTTTTTCATGACAGGGACTCGTTCTATCCCCATGACTCTGAGGACTCTTGGGTCTGAATTATGGTCATTCCTAACGTGCTCTATTAGTCTCGGAGCACCATTCCCTGTCTTTATTGATCTCAGATGCTCCCTAAATCTGACATTCAGTTTTCTTATGGTCTTCCCAATGTAAAACCTTTCACATGTACATGCGATCTTATAGACTACAAAGTCTGTTCTACAGGTGATCAATTGTCTGACTCTGATCTCCTGTCCTCCACACTGAACCGTTTTGGCTTTCACGAACTGCGAACAGTAATTACAACTCCCGCAGGGAAAATTGCCCTTTGGGGTGTTTTTCTCTAACCAATTTTCGGTTTTCGGATCAAGACCACTCGTGACTAGCTCTGATTTAATAGTTCTGCTTCTACGGAACGTGATGAGGGGACCTCTCTTGGCTATTTCATTGAGCTCTCTATCTTGTTCTATAATGTACCAATTTGATCTTATGGCTCTTTTAATTATTTCTGCTTGGGGAGTGTAGGAGAATGAGAATGTAAATCTTTCTTCCTTTCGTCTGGTATTTTTTGTGTGAGTGTCTCGGGTTACCCGCTTGAGGCTTCTGTTCTTTTCCACCCTTTGGAATGCTTCTTCTATTAGTGTATCTGGATATCCTCTAGAGGATAGCCTCTTTTTCAATTCCTCTGATTGAGTTATGAATCCCTCATCTGTGTTGTTAATGCGTGATATTCTCACGAATTGACCATATGGTAGGGCTTTTTTGATGTAATATGGGTGGTAGCTCTGGTAATGAAGCAATGCATTTTTTGCTGTATTTTTTCGGAATACTTTTGTCTCAATACCAGACTGTTTTACCTCCACCAGGACATCAAGGAATTCTAGGCGTTGTCCACCTATATTGTAAGTGAACAACATGTTCATTGTGTTATGTCCATTGAGATATTCCACCATGTCCTGGAAGAGTTGGTCTGATCCCGTCCAGACGATGAAGACGTCGTCCACATAGCGTTTGTATACGCGTATGTAGGCTAGGTAGGGGTTACTCTCTGAGATTATGTATTTGTCTTCAAATACGGCCAGGAAGAGGTTCGCGTAAGTGCAGGAGACGGGGGTCCCCATAGCGGTCCCCTCTTTCTGGCCGTACCAGATCCCATTGTGTTGAAACGCATTATGAGTGAGTATGAATCGTAAAGCTTCACATACAAAATTGGTGAAGCCTGCATTCTTATTTGCTTTGATTAATATATTTTGTATGGCTTGTATCCCTACGTCGTGGGGTATTCTTGTATACAGGCTTTCAACATCTATGGACATTAATTTATCACCTGGTTGCCATTGTACATCATTAACAATGCTTAAAAAGTGCTTAGTGTCCTTAATATAGGAAGGTATGTTAGACAATGCTGGTCTTAGTAACCAGTCCAAGTATTGAGACAATGGTTCTGTTACCGAGCCTATGGCAGCCACTATCGGGCGGCCTGGGGGGGCTTCTATGTTTTTGTGTATCTTGGGGACAAAATACCAATTTGGTTTCTTTGGGGTGAGTGGTAGCAATTTTTCTGCTATTTTTTTGGAGAGCACACCTTTCTCCACACTCTCCCTCAAGAACGATCTCAATTGGGAGATATATTTGGAGGTGGGATCCCCTCTGAGTTGTTCATAGGTTTTTTGGTCCCCTAGTAATCTTGCTGCTTCTTTAAGATAATATTCTTTAGTCAAGAGCACAGCCCCCCCCCCTTTATCCGCCTGTTTTATTATTAAGTTTTCTTCCTTCTTTAAGGTCTTTAAAGCAGCCCACTCAGCTTTGCTAGTGTTGGGTTCATCTTGTTTGTACAGAAGGGATTTTACTTCTTTTGTAACTTGTGTTTTGAAGATGTCTATTGTGCTGCCGGGTTGCGTGTGGGGATTAAACCTAGATGGAAGGCCTCCTCTAAAAGGTGTTATGGACGGGGGGGAGGAGGAAGGTTGTTCTTCATCTTGGTCAGTAAGGAACATGAGGCATTCTTCTTCTATTTCTGTTAATTTTTGCTCGATGAAAAACCCTAATGGGCTAATTCTAAGGGGGATTTCCGCCTCTTCTGGTATTGTTTCTTTTCTTTGCATCTGAGAGAACATTTTTTTCAATGCTATCTTTCTTGTACCTTTAAATAAGTCGATTTTGAAATCGACGCTGTCAAAAGTGTCCGTTAGACAAAAGTTAAGTCCTTTTTGTAGTAAAGTTTGGTGTGCTTCTCCTAGTTGTACTTCTGATAAATTGGTGACTAGGTTGTTTTCTGGTTCTATTGCCAAGATACTTTTTTCCGCTTCGGTCGTTGTTTTCTTAGATTTTTTGGGTCTCCCTCTTCGTGTGCCTCGTCGTTTTTTTGTTGTTGTGTTTTCTCCACAGGGGCTTGTTCCTTAAATTCCACATTCATAGATGCTCCTTTGTCCGAATAACTCGATTCTTCATCCGTCGTCCAGTAGTCTTTTCTCTCCTTATTCTGACGTTTCCTCTGCGCTGATTGATTGTATCTGCTAGATCTTGGTCTCCTCTTAGTGGTCCAGCTGAAAATTTGGTTATCCTCATAGTCTTTTTTATCTCTCATGAATTTATCCCTTTTTCTTTCTTTAATTAGGGCTTGCGTTGGGACTAGGGATTTTTCTAAGCTTTTCATGAAGGTGTCGGTCTGCTGTACAGTCTGTCTTTTACGGAGCTCCAGCGATATTTAGATAGTTGCGGCAGCCGAAGTGCACATATACAATTTATGCAATATGCTATCCAAGTTTAACAGTGAAGATCTTTGCACCAATAGGAATTTATGAAGGGAGGGAAATAGGAGGAGCTAAGAGTTTAAATAGCCATTACCTTTAGTGTGTTAACAAACAGGTCAGATGAAGCGCTGTGAGCGCGAAACAGCTGTCATGTGTTTGGTCGTCTCGTGAGTCTACTTGTGTCCTCCCTAACCCCTGCCATTAATCGTCTGTATTTTAAGAGTTTTTGTGAGTATGCATCAATAAAGACAACATTTTAAGGAAGAAGATTGGTGAGTGCCGTTTTCACTGTTTTTTGATACTACTATTGGGACTTAAGTACACTATTTTTTGGAATCAGAGCACCACCCCACTTCGCTTGTCAGGTCTTTGCCACAAAGAAAGAAGTATGTCGTCACACTCAAACATGACCATGGAATAGTGCCACCCTACTCCTATATCTACCAAATCTTGCATGTGATACAACCACTCTGTATAAAGTCTCTTATATGAAGTGTAATGTATAGATCTGTAATTGCACTGTAATTGCACAGATAGGCCCAACCTCATGGTCGGCCATGTTTGGTCCCAGACTGTATATGTATCAGTTTCCTGTTATATGCTAATGTAATGTATGTAACATGCTCCTGTTATATTATTGTACTATTCTAATAGATTGTACATTCCTGTTTTTCTTCAGTTTCACCCTAATCCTACATCAGTTTAATAAAGCTACGGACTTTCAACCAGTCTCATTTGTTGAACTGTAGGAAGGCGTTTAACTGCTCCGCATAGACCCCGGGGGTACGTGAAGTGGGGGCAGGACAGTGAAACGGCTGCTTGAAACAAGCGGGAAAGATTTAGACTACACAGAGGTCTGCTACTGTCTACGCAGTCACCTGCAAACAGGCAACACAGCAATCTCTAAACGGTCAAAGCATGTCAGAAAGCCAAGCGTCTTCTATCAAGACAAGATCACGGGCCAGTTCCTCAAAGGCATCTACCACTAGCAATGCAGCCGCCATCGCCCGCGCAAAAGCAGAAGCAGCGAGGACAAGGGCTACCTTTGCTGAACAAGAGATGCAGTTGAAATTACAACAAGCCTCCTTAGAAGCAGAGAGGGCACAAGAACAGGCTTCTCTAGACTTAGAAAGAGCACGCTTGGAAGCAACACTCGAGAAGCTGACAATTGAGAGGGAAGCCGCAGCTGCCATGGCGGAAGCAGAAATCTTAGAGGCAGCCGCGTTCTCTCACAGCGAGCCCAGCAGACACAGTAGCATGCCTGATCTGGAACAAGAACCCCAGGATACACTAGAACGCACTTCAGAATATGTCCTTCAACATCCTGCGTGTACTCCTCAGACTACACATGAAACAAAGGTTACCAACTGCGAGTCAAGTCCAAGACATCATATTTTACGTCAAGAAGCGGATCTCAGACCACAGTTCTGCAAGCAAGAGAATGACATGGCTCAAGTCAACTTCCCTGCCTACCAGAGAACCCAAGCTTCATCCCAGCGTCCAGGAAGTTACTACACTCCCAGACAGTGTGGCACTGTGAAACCTAAAGCAGAGACTTCTGACAGGTATGGCTACACACCACACTCTCACCAAGGCAACCATTTGCCAACCTGTCTCAGCACTAACCAAGCCACAATAGACTTTGTTAAGTTCTTTGCTCGACGTGAGCTTGTCACCAAAGGACTTGTAAAGTTCAATGATCACCCCGAGAACTATAGGGCTTGGCGATCCTCATTCCAGAGTCTTATAAGAGACTTAGATCTGTCTTCTAGGGAAGAGCTAGACCTACTGGTGAAATGGCTTGGAGATGAATCTGCTGAGCATGCCAAGAGGATCAGAGCCAATAACATAAACTATCCGGAAACAGGCTTAAAGATGATCTGGGATAGACTCGATGAGTGTTATGGCTCAGCAGAGGTTATAGAAAATTCATTATTCAAAAGAATTGATGACTTCCCTAGAATAGCTAGTAAGGGCTACCAAAAACTTAGGGAACTAAGTGATCTGTTAACTGAACTACAGGTTGCCAAAGCAGAAGGAGATTTAATGGGACTTGCATTTCTTGACACAGCCAGAGGTGTCAACCCTATAGTGCAAAAACTTCCTCACAACCTACAAGAGAAGTGGGTCAATCATGGTTTTAAGTACAAGTCCACAGTGTATTTGTGGAATTTATTACTCAGCAAGCAAAAATCAGAAATGATCCCAGTTTCGATTTTACTCTATCCTGTGCCACTCCATCTGGTCTTAAACAACATAAAACTCTGGTAGCAGTTCACAAAACTAATGTTTCTTCTAAAAGTAATTCTTACAGGCCTTCAAGCTCCTCCCACCAGGATGGAAGATCCATGGATCCAAGTAAGCAGTGTCCCCTGCACAAGAAGCCACATTCCCTACTGAAATGCAGAGGCTTCAGAGAGAAGTCCATGGAGGACCGCAAAGCTTTCCTCAGGGAGAACAAAATCTGTTACAAGTGCTGCTTAGCAACATCACACTTCGCAAAGGACTGTAAGGTCAGTGTTAAATGTACAGAATGTGACAGCACAGATCACAACTCGGCTTTACACCCTGGGCCACCACCGTGGGCCTCGTCTCATATAGAAAGTGGCCAGGAACAAGGTGGAGAGGAGGGAAATACTGAAACAGAGACACCAGATGTTACTTCTCAATGCACTGAGGTCTGCAAAGGACTTGTAGGTGGCAGGTCCTGCTCAAAAATCTGTCTTGTCAGAGTTTACCCAACGGGCTGCAAAGACAAAGCCTTCAAATTATATACCATTCTTGATGACCAAAGTAATAAATCTCTGGCTAGATCTACTTTCTTTGACATTTTCAACATTAAGGGACCCAGCTCTCCCTACTCCCTAAAGACTTGTGCAGGCACTGTTGAGACGGCGGGGAGAAGAGCTACTGGGTACACAATAGAGTCTATAGATGGTCGCACCTGCCTGACTTTACCAACCATAATCGAATGTAACCAGATCCCTGATAACAGGTCTGAAATCCCTACACCAGTACGCTCATCTCATACCAAAATTAGATCCTCAAGCTCAGATAATTTTGCTTCTTGGAAGAGATATCTTGCAAGTTCACAAGCCTAGACATCAAATTAATGGTCCTTCCAATGCTCCATTTGCCCAGAAACTTGACCTAGGGTGGGTGATTGTAGGTGATGTTTGTATAGGTGGTGTGCACAGACCCACTTCGGTGAACAACATGCTTACCAGCACATTAGAGAATGGACGCCCTTCTCTCTTTCAACCATGTTACAGTAACATCTTCATAAAAGAGCTTCCACACAGCATTCCTCTACCCTGTCATATCACTAGCAACCTTTGTGACAACCATACTTGTACTAGTGACCATGACCACTTAGGATGCACAGTCTTCCAGAGAACAAAGGAAGACAATCAACTGGCAATGTCCTTTGAGGATAGTGGCTTATTGTAATGAATGTGCTGCAAAAATGCCATATATTGCAATACAGAAGTATTGCAGTATATGGTAGGAGCGATCTGACCATCTAGGGTTAATGTACCCTAGATGGTCTAAGAACTAGTGGAAAAAAAAAGAAAAAAAAAGTTTAAAAATTAAAAAAAATTAATAAAATATTAAAAATTCAAATCACCCCCCTTTCCCTAGAACTGATATAAAACATAATAAACAGTAAAAATCACAAACATATTAGGTATTGCCGCGTCCCAAAATGCCCGATCTATCTATGTCCGAAATGCGACTTTTACACCTTTTTACATCACATAAAAAAATGAAATAAAAAATGATCAAAATGTTGCACAGACTTCAGAATGGTAGCAATGAAAACGTCGGCTCATTTCGCAAAAAATGACACCTCACACCTCACCTGACACCTCTCCGTGCACCAAAGTATGAAAAAGTTATTAGCGTCAGAAGATGGCGAATTTTTTTTTCTTTTTTGTACACATTCGTTTAATTTTTGAAAATGTATTAAAACACAATAAAACCTATATAAATTTTGTATCACAGCGATCGCACCGAACCAAAGAATAAAGCTGAGGTGTTATTTTGAGTGCACAGTCAAAGTCGAAAAAACTGAGCCCACAAGAACGTGACGCACATAACGTTTTTTTTTCAATTTTTCCACATTTGGAATTTTTTTTCAGCTTCGCAGTACACGGCATGTTAAAATAAATAACATTACGGGAAAGTAAAATTTGTTACGCACAAAATAAGCCCTCACACAGATCTGTACACGTAAAAATGAAAAAGTTATGGATTTTTGAAGTTGGAGAGCGAGAAATGAGCGGAAAATCCCTGCGTCCTTAAGGGGTTAATAACAATATCATTGTACCCGTCAGCTATACACAGCTGGTTGCGCAAAGACCACTACTTCCTCAGGTTCTTTCAAGTTCATGTTACGGGTCAACAGAACAATGCTCTAAGTGACTACTGATGAATTCCCAGACTTTTTGTGATCATAGTGGGGTATACCCCTAATCCCCTTTATACATACAATTAGAGGTCGCGATAACGCCTCTACACGCGTGTAGAGGCTGATTTCATCCCCAAAAATATCACCAAGCGTATAAGTACGCTTCGTGATTTTCAAAAAATGGTGAGAGGAGTATTATTACCCTTCTGGAAAAATGTTAGTGCAACCTCTACATACAATAATTCTATTGTGTTATGATGAGAGACATGAGGGGTACCATCGCTACCTGGCGCACTTCTCCTATGGGATGCAAAGTTAATCCCCCTGCGCAAATAGGCGCTCCAGTAAGGACGCGGTTGAGGGGTGTTCAAACAATGCCCGGAAGCCGAGTCAGGCATCTTCAATTACAGTTAGCACTTTTGTAATAGGTATTCTTGTGTTGTACTTTTTATCCCCTCCCCCGCTTCCTTCCCCAGCTACTACCAATGACTGCCGTCCCCTCACTTAGCTTTTGAGGGGTTAACAGCACCTAAATTAATAACTGATGGTTGTCATCGAGGTAACAACTTGGAATATCAAGGGGATTAACACTCCAAGCGCACACAGTTCCTTCTTCTCTTACGAGAGACATGCACTGCAGTAATGTTCTTGCAGGAGACACATTTTAAAGTAGAGAGGGTTACCAAGTTACCTTGATCCACATTTGACAAGTGACACCATAGCTGCCACCCGTCCTCGGCCTTAAGAGGGAACACTTTCGGGATGCACAAGAATATCCCATTTGTCTTGGAAGATAAATACACGGATGCGAAGGTTACAGGAGTATTTGTAAATCATGCTGTAGGGGAAGTAATGTATACCTTTGCATCACTCAGATGCAAGAGCAATGCCCTTGGTTGTGCAACATACTGGGAATACTTAAAGTGTAACCGTCATTTCAAAAAACTTTTGATATGTTGTAGGGCTGGTAATTTTAAGCCCTTTTGCAATTGGATTAGTTACCCGAATCTTGCTCCTTCCTCTTGTATTCTGCAAACTTCCCCTAGATGTCAGTAATCTCCCATATGGCCGTTACTATGGACATTCCGTCTTCAGAAAGAAGCTGATCACCTCATGTCTGCAGCAGTCATGTGCTG